>NC_092464.1:39216101-39542919 GCF_047495875.1 Pithys albifrons albifrons | reverse complement strand
TCCTTAAAAAAAGGGTGGTATTAGGATGAAAGCCAAAAAAAACCCTCAAAGTCTTCAGGTTTGCACTTAATCTGAAAAGGGACATTCCAGTTTCAACAAGGACATCAGAATATGAAGCTCTGTAACTTTGCTTCTTCTTGAGGGTGCCCAATCCAAAACAATCCTTTTTTGTTAATTTAAAAGCTAAAACAGTATCCCACAGGTTTTGACTATGTGCTGCTCAGGATTCCTACAGTATTATTAAGATAACAAAACTAGCGAGATGTAGATGTTATGGAGCTCAGACGGCCAAACTGCAAGGACTGGACTAATGGACAAAACTGCACACAAGGTCACCTAAAAGGAGCCAAAGACCCAGGTCACTTTAAGGGCCATGCCAAGGGGACAGGCTGCTGCTGTCAACAGTTATCTCAGACAAGGTGCAAGTCCCAATAGGCGCAGCTGAGTTGGCAGGAGTTTTCTAAAGCTGAAGTACTTTTGCTGTTACAACTGCTGTTTAAGTTAAAGAGCGATATGGACAGCTGGCTTCTGTCCCGAAGCATCTGGGAGAAGAGGGTCCTGCAGAACTCTGCCCTTCACCTCACTAGTACAAGAAGCAGTTAAGCACAGCCTCTGCTCCAATACTCTCACGCTAATGAAGTTCCAAGTACAAATTTGGCCATTGCTACACTGTAGGCAGACATACCATCAGGACAGCATTTTCTTCCCCCACCCTTTTGCATCTCATGTATTTAGACAGTACACTATTTTGGGCAGGGCCTCAGAATATGCTGTACAGTAACCAGCGCTGCAGGACCTTCCAGTGCTACTCCAATGCAAATAATGGTAATTGTGATCCTGCCAAGTCAAAAGATATTTGAAAGAATGAACCTTGAAAGGCCTCAATAGCCTTGAGGGGAGCCATTACTTGCAATGCAGGTTCTTGGAGCACTTTCATTTTAACTATTTTAGCATCTCAGTGTTAAAACATAGACTAACTTTAAAGTATGATTAAAAAAAAAAGGCTTCTTCATATTCAGCACATGCTTTTGCTGTGTGTACACCAAGTTGTATTTGCCAACTGGAAGTGCAGAAAAGAAGTGTTTACACTCATCTGCTACATCTTCCTTGGCTTAGAACTGGAAGAGAGCGAGCTGCATCATATTGCTTAATGTCTTTCATCAACAAAATTTCCAAGTTGCAATTGCAAATCTGTAACGTTAACCAGCAGAGTCATGTAACATAAATCAACAGAGTCAGTGGATACTGATCTTGGCCACATGACAGTAGTATGGCCCTTTGAAACCTATATTTGTATCAGGTGATTAGAGCCAAGAAATGAAGTTTAGCATCCTACTACCAGCATAGCAGAGCTTTCCAGAGTTTTTGCTGTAAATCAGAAGACAACAGTATCTATCTTTTGGTTATTCTTCTGTTCTACTCTCATAATACATTTTTTGTTCCTTAGCTAACATCTTCATTTCTAGCACAGATTCATAAAATATCCTTTCTCAGTTGTCCAGTGAAAAGAGTGGGGGGATTCTTTAGTAACATACTTTTCTGTTGTGATACATTCTGGCCTCTTTATTAATCTGTTTGTTAAGCGTGTAAATTCAGTCACCCAACTTTACACTGGCATTTAATAAGGCACTTCAGGAGCATGACCTGCCAGCACATCTACCCAAGTGACACTCCTGACAGATCACAGACTCCCCAAGTGACTCTCCCCAGGCCCTGCTGTCCCTACCATGCACCACGACCAGCACTGCTTCTGGTTCTGCCATACTTAGCAGCATGGAAGATTCTGTCCTTTTCTACCTATCTGATCTACAAGCACAGTCTCTGCCACTCCAATATGTGAATAACCTGTGAGCATTCGTATTTTTACCTTTGTAATACCTAAGTGAGATAAGGGAAGAGCTATTCTTACTTTACAGACAGGAAACAGATGCAGTAACAGTGAAAGAGATTTATTTGCTTGGATCTTAAATTCCTAGAGAAATGTCAGCAGTAGGCAATTGGGATTTTCAACAGCAATTGAGAACACAGATGTATGTAGCACTAAAGTGGTGTCTTGCCTTACATGTCTTGCGCCATGTTACACATGGGATACATAACAAAGCAGGGAACCCTGTTAATAGTCTTTTCTTGGTCCCTCTTTGTGGGGATTCTGACGCACCCCTAAGCCTGCATGTGCACACCACTCACCTCCCCACTGTGAGGTAGGACAGGGCTGGGTGCCCCTTGCCCCCAAGAGCCACCATTGCTGCTGACAGGGAACTCTGGAGAGATGATGAAAGCCCTGCCTTCATCTTCTGATCTCCACAGCCAGCACAGAATCAACTTTCTGTAAGACTACACCACCATATACACATCTACACAGGAATGTTCTGGCAGACAACAGACTTGCCTAAGAAGAATCCTGAATCCTCTCCTAAAGGAAATGCAATTCCTGTGCATGTGGACACAGTGTACCACACAGGCACAAGCAACTCAGAAACTGCCACAAAACTCTCTACTCCTGAATACACTGTCCAAGCCCCATATAACTCCAAGATAATTAGGCTGAATCTACCAGGCTAATCTTATATATTGAGCACATATGATCTGGAAATCACCAATATACACAAGCATGTATTTCTGAAGGAAAACATCCTAAAAAAATTTTTGTGTCCCACAGGTATTCTGGGGGGAGCCACCATTGCAACCCACTTTTGGTGCTTCTTCCAGTAAAGCCAGGACTTTTGGCATCTACATTCTGTACACACATATTTACTATAGCTAGCTGTAAAGGACAACAAGGAGGCTGCAGCTGCTCTGTAAGTTTGCAATGCCTGATTCTCAAGCACCAGCTCCACTAAACCCTGTGGTATTATATATAACAAACATCACCTCTTCAAAGAAAATGATACTCATTTTCAGACTGACTTTTTTTTTCAGTTATATCAGCAAACCTGTTCAACATTTGGATTTGTGTATCCATGTAGCCAGAGAGATGCATTTACACCTGAGCAAATGTGGAAGGCAGAAAGCTTGTCAGGATTAATTATATCAGGGCCAAGAACTGCGTCTGGTTATACCTGTGTTACTCTCGAGACAGCGAGACTTAATGATGCGCTAGTAACTGAGAACAGGAGCGTCTTTCACTAAATAAATGGCCAGGTAGACACCATGAGTGAGCCAGGGTGAAAGTAAGAGTAGAGACAGGATGGCTGCAGGGTTTGGCAGGCAGAGTTTACAGGGCAGCAGCTCATCACTTTGTATTAGGCACCTACCTTCAAAATGAAAAAGAAAACATGTTAAATGAAAAAAATAAATCGTATGGAAAACTGAAGAAAAACATCCGAAAGATGCTAGCTCTGTAGTTTTTTCAGGTCGGTGATTTTCTGCTTGTCCACTACCATGCAAAACCACATCAGTCTCAAGTGAAAATTGCGCATTATTGCAAAACTGAAAAATAGAATCTTCCTCAAACAAAAATACATAACTGTGCTATCATCTGCATGAAGTTAGATTTTCCTTTGAAAATTAACTTTTCTTACAATTCATGCCCTGATTGCTTTACCTCTGAATTTCTATGGTGAGATTCTCATGTGCAGTGAAGTGGCATAGGCAAAGAATCCCTGCACAAATGCAGAGAGGTTGATAACTTGTTTTTTTTTTTTCTCTATTTATGAAAATGAAGCAAATTTCTGTGGCCTATTGATACAAATGTGGTCTAATAAATTCAGTGTGTTTTCGCTACAGGATGAAAAATTAGAAAAAAAGCCCATTGTGAGGAATGAAACACTTAAAAATGAAAGGGGTTTGGTTCTTTATTTCAGTTGTTTTATGGTGTTGCCACTCCACCAATTCCAAGAAAGACTCTTGACTTGTAAACATAAATGGGAGAAAACTCTGATCCAGTATCCTCAATAAGAAATAAAAATTTCAAGAGAAATTAAAGAGTTGCTATAATCTCTACACACATCCAGATATTTTATTAAGTCATAAAGTCTCTATTTATAGTTATTAAATGTTTTATAGTGTTTTGAAGACTTTTAGTTTTAAATCTTTTCAAGCATTGAACAGAATAATTCAGAGTATTATTCTCAAGGAATGATTTTATTCTTCAGAACTCACCTCCAATCCAAGTTTGTATTAGTTTTCAGTATCACTATGTCTGCCAAATATTTTTTTTATTTTCTATATATTCAACATATCTTATGACACTATTCATCATGACTTTTTTCTGTGGCTTGAATCCAGCAAGAAAAGGAGTGTTTCAGTATCTTTAATCATGTAATACTATTACACAGTTTTTCAGTACCACATGGACAAAATAAAACTGTTGTGCTGTCTTTGGAAGTGCAGTAAAACTGACTTGCTATGTAATATTTTACGTACCATTTTATTTCTCAAACTTTAGGCCCATTAGTTCAGTACATTTTGATCTTTAAGTGTTTTTAAATCTTAAAATTAATAGAGTGACTCAACAAGAGCCAATTCAGTGATCAAAACTACTTCAAGTTAGTATAGTAGCAGTTAAAGTGCTTATCATCCCAATTAATTTGTATTATGGCCACACTGCTGGATATCACTAATTGATTTATATATCCTCCTTTCTATACCCATTTACAAGTGCAATTATGAACTCCATCACATATGTTTAAATGGGTTACATTAGAACAGTATCTAGAAACTAGACTGCTCAGCTTAAAATCTTTAAGAACCGGTAAATTCTTCATTAATGGGTATGCTATCAATCCACTACAAATGGCTTATAACCTTCTAAGGCAGCACACGGTACTAATATTTTACTTTTCATGGGCAGTTTGAGGTTGACTCCAATGAGGAGCTCCACCGCTATCTTTAATTGTTTTTAAAATTGCATATTATAGGCAGCAATAAACACAAATTAGTATTATACCATCCACAGCTTTCTGCAAGGCACGGTTTCTATAAACAAGTTAAAACACATACATCTGTAAATAATAAGTGTAAGTATGCTGAATTTAATGAATAAGGGCACTAAAAGAAATTGAACAGTAGGGGTTCAGCAATTATAGTAACTGCCCATTTTATTAAAAATGTATTGTTTCCAGCTTTTCCTTTAGAAGGCTTTTATTGCTCTGCTAATTCTAAGTTTTGATTTCCTTAGAAAAGGAGGTCTAACACCTTATTTTAATTTGACAGCCCCCTGTCACACAGCCACTCACATTTTTTACAAGGGAGTGGACAACTGCAAAGCTTTATATCTCACTGCTCGGGATCTCACTCTTGGGCCCTTGCCGCAGACCTTTTCTTTGGCTTTATGCCACCCAGAGGTACAATTCTTTATTGAGTGAGGTTTCATTCCACACCAAAGCTGGGATGAAACCTGCTGAAGCAGCAAACCCCAGGCAGCCACCCTCCGGCCCCTTTCCAGAGGATACCAACACCCGGACAGAGGTGGGGGGCGGGGAGGGAAGAACACGCATCCAGCTTCCCGGCCACGCTCCTGCAAAACAGGGCCATTTGCTGAAGCTGGCAAGGCTTGGGGCCGTGAAATGGAGACATGACTTTCCTCCTGTGTTCAGCAGCAGCCTCCTGCAAGAGGACAGGGCAGTGTGAAGACTAAGAGAAGTAAAGGCAGCTTCTCAAACCAGGCAGATATGCCAGTACATGTCTCCCATTGCCCCAGTGTTACTGCAGTGAGCCCTGGGCTACCTTTGCTTGTATATAGATGTTCTACATCCATGGAGCTTACTTTCTGAGTAAGTGTTATGATTATTCCTTACACCAGCCTAATTGCACCCATGTTGCTGCTCTGCTGCAACTGTGGGATATAATTAAAACAATACATTATTTCCATTTAGACATGACACAATAACAGGAAAAAATGGATTTCACCACTTGAGCTTATCTGCAATGAGAAGGGAAGTCAGACGAAAACTTAACCAACCTCCAGCACACATATATTTGCAACATCTGAAGACCCAAAGAGGGACATAGCATGCCAGAACAGAACAGTGCAGTACTAAGAGCAGCTCACCCCAACATTTCTGAAGCTAATGTAAGAAATACAAGTTTATGGAATATTGAAGAACTGCACATTGCCACTATCTTTTGAAGGCGCAAATAAAATGTAGAGTTCACTAAGTTGTAACACTCACCTGATCAGAATTTCAGTATTTCTAAATTTAATACCTGCTAGACAAAAAATAGTAACACAGGTAACATGGTAACCATGTAAACTAAACCAGGTAACATGAAAACTAAAACACTACCAGATTTCCTTTCCTTGTAATTGACAGTATCATGATATTGAGTTTATAGAACATTTTGCTTCCGGTTTGTTTTTCTTTTCACTTTCCACTAGCACAGTTAACCTGGCAAACATCCCTCTGCCCCTCTCACAGTAAGTGCAGCAGAAGCTGAAAGCTGGGGAGGAGCATGGCATCCTAGAACCAAGTGGTAGCAATGCTCCAACTGTGGCTCAGGACACACCTCCACAGTATGCCTAGAAGAGCAAAGATCAATCAAATAAGGCATTCACAAGAGCCTGGAGACTAGATGAGTACCGTGACTGGAGAGCGCATTTTCCAATATTCTGTTTTTCTATTCTCTACCTGCAGTGGATTTTCCTATTAAACCCTTGGAGTGAGGAATGCTCATAATTTTACCAGTATGTGGTCTGTCAGTACCATTCTCACTCGAAAGAGAAAAAAACATGCACACACTGTACCGCAGGCAAACACCTATGTGCTAACAGTATTTCCTAGTGATCTGGTTGTTATTATTCAATACCTACCTTCAACAGTGACTTGTTGTTTTGGTTTTTTTTTTCCCTAGATAAGCTGCTCACAATCAATTTCAATAACCCAGCCTTGCAAATAGGAAAAATATCAACTTCATTTTATATTTAATATGGCATAAATATAGTACTTTGTATTTCCAAAGAGCTGGAAAAGTAATATTCAGTCCTGATGCCTGATGTCCCAAGAAACTTAAGGCAAAACTTACACTGAAAGGGGGAAGTTACTATTTTCTGAAGAGACTCAAATCCAGAAAATCTTTGCCCATCATTATATAATAATTTTAAAATGTCTATATTATGAATATCCACTATTAAAAATATGCACATAAGCACGTTTCACAAAGCATACTTTTTTCTAGAGAGGGGAAAAAAAAAGCCTTTTCCTGCCATGTTTGAGAGATTTGGCTCATCATTTTCTGTAGAAATTAAGCTCTCTTTAAAAATTAATTTTCAGTTCTTGCAATTAGAAAGATATGTTATTAAATGAAAATTCATTCAATACAATCTTCTCAAATTTTCTGAAGGACTCCTTCAGTGCCTCTGTTGATACTGAAAGGATTCTGAAGCCACAGCAAAGTATTACTGACAACACAGTAAGGCTATTAAAAATTGTAGATAGCAGTGAAACTGTCTTAAGGTCCAGAAAACCTCTAACCTGTGGCACTAGTATTTCATGAGTCACTGTGACAAGGCAGATCAGCTATTTTAAGGAATTAGTAAACTACAGCGGCAGGGTGTTGTTAGTTAGAAATGATTGCTTTTAATTTCTTAGTATTTGTCTAAGTCTGACAACTGCACAGCAGCACATAATTGCTGCAAACTGTAATATACCTAGGTAAACTTTCCACAGAACAAGTTTAGCATGCTTTCCCTTACTGCCTTTTCTAAAGTCTGATCCAGTTTTGTGTCCCATTATGTGGACCTGTTGGAAATTTTGGTGAATCTTCTTAGTTCTTTTCCCACACTTTATCCATCAAAAGATGGCAATCTGTAAAAACAGTGAATTTAAAAAAGGATAACTCATGGGAAACTCTCTGAGAAAATTCAGCTCTGACCACCTTACCACCCTGGGACCAGACAATCCCAGTGGAACATGGGCACATTTTGGTAAGCTCTCACACCACCCAGGCACAGGGAAGACCCTGCTGTTTCACGGCACCCCCCGGCATTTGCAAACCAGTTTGCCTGATCACTGCCTTCTATTGTTTCCTGAGATAAGCAGGGCCCCAGTGAACAATTAAAGCTTTCAATAAATAATCTGTAAGCACATTCATTTGATTTACTGTTATTTGATACAGCAGTTAGTTTCAATGGGGCAGTTACTATTGATCACATAAAGTACTACAGACAAACATGAAACACTTCCAGAACTCCATGGATTATTACTCTTTATCTGCCAGTCATCTGTGTTACTTGTAATGGTTGCAAAATTTAAAATCAATAACAACAATTAGCGTCTGGTATACTCTGAGGAATGAATCATGTGAAATATGTTTTGTTACAAAAATGAAAGGCTGGAGAGCTTGCAAACAGGAAAGAATCTTGCAAACAGCCAAACTCTAAAATAATTTCTCCTGGTATTAGAAAGTGTCCAATTAAGGGGTAAAGAAAATAAAAAAACAGGTATGTTAAATGCATACACAAGCTTATACAATTATAAAAAGGTATTGGTAGGGTTTTTAAAGGAATAAAACTTTCAACTAAGCTGGTGAAAAAGGCATAGCCAAGTTTTCCTTAGAAAATTCCACTACAAGTCCTACAATTTCATACTCATTCCTTGAACTTTACAGGAGTTTTGGGTTGTTAACTGTGATCGGACTTGCTCCTATACAGAAAATTTAAGACATAGGAATAGGTCTGACTCGTCTTCCCACTAGCTTGTACTGAAGTTTATCACCAAAAAAAAAAAGGTATCTAAATGTAAGAAAATAATGCAAAATGAAATTAATAAAGCTCTAAACTGATTTTAAGGTATATATGTTTTCATCTTCAGATTCGTATAAATTAGTTGTGAATCTAATGAAATGGATGGAAATAATAGCATTTTGAGATCTCTGCCAGAGTAATAATTCTAGATAATTAAAATGCAAAGCAATAAATGTTTTATCATTAAACTGTAACCATAACTCTGTGTGAAATCATCCATTCAGAAGACTTGTTTTTCATCAATTATTTGTTATTTATCTGATGTAAATATAAGAAGGTCTAATTAAAATGTATGACTCCTTATGTAGCTTCTTGTCATTAAGACCAATGAAAGCATTCTGAAGACCATAATGAAATAATTATGTTTGCCTTTAAGAATCCTATTCAACAACACATGGCAGTACCACACTAAATTAAAACATCAGGAACTAAATTTCTCTTGCATCTATTTCCATTTTCACTAATTATACCCCCAAGCCTTCCAATAGACCAGGCCCTAAAATTCTTTTGAAGCTGAAACAGCCTAAGGAACAGCAGCCTTTTCATAGTAATGGACTTTGATGAAGAAACAAAGGTAATGCAACCCTGGAAGCATTAATATTTCAAATAGAGTTATCATGTGAAAATATGTGTTTATTTGAAAAATGGGGAAAAGATTGTTGATAAAAAGCCAAATATGTGTTCCAAGGAAACCAATACTCTGATTTAATCTCATTTAATTGCGTCATTCCTTCCTCACCTCTCTTCGTCAGAGTATTTTCTTGTTCTTCACAGAAATTCAAGTTAGCAAAAGCATTACAAACATGGTATTACTGGACAGTGCAAGTGTACCATGCAGTAAATGAGCTCTGCTTTCACATTTTGGTAAAGGTGAATAGACCCTGTGAACAGTTGCAGCGTTCATAATAGACTCTATTTCAGGGAGAAGAGAACAGCTATTTTCCCAAACTGCCTCCAGGCATACAGTGCTTCCTAACACACAGATCCTGCTTTAACCATGAAGTCTTGCAGGACCTCTCTAAAACAGAGAGAAAGGAAAGGATTTGGATAAGGAGAAGGAAAAAAAAAACAACCCTCCCCCCCCCAAAAAAAAAAAAAAAACACAGAAGGATGTGAGTCAGCCTTGATTTCTTGAAGGCAGCCAAAATCGTCTTTTCAAAACTTCAGGAAGATAATGGATCCTTCCTGGTGTGGTCTCAGAGAAGGGAATGTTGCAATATGCGCAAAGCATTGAAAGATGAGCAGTTCACATAACCTGCCTAGAACGTGACTATCAGTGCAGCTAGAAAAACACAGCCAGAACGTGCTGTCCAAATGGAAAGACGAAGGCAGAGGTTCACTGGGGGATGAAGATTCGGGAAAAGTATCTTCCTCTGTTAGCTCCCCCCTCATCAAGGACACTGAAAGATATAGGTGATTTGCCATTTGTTTTGCACTTTACACCTTGGTTCAAAGCGTGGGGTGAAATCAGAAGGACCTTTAGAAAGTCAGATCTCCAAGACATTCCAGCTAGCCACTAAGGTGGATCTGACAAATACCCTAATCCAGTAACTAATAAAATTTCTTCCTCAACTGAATGAAGAGAGGAAACTCAGAGAACAAAGCAATGCAAAAGAATACTCTGCATGATGAAGGGAAAGCAGAAAAACCTCCTCAGATCAGAAGATGAGAGGCAAAAGAATGCACAATGGCTTAAAACCAAATAAAGAACTCCCAACCTCAGGACATGATCTCAACAACAGTAAAAAAGCTCACCCATGCATGGCATCTTAGCTAGTCCTTTGTCTTGTGTCCTAAGCCAAAAATTGCAGACTGGTGGATCACTGCGGGCCAGTCTCTGTGAAGGAGGGAAGGTTTGTAGAGAAGTTAGGATCTTTGACTACAGTAACCCAGAGAGCTGTGCAAAACCCCTACAGGGAGTCGAGCTTTGGGGGGCACAGACATTTCCCTGCGCCTTAACCAAGGTCCTGGGGGAAGCATCTGCCTGTAGATCCGCAGTCCTTGCCCAGGGGAAGGTCCGGGTATCAGGTATCGCCAGATGGCACTGTGACACAGTTTTCCAACTCTTCTGCGTGAGTGAATGTTCAGTCTTGGAAAGACAGGCAAGGCTGGTCTTCCTTGAGAGTTTTTGGGTAGAAGATGGGGAATTAAAGCGGCCGAAGAGATTGCTCCCTGCCTCAAGCTCCACCCACGAACAGTCCCTGAGCAACCGTGCTGGAGGCTCCGAGACCCTGAAAGCCGGGGTATGAGTTGTGCCGCACCTGAACACCTCTGACCCAGACAGAGTGAGTGAAATATTTAAATCAGCTCAGAGGCTGTTACATTCACTTATTATGCAGGAACCTAGGAATCCTCTTTGTATCAGTCAGCAGCTGGCAGGAGAAGTGATTCTGGGACAAGACGGGAAGATGACATGGAAATCTCCTGGGAAATACGATACGCGCCTATATATGATGTGCTGCTGTGCCACCAGATAGCTTGGCAGAGAAGACCACCAGGCCATGCGATGGCCATTTCAGGAACACCTCAAGCTGCATTCAGATTAAAAAAAAATAAAATAAAATTAAAAAAACAACAAAACCCCCCCAAAAAAACCAAAAAACAAAACCATTGCAGGATTCAAGATACCTTTTGTGTTCTGTAGCTGTTTTGGTGGGATGGATTGTGGGTTTTTTTACTTTTATTTTGGATTTTTTTTTGGGGGGGGGGGTGTTTGGTTGGGTTTTTTTGGGGAGGGGAGCAGAGGAAATTGAACTATTCTATCCACTATATCTTGCAGGCAGAAATCATTTTCTAGAATTAAAGCATTCACTGAAGAAAATCTGTATTAAATCAAATTGTGGCTGTTGTCTCTGATTGGTACACCACCAGTCAACCTGTTTAATCGCTCCACACCTCTGCTACATAAAAGAAAAGAAAATTTGAATATTTCCTCTTTTTAAGAAGAAATGTTGGATGTTCATTGTGCTGAACATCCAGCTGCAGTGGCATGAACTTTTATTGGTATTTCATAAAACTACTGGTACATAAATACACTAAAGGCTCACTCATAGAACCATTCTGTGTCTGAAACTCTTACTAAAATAAAGGGTGGAGGGCTGAGTGCATTTAAGTGCTTCACTAGATAAGGCTGTAAAAGACAAAGATATACTTAATTTGTCATTTTATTGTTCAAAGATCCTTGCTAAAAATACAATGTGAGCCTAGAGAAAAATATTATGGTTCAATGGAAAGAGATTCTCTAAACTATTAAAAGAAACTAAGAACTAAGCGGTGCTAAAAAACCTTTTTGTTGTGAGACATTTCTCTGCTCTTTTTCTTAGGGGATGCACTTAGAGGGTAAAATGTAAGTCACTGAAAGTGCATAAAATGGAAATCCCTGCAAACTATGGACGGACTTCAACATCATGTCCTTAGCAGTGAAGAGCCAGAGTACTCTGAGAATTTATAAACACTCATTCAAGCTTTAACCTATTAAACCTATACAAGTGTGACTTGCATGTGTATATTTAACTTACATAGTTTTATAATATTCAGCTTATATATGGTATAAGCAGGGAAAAGAAAAATCACCTTGTCCAAGGGGAACAGAAAGTATATTATACACTCTGTGTCTAGGATTCTGGATTATATTTCCCTCTCTCTTAAAAGTATTTGAAGAAGCTGTAAGGCTCGAATGGCACACTAAAAGAAAGTGAGGTCAGTTATATAAAGGCTAGTATTAGTTTGTTATAAGTTTTTTTCCTACCCACTCCCAAATAAAGGGACAAAGAAGTGAACATTGCGGGAATGTGTTTCTAAACCACATGATATCCTTATCAGATTGTCATGTACAAGGGAGGTTCTCACACAGGGACCCCATGCTGGTGAGCTGCCCTGTCACATGATGCAAGTTCTACGCTCCTATTCAGATTACTAAAATGAGCTGAAGAAAGCTAGATTTCCCCCTCCTCCCTCCCCATCAAAATAAGCAAACTGCACAGTGACCGAAGTCATATTAATTCTCTGCCACTGGGAAAAGAATTGTGAGCAGCTGCTAATGATAAGTGAGTATATGAAGAAGATAATCTAGTTATTAAAATCTATACCATGATTAATATCTGATGAGTGGATTTTAATGCATAGAAGCAAACAGAGAATCAGAGAAACCTGTGAATCAGACAAAATATATGGAAAAAATCTTGGCCGACTTGTAAATTTATAGAAAAAGAGTGAAATGTTTTTATAAACAAGTCTGACTTTTTCCTGTAAGTGTCTCTATTTTTCACTGTTGATGTTGTGAACTCTGTAATTAAATTACTTTTTCATATAGTTTGGGGGAAGTGGAACAGTCCTGTAAATATTTTTAATATTAAATGAAGGTTCTAAATAGTATCTGGTCATTCAAATATGTGGCCTGTTTAAAAAAGTGCTGAGGGAGCTCCTAGATGCTCAGCATATTTGGAAATGAAGCCATGAAATGTGGATTTAGGATGCTAACTTTAGGCTACTGTATCTGACATTCTTAACCCTTGAAACACATTTGCTCATGCAACAACTAAATAATAAAATCCCAGACATTATATTATTTTTTAAAAGACTGTTTAAAATCCACGTTTTTGGACGCAAGTTGTTTACAGATTACAATTAGGAGGCATAGATAAGTGAGACTGAAAAACTGCACAGAATCATTTCCACATGATATCAGTTTGTTTGTTTTAAACCTAGAATATGGTTCTCATAAAAAGGCGGCAGCAGTAGACGAAAGACATTACTCTTAGTTTGCCTGCTGGAAAATCCAGCTTTGTTACCCTTCTGCCTATATTTTTCCCTGCAGCACAGACAAAATTATTGTTCTCTTACTTTAAAACAGTTTTGAGCATTTTTTGGCTTGTATTTTCGTGGTTCCATTTGATTTGAAAGGGCTTGGATTTCAGCAAGAAGTGGCATGGGTCACAGTGCATGGGGACAGACTTCATGCACGTGAGCAAAGGTCAAAATCAATCATAGCTTTGTATTTCCAGGCCTATTACTTTTGGCAGTTTACCCTGCCAGAAGGGGCTAAAATATTTGCCTCCCAAAAGGAGTAAACATCAATGGGGGCAGGAATATAATCAGCCTCTCAACCACTCAGCAATGAGAAATGAGAGAAAAGGATCCCCTCCTCACCATAGCCACTAAGCCACCTAAACGTTAGATGAAACATTTTCAGCAAAAAGTTGAAAGATTTCACAGCACAGTGCCTTGAAAAGGACAATAGGCCTATTTAGGCAATTACATTATGCAGGCTTTGTTATTAGGCAGCCCTACTCAGTCCCAGAAAGTCTGGATAATCAAAAGTGTCCAAGTACAGGAAGGGGAAAAGTACAACCCCACCCTCCCGCACAGCCGCTGCCAGGACCTCTGGATTTGAAGGGTAAAGTCTATTTACCGAAGTTCCTTGGCCATTTTATACATCAACTGATATCCTTCCTCATGGGGCTGCGTGCTACAGCCTAGCAAAGCTCTGGAAAGCCCTCTGAAACCACAACTAATTTGGCCCCAGCCGCCCGCCCCTGTAAATTCACTACTCGGAGGCTGCTGCCAGCCCCCTAGGCAGAAAGTGCGAGGGGAGAGGGAAGCTCCCCCCCCGGCTCGCACGCATACCAGGGCCGGTCCCCACGGCCAAACAGATCTGGAAACTCATCGCAGCTGTGCTCTGCCTTTAAGGTCTCAATAGGACGGGGCATAGAGCGGCCGGACAGCGGCAGACAGCGGTCCTTCTGAGCACAATGTCCCTTTCACAACCCCACTCCCAAATCTAAATGCTGGCTGTGTAACACAGCCGCACTTCATCGGCTGCGTAAAGGGGGGTATATAAATTAGACCTGAGCAAAACCAGTCACTTGGCGCGTTCAGGGGAGGTGGGACCATAATCCGCCGAGCAGGGCGCCTCGCTCCCCGAGCAAAGCCCCTCGGCTTGGCTGGGCTGCAGCGCTGGCGTGAAGCACACATGGTTAACAAAAATGGCTCAGCAGTAAGTGGGGATTTAACTGGATGTGAGGATGAGTAACTTCGCTGTCTGAAACACTATCTCTCTCTTTCAGCTCCTTAACTTCACCTTAACCCTCTTCGAGGCATCGCTTCACGAGCCTGGCTTTGTTCTGACAAGTTGCACCTTTGCTGCAAAGACTCTTTAGGCAAGCAGGGAGTGACCCAAAGATACATTGCTTTTCTTCCAAGCTTATCCCATCCTGACTTCACCAGCGAACGCCGCTCATCATTTTTGTCTGCAGGAGTTTTTGACAGTGGTGCGTGTCCATTAGGGTTTTCCAGTGCCAGCAGCCGAATCAGGCTAACTACATTAGTGCCTATAGCTTTCTCTTTTCAGTTAATTTGGAAGAAAAATATCCCCATGCAATTTTTTTTAATGTAGCGGATCAGAAACAAACATTTTTTCATAATGTATTTCAGGGCATTAAGCTAGAAGTATAAAAATTTAAACAAAGACTGTATCCCTAAGCAAGTCAGTCCTAGCGATTTAGCTGTAAAGTTTATAGATGAACTTTAAAGAAAATAACCTGGTTCAAACAGATCTTGCCTTCTGGGCACTAGCAAACACACCTGCAGCAATTTGATACTTGGGAATGCAGATTACAAGTCCTTCACTTCAAAATGTTTGTTTTGAAATTCAGAAAGATGAAAGAAAATAAAGTAGTGAGCTTTTTTGTGTGTGTCTGTGTTGAGCACAGATGTTTCCAGTGCTTGCAGGGAACAAGAACCCTACCCAAACATCCAGAATTCTGAAGGAAAACATGCACCTTCTGCAGTCCCATCTTCATGAACTTTCTGAAAGTTAATACCCGCTAACTCCTCTCTAGGCAAACATTTCCCACTAAACAGAAACAAGAACTGCATACTTATACTACATGAACCTCAACATTCCAGTATGTGCTGCTGCCATATCCATAACTTTTGCCTTCATCAATTTTTTTATGCTTCTAATCCCGAGGAAATGCAGTAGGCAGTAGTCTTCTACTTCATATAATTAGCTGAAACACTACATAATGCTAAACAAACTTACTCTTGTTTTGGGCCTGCTCATTTGGGTTTTTGCCTGTTCAATTAATTAAAACTAATGAAGACTTTTTTAATAGGCTTTTCCAAGGTCAAGTCACCATTCTTTGCAGCTCCTCTCTCAGGACCTGTCCTCTTCCCACTTCCGCAGTATTTGGTTAGCTCACGTTTCACCAAAAGTTACTGGTTTTCTCTCAGAGTTTGTTACCGCAGCAAAGGAGCAGAAAAGTCTGTCTTACTGAAGAAACTATAGATTGTTCAATCTTGCAGTCCTTCTAAGAACTATTCTTGTCTAATTTGATTATACTGACCTGATTTTTATCTCATGACAAAAGGAGAATGATATACGATTAAAAGTGCAGTTGGTTCTACTCTCATTTCTGAGTCCATAATTTTCTTTGCAAACAAATAATTTCATTTTAAAACTACAACAATATAACTAATATCACAAAACCCAGAAACATGTATGAGTGCAAAATTAGGTATTTTTTTGGCATGCTTATAAAACATCACACAATACGCAGTGACTTAACAGTTGCATTATAAACCTATGGCAAGTTTTTCCTCCCAAAGGGGAGAGGAAAAAATTACCACACAAGTTAAGGTCATGTTTGGGTTGCACCTTATCCTCTACTTTTACTTTGCAGACCCTCATGGACTACAAAATTCATGATGCTGCAGGAGTGCACTAGCTTAGTGAATCGTAACAGGATTAACACACGGAAGATGTGCTGAAGTTGAAGACCTACAGCATTCTGCCCTAAACCCTGCAATGGCATATTTTGCCAGCATTTCAGTTGAAACCCTGATGCTGTCTGGGATTGTTACTGGCCTGCTCTAAGTCTGCACTATTCGTATACTATTCCCTCAACAACCATTTATGTTTTACTCTACAGTCACATCTCTATCAAAGCAATATTTCTAAGGCCTAAAGCAAGGGCTGCAGGTGTATTGTTTCATTTTTGTTCAGAGCCAAAAATAAAACAACAAAGTAGACTAAAAACCCCCTATCACACAGGTATAAAATTTAGCTATTATTACATTCCATTAAATCACAGATGTCTTCTTAAAAATGGAGGATCAGGAAATGCTTGAGTTAGAATTAAACATTGCTATCTTTGTATTTATAAGCACTGGAGCAACCTTAAACTATTAAAATCTTTCTGGACCACAAAAATTCTGGTTTTGTCTTTATTTTCATGAGATGCCCGGTAAAAATCTTACACTTTGAGAGAATTTTAGTATTTTATAATCTATTTATGTATTTACCCATATGCATAAACTGCTTACACTTTCTTCAAAATTGAAAATAAAATTTGCTTTAGTAATCAAATAGAAATCTTAATGTGGACTCTAACTAAATTGGTTTTCCACACTTCTATACCATTAATTTTCACAGTTCAAATTACAGCCACCATATGATGATTCAGGTTTCGGCCCAATTTTAAATTCCCATGCAGCGAAGATTAATCCTATTGCTTACAAAGTTATGAGACTGAATTCCTGAATGCATTTTCCTGTATTTTTATTTACTCTTGTTAATATTAGTTTCTTTGGTTAGCTAAACTTTGCTGTTATCAACACTTGTCTCTTATCAGAGGCCCTAGGCAAATAACATATTTACCACTCATTCCATTCTGATAAGGGTAATCCTGTGTTTAACTTGTCCAAGAACAAACATCATATATTTTGTTTTTAAGAATCCAGCTTCTAGGTATTAACAACATGGAAGAGAATGAGCAGGACATTTTAAAATGAGAAGTTATTTAAAGAATATTTTGCGAGTGTAAGCTTTTAACAACAGTATGTGCCTCCTACTTCAGGAAAGTTTATTTAATTCCAAGTTTCCGCAATATCTCCACAGAAGTTATACTAAAGTTTAAACCATGAAAGGAGGAAAACACATTTTTAGTAAAACATCTGGTTTAGATTTTGGGTTTTGCTAACTGAAGCTCTCCCGTAGCTAGAATCATTATCTTGAAATAAAAGCTTTGTTTCATAATTTATTAGAAGCATTTTGAAAATAGCATGAAGGAAATAAATATCCTATACTGAACTTCAGTTTGCTTTTAATTGTAAAGATATCAACACATTTGCAGTGTTGCAGGCTGGTAGTCACTGATTTTTACAATTATGTTTTCGTTACTCAACCCACACAAACATCATATGGTGACTGAAAACTTTTGAGCTGAATGAAACACGCTATTTCACCAAACATTTTAAAGTTTATTTTTCAATTCCCTCCTCCACCTCTTTGAGATATTGAAGGAAGAACTCCTCTAATTCCTAGTTAAGTTTTTAACATATCGCAAAACAAAAATTTCAGACAGACTTATACAGTCAATAGTGTACTGAAGTGCCCAAGAGTGTGCTAAAAACATTTTGATAGATAGCCAAGTCATTTATCTAAATCACCTTCAGAGCAGTGAAGCATCCTGTGAGTTTTTATGCAGAGAATAAGGTGATGTGTTCTGGCACTTTTTCTCAGTTCTCAAACTTGAAACTGCAGCGCTAAAATACTGCTGTTGTTTACAGTCTTTGTATTTCAGCAACAAATCAAGGCCCTATAACATAACAGTACATTTTCAGAAGTGTCCTACCACTAACTCTAACTTCTGTGTTACCAGCGCAATGCTGCCTGCATTTCAAGGTATAGAAATAATTGATGGTTAAACTCAAAGGGTGTTCACAGTAAGTAGTTTTCTAGCAAAACAGCAACTTCTTAGAGCAACAAAATGAAGAAGAAAGGTGGCAGCAAGGTCAGTACAAAGAAATATTGCCTCCTCTTCAGAAACTTATAACTACTTTCTGATTTTTTGGAATGGCACCTACCCACTGCAATTCTACATCTTTGCAAGAACCGTAGAGAGCAGCATTTTAGTTGCTTGGCTGCTCTGCTAAAATGCACTTCAAGACAACATGCATCCTGATTCTCAAATGAGTTACAAAATTAGATTAAGGAAGAGGGAAAAAAAACCCAACAAACTACCACAGAGATGTTATGTAAATTCGTCCTTCACTGGTTGGAGTTTTGCAAGTATTTGTTGTATTACATTACAATTTTATGTGTTCCTGTTTGGCTCCACAACTGTTGTTGGGATCAATATGCCACATGAGAAGGGATAAACAGAAAGAAGTCCGGCACTTCTTTCCTTTCTCCTTCCTTGCCAAATGAAGAAAAAAAAGCTCACAAACCACATTTTGCACAAAAACTCTCCCCACCCCTCATTCCTCTGTGCTTAATCACGCGTCTTTCTCTTTTAAATACATGCAAATAAATAAATAAATAAATAACAACAACAGTAATAATTATAGTAATTGCTTTAAAGTGCAAAAAGAACAGTTGGGACCTACATTGCGCACTGTGCCGGTGTTGCCACTCTGTTTGTGCCAATCCACTGAAGCATGCTTTGAGAGCCTTCTCCTGGAGCATGCAGGAAGACGGACTCGCAGTGTAGAAATCCAGCATCTGAGCAGGGCTCACTGCTAGAACGTCCATACAGTCAAACATGATTCCCCCTGCACAGAATGCCTGCAAAAGTGCTTTCCTCTAGGTGTGGAGCAAAATGGCACATAAAAGTACACCCAACTCCATCAAACTCTGCCCCTTTTTTGGCACGTAGGCTGTTGGTCTTTTTCCCAGACCAGAATCATGAATTATGACAGACAACACAGCTAAAAGCCTGTAATTGATCCAAATGATCATTTACCATTTTCCAGGCTGCCCAGCCAATCCAGCAAGATGGGGGGATGCGAGCCGCATTCTAAGTTTTAGCTACCATCAATTTCCCCCAAAATTTCTTGAGAGTCAGTCCAGCTCCTGGAGCAGTCGCCGCGTGCGTGCCGCGTCCCACGCCGTGCCAATCGCCCACCTCCCCGGGATAAAACAGCTCCGGTAGAGGCTCGGGATCCCCCTCGGCCGTGAATAGATGCTTCTGCCTCTGAACAGCTCACTTCCTACTACTTGTGTCACAGGGAATGAAAGATTGAATTGCCTAATATATGCGAGTGAACTTTCCGTGAACCCTTCCCAGGCTGCTAACCTTCAAATGACCCAAGCGGTCTGACATCACCAGCTCCCAGGATTCTCACACGCCTTCACAACTCCCAGCAGCCCTGCAAAAAAGCAGGCAGGCAGACAGGCAGGCAGGCGGGCGGGCGGGCAGGCAAAGGCGAGCCCCAGCCCTGCCGGAGTCGCCCCGCTGCCCCCGAGCGGGAGGGTGCGGACGGGGAGCCCAACTTCCGAAAAGACCCCAAATAATAAAGTAATAAAAAAACACACCCCAAACAACTGTGAGGAGGAGAGGAAGGGGGTGGGAAACGAAACAGCGACGTTTTCAGCGGTTGTGTGGAACGGAAGATTTTTAAATTCCAGTTCAATTTTCTAAAACTTCTGCGCCTCCCCCCGTCCCCACATTCCTTTCCTCCCCGGAGAGGCCAAGAGCGAGGCGCAGGCGCTGCCGCTGTTCCACAGCCAGGGACACGGGGCTGAGCTCGGAGCAGCCTCATCCCGACGCTGCTCCGGCACACGCCAGCAGGGACCCCGCTCAGTGCCCCCTGCGGGGACCCCGCTCAATACCACTCGCAGAGACGAGCCCCACTCCCAGCGGGGAACCTCAGGGGCCCATCCCTCCTGGGGCAGGGTTGCGGGGGGAGGGACAGATCTCATCTCTCCTCACCATCCCTCCCTCGCCCTGGCTCCTAAATCATCCTGCGTTTCCTAGCTTCCCCAATGGGCCAGATTTGGGAATGCCCGAGAGGGCTCTTCCCCATCACTCAACCCAGGGCAGGAGGCAGCCACGCATCCCCTCTTCTCGCTCCTCAGCCCCCGCCGCCGGGTCCTGCCTGTCTCTGATTAGCAGAGAGGGGCTGGGGCCGGTCCTGCGGCCCCGGAGGGGGTGTATCGGCTTTCAGAGGGCTAATCAACCCCAGCTCCCCAGGAGGGGAGAAAGGCCACGAGCTAATCCATGGGGAAGAGGATCCAGCCCGTGGTGCTGAGCGGGAACGCTGTGGCAGCCAGCCCCGGACAGCCATTCTGGAGGCAAGGGGCTGCTCCCGTCCACCAAGATCTCCGCTAAACCACACTGTCGACAGCTCTCCCTCATGGCAGGAGTAGGTGTCAAAGCCTTCCCAGGTCTGTGGCCAGTACGCCACAGCCAGCCGTGTACTGTCCCACCACTTGCAGCAGGCTGGCAGAGAGCTTCATGCTTTTTAGGTATAAATTCCTTCTGCAAAATCTTGCTCACCGAGAAAGACTCCACTGAGGCTTCCACCAGTCCTCATCCCTACAGACAATTTAAAAATGAAAAACAGCAGCCTGGAAACACACCCTCTGCCCCCATGGAAAAGAACATGAGCTCAATAACCACATGCATGCTTTCATTTTAAATGAGTGAGCCAAGCCACCTCAGCCCCAGCAGAGTGAGCATCATTCAGGAGCAAGGCATAGAGGAGCCTTGCTCCCTGCTTTAAGTGAGCTCAGGTTCAGAAACTGGAAAATGAAACTCTTGATTATTGCCTGTTTCTTGCAAAGCTCAACATGGGAGTCGGGCAGAGAAGGGGATTCTGTGTGCAGGCATGGCACACCACTGGCAACCGTAAAGAAATGCTGGAGAGAGACTCACCCTGGGACCTGTGCAGCCACTTTAATGGATGTGGTGTCCCCTCTCCACAAAAAGTCCTTTGATGAACCGAAAGCTCTCTGACAATGCCTGCAGATTGTATTAACAAAACTTTTCACACAGGTTCAAGAAATAAAAAAACCAAACAAAAAAAAAACCAAACAAAAAACCCCAAACCAACACACAAAACAAAATCCCACACACAGCACATGCACTTGTTCCCTGAAACTGATATACCCACATTGAAAACCAGCGGCCAGCAAAAAAGCTGCCGCAATCTCAAAGCGAATCCTTTTGAAGAGATAAAAACAAAAGCTTTCCTTAGCCTCCTTCCCCTCTACGGGAGAGCTGTGGTTGTCCCTGAAGCAGGCAGCCTCTCTTTCCCTCTTCCCTTCAGGCAGAAGAGTTACAAATGCTAGAATGTAACATCTTCTTTTCTAGGACTTTTTAAGGACTTTGTCAGCCCTTTGGGGTGTCTTCCCCAAGCCTGAGCTCCTCCAGCTGAAGAAGCCCCTGACACTCTCTAATTTAAAATTTATGCACAGCATATGCTTACAGAAAATAAATCCTTCAGGGAAGGCTTGTTTAAACCATTTCAGCACAGCAAACAGTGTTTGTTTTATTAAAAAGGCAAGTGGAAAAGTGGCTAAATTTTTGTTTATATCTCAGCTGGCTATGTTGCTACAATTTCATTTGGAATAGCAAAGCTAAATTAAAACCCAGTATTTTCTAACCAGACAACACAGGACACAAGAGAAGTTTGGAATACAGAATGTGTCACCACAAAAATAACTGGAAAGGATGACATAAAACACAGTGTGTTTTGTCAGTCTCCAATTTAGGGAGAAAACAGCTTTTTGTGCAGACCAAGGTTCTTGGAACAGTTTAAGCCTATGCCAAGAAAAATATGTTGCCCATGTGAGTTAAAGTAAACAAAATGAGACAAACAGAAAAATATAGTTATATTTTTTCCATTAGCAGTCTTATAATACCATATTCAAAAATAAAACCTATTGGTTATACCTCAAAATGTGCACTAGGAACTTCTGAAAGAAAATGTCGGGAAGTCATGCTTAACTGTGTATGAATTGAAAAAAGATTGCTTTTTCCCACTGTACCTAAATAAGACAGGTAGCTCATCATGCTTTATTATGAATAATAGGTGTACAAATGCTTATGCTTATTACTAAACCCACATGTAATTAACAAATTCCTCAAAGAGCCCAGTGGTTTGCTTGCATACTATTTCTACAACACAGTAATGTCTGCATCTCATATTTCACTTTGAAATAGCATGATACTCATTTTTCTTAAACAGAGTATCAGGAAAAGCTACATTCATAAATTGGGGCTGGGGGGGTGGGGTGTGTTTTCTAATTTAAATCAGGACTAAGCATAATTATTGTGACAACTAATAGCCCTCTAAGTCAAATGTAATGAAACTTTAAGTATTGCCACATATTTTAAATGCCTACCCAGCTCCCATAGAGGTGCAAGGAGGCAGCAACTCTCCAGTGTCTTCCACTTTATCCATGCAAAGAAACTGTGCTTTCACATCACTGCTTTGATCTGTTTTCTCTCAGACTGTGATAGCAGAAAATTTGCAATAAATATATTCTTAGCTAAAAGTAAAATAAAAAGCTCAAGTTCAAGTCAGAAATCTATTTCCTTTGGTGTTACTGTATATTTGTCAGTGTGACATAGCACATTTGAAACCCATAATCATAAAACAAAAATTTACAGCCACGGTTTAGGGTCTACATCTGTTTCTCTGGTTTTTGTACTGCAATTACCCACTGGACAATTCAGAAAGCAGCACTATGAATCATGTACTGCACACATGGTTGTGCTGGTCACCTTTTCGTTAGTACAAGAGGCTGAGGAGCCATAATATGGTTCACTAAGAGAGAGAGACCATTAACTAGAATTAGGATGAGTGCACCAGGCTCTCTAACAAAAAATTACTTACTAGAAGCAACAGAGTACTTCTGGAACATTACAGGCATATTTATAGGATGGAAAAATTAAGAAGTACATGCAAAAATTCTCCCACTAGAAGTACCTCAGGGGAAGCAGACTTTTTTTTAATGCATTTTACTATTAATCAAATGTAGCACTCTCTTGAAACAGTTTTGACAGCAGAGTAAATGGTTACTAGTGAATGATGTGTGTGTTTAAGCAGTGAAAGCAGAGACAAAGTGATGTTTTCTTCTACTCCCTAGGCAAGAGCTGACACTAAGCTTGCTGCCTCAGCTTTGATACTCACAGATTCCTTTGTGTCAGTTGCTGGGAGAATCACTGGCAGTTCACTAACCCTGCCTCACACACGGGCTTTGATTTTTACCTCTTCATTGACGATAGATGTTACTATGAAACAGTACTTGTCTGCCTTCATGGTTTTGTTTTTGTTTTTGTTTTGTTTTTTTTTCTTTTTTCCACGCCACTCCACCCACAACTGCTGAAACAAGGTTTCAAATCTGAAAACCTGTTCTCCCGTAATTTTTAGTGTTGAGGGATGTTTTCCTCGTGTCTCAAGCACAGAAATAATGTCAAAAGATTATGGGGAAGAAAATCACTAGCTCGCAAGAGAATGGCTGAATATTTAATACTCTAAGGTAGGCCTAGTAAATGAGTATCAATCCTGAGCAAGAATTGCCCTGAAGAAAATAAAACAGTAAAATTACTAGCATGAAATGGCACAAATGTCATGGAAAAGCACGAAATGCAATGAAATTAAGTCAAAAAGAGGTGGCTTTTTCTGACTGCTACATACTACTATGCACAGCTTGCAATGACCAAAACAGGAATTTGCTCATAACAGAAAGAATTACTTTGGGCCTGAAATATAACAGCAACTGGCAAAATACTATGCAGTACAGAACGGTATTTTATTTTAGATGGGGAAAGCAGCTACAGACCCAGAACTCAGGCATGCAACCAGTCTGAGAATCACTTACTGATAAAGGCTTTTTGTCTGTCTTAATCAGTGGATATGTATTCATAAAGATGGCTTTAAAGCTGATTGCTTAACTTTAAAGCTATAAAAATAATTCATCTCCACAAACATGAGTTGAGCACACAACCACAACCCTTAGAATCCCTACAATCTTTTGGCCTGGAGCCAGGGGAAAAGACCTGCCCTACATGATAAAACTGTAAGTGTATCTGGCTCAGCAATCCATTTCTAAGAGTGACTGCTACTAGATCTTCCTAAGGAAAAGATAGGAATCCCTAGTGATTGGCAAAGTATAACTCACCCATAGGTCCTCTAATAGCCTAGTCTCTAACAGCAAATCACTTAAGCATTAAAGCATGAGATTTAATATCCCTTCCAAACTTGGTTTTGGTAATAGATGTGATATTCTAGATATCAATATATAGCTGATGTCTTTTTTGATTGTGATAAATTTGTAGCACTGTGACAGAGAAGCAAATAGTAACTTACTGAGCTTTGAGACAAACTATTAAAAAGGAAAAACAAAAAAACCTCCAAAAACCCCCACTGTAACACTCATCCATGTTGCAAATAAAGAAGACAGACCAAACCTCACCCCTTTGAGGCCCCAAAGGCTGATGGCTGTAGGCTCCAGAAAGGTTGGCAAAGAGGCAGTGTTGTCATACGCATAAAGAGCAAATGACATGAATTTTTGAAGGATATAAAAAGAAAAAACATTATTAGATTAAAATTGGCTACGTACTGAATCTACACTTGCTGTTTAGGAGAATCCTACCATGCAGACATCACTGCTAAATGGTTGCCAGAAAAAGAAATAGAAGTGAGGGAAAAAAGGTTTGTCTCATTTTGTTTTCTTTTTAAATGACCAGAAACTGCTGTTTCAAGGTTTAGCCAAGAAAAAGATTTTTACTGCTAGCCTATAAATCCCTCAAAACAGAGTTATAATGGAAATGCTGAGGTAACTGGAGTGCCATGCATGGCACTGACACATTGCATTATATAATCTAGGGAGAATGAAAGTTGGGAGATCTATAAAACCTAAGTAGAAGTAAGATGTATGAAAGAGCAGAAGAGCAAGTAGAAATGCTGAATATTAAACTGCAGAGAATAGTACTTCTAACAATAAAGTTTCCTATATGCTGAATATGCTCATGGTTGGCTGAAGGTGAAAGAGAACAGAGCTCCATTAAAACTAAGAGATTCAAAAAGGATATTCAAGCAACTACTTTGTTTCTGCCTTTTAAAGGAGGGGGGGAAATTACCTAACAAAAGGATAGTATTTCTGATGTTCTGATATCCTGAAAGGTGTCTCAGAATGTATAAATAAATAATGTTAGAAAATGCAGAATAAATGGGAGTTCCAAACACAGATAACTTACAACCCTAGTTGTAACCAGAATCAGAATGCAAACTGGGACAACTGTTTCTACAGGCTTCCTAATGGCAGCTTAAACCCTTAGTGCAAAGTTAGCCTTGATGGTTTTCTTCCAGCAAAAGACCAAAATTACCAAGTAACTGGAACTCCAGCTCAGTACATACATATATGCTAACCAAGACTAACCCTTACCTAAGCCCTATTTAACTTAAAACAGATTTAATCAGCATTTAGGGCTTGTGCTTCTGCACCACTGGCAAGGACAACCCATACAGAGGGATCCCAGAGGCCTGAGATAGCTGAAACACACTTGATCAGAGCTCCGGTCACATAAAGCCCACTGCAGATTGGACTGGATTATGACATTAATGTAAATTGCAATAGATCCATGCTCAGCAGCTTCACACGTGTATTAATGACAATCTAGTTCCTGCTTAGCTTGTTCCTAAATCTGCATCCAGTGCTGAAAGGGCACCTTAAGAAGCAAAATGAAGGAGTGACTGGAAAATATGCTGGCATAGCTACCTGGCTGGCAGAGGTAATGACAGCAATGACAATGTGGTGACACAGACTGAAATCTGCTGATAATGATAGTCATCATGCCAACACCTCTACTCTGCCTGTTGCCCTAACTCACTGTACATTCACACCTTTGTTTTTATCATGCAGCTGTACTTTCTGTTTGGGAACAGCCTGTATAATTTTTTTTCTGTTAATGAGGTAGAATTACTCAGAAACTGAGGTACTTATTTAGCAAATTGGTGTCTGTATTCTTTTGTTGACCATTTGCCATCAGTAATGTGTAAATTAACTGAGTGTACATGTCCTCTCAGGAGCACTTATCACTGTAACTTTATTAATGTAGCCTAAAAAGCAAACTTTACTAATTGGGTCAGTTTTACAAGCTTACAGGTTATCATAGTGTAACTACTGTTGAGCAGGTAAGGGATCCTGTATATTCCTTTTATACTACAGTAACTGTTCATGATTGGGCTGTTACGGGTAAAACTCTTTTAAAAAGGAATGATTGCTTTTCACCTGACATTGTTATATGAATGTAACATTGAAACATAAAAGCAATCTGTGGAAAAATCATGTTGGGCTGGAGCTCACTTGCATTCAGAGCAAGCAGTGGCATCATCAATGATGTCTGGTCTGAAATGTTCACAAGATGTTTCATGGTTTGCAAATTCTACTAGAAGACAGCTATCAAAATGTTCTTTGGTATGTTCCTCAAATTCTACTTGACTTCTGCCATTTAAGTCAACAAATCAAAATCTGCATGGTCTCAACATGCTTCACTAAGTTAGTCCCACATGATTAAACAGATCTGCATATTCCCATACACTCGAACTGCAAGACTCCCATATTGGGCCACAAAAAGGATTGAATGTCCAGATATATTATGTCCATGCTCTGGGAATCACAACTGACACATGTGTTTTAATCAAAGAGGACTTACAGAGCTGGGTTGCAGTTAGAGATTGTGGTGGTCTATAGCATACTGCTCCAGCCATTGTGCCCTCATGGACTCCTTAGTGACATGCGAGGTGATCCCTCAGCACGCAATGCAGCATATCAGGCTTGACAGATCTATAAAACTATCAAATTTGTTTTGCATAAACTAGACCAAAACTCTTAATTTGGATATCTTGAGTGTTATTCTGATGGAACTGTTCTGCATAGACCTTGTCATCACATAGAAAGAACCCCCAAAATATTTTTTTTAATCCATTCACAGTTTTGGCTAAACATCTTCAAGAACAGGCTTCTCATTCATGGGACACTAATCTTCCATATATTGTTACCAGACTGTCAGAAGAACAGACTTTACTCAGCTTCATAAGGAGACATGCAAATTAAAAATGTGTGGAAGGATAATCTTTCCTTTGCAAAATGGCTCAGATCTCACTCTTGCTGCATCCATCTATTCTGTCCTTGGCATGTAGTATCCCAAAGGATATGGCAGAAGACAGGGCTGTGGCTCAACTTTTTCAAGGAATTATTAAAATTAATGGATGGGCAAAGTAAGCCTCAATCTATAGGAGGCTTAGTAATAAGAATGAGGCATGTGCACATTCCCAATTCTGGGAAATAAATTGTAATTCTCCTTAAGAAGTACAGCATAATGTTACCTACAGTCAGATCCTAAATGACTTAACCAAATGACAAGTTAGTGAATATATGCTATTTAAAGACTTTAAAAAGTTAAAGGTCCATCTGCTGGATTCTTATATTTGTCTAAAAATGGTTAAGGTTTTTTTTTCTTCTGTTTAAAAAAAGACTTTCTAAGAGTAGAAGTGCACACCACTGATACCGAAGCCTATTCTGCTAACTGAAAATGCAGGAACATTATGTCACTCAGAGGTAAGACTTCACAACCACGGAAAAAAGGCTAAGAGCTTTGCCAACACAGATTATCAGACAGAACCTCACTGGAAAAAATGAGGCACAAAGATCTAAGTGAAGTGTAAAGCTTACTGAGACTTGAACGACATGTTGACAAATACCATTCCACTCCCTTGCTTCCTATCAGAACCCAATAGCCAAAGCAGAGATTCCTAAGTAGTGTTTTTACAGGCCAAGCTTAGTCTCTCCCTCATCTTATCAGTAGCCTTCAAAGGGACTGTGGGTGGATCTCCTCCAGGAAAAAAATCCCCAAACAAACCAACAAAAAAACCCTCAGAAGTGCCACCTCTTCCATACAAATATATTGGCGCAACCACAGAGGCCTTGCTTGAGCTGAGAAAACACACCTGGCTCTTCTAAAGGAGAAATTAAAGAATTCATGTTTCAGCCCTCAAGCCTTGAGTGGCCCCTTAGAGAAGAAGAATAGCTACGGAGAAAGTCTAGGCAGGATGCAAGGAAAATCAATACTGGCTTTTTGAAATACCTTAAGGAGGAAGGAACAGTTTAAGATTGAGACATTTTGCTGCTCTTTCTGAGCAAGCAAATGTGCAGAAGGCTGCATGCACAGGTGGGAACAGAAAGGTACGAGAAGGCTTTCTGGAGGACTGAAAGTGATACAAGGCATGTGTTGTAGCCTGAAGTTCTTTGAGTAATCTCATCTTTTAAAAGTTTCCTAGTTTTTGTGCATGAGAGATCTTTCTACACACCACTCAAAGTTGTCCAAAGTAACATTTTCAGGGATAAATGCACACCATTGTACTGTTATTTTCTGACTTTGGTGTGGAATACAATTATTTAAGACTCAGTGGGAGACTATGAAAGGAGCAGGAGTGTAATTCCAGTTCAGGAAAAACTCCAATAACTGACAACTTTTAAGAAACACAAGATAGATGCATTGTATTGTAGGGGTGAGTCCCATTGGCTGGAAACCCTGACTCTCCCAGCAGGACTCAGTTACATAGCAACTCCTGAGGGCAGATTAACCCTTTCCCAGTTAACATATCTGGAGTGATTTAGGAGCCCTCTTCTTTCTCCTGCTACAGAATAATTTCAGAGGTTTGCAAAAATACTTTGGAAAAAATGAGTCAAACACTATCAAAGTAAAAGCAAAGCTATGTGACTCTCCACAGGATACTGATGGTACAATGAACAGAATGTGCAGGGAATTCAGGTCAGTCTAAATTATATTTTATATCATCAGGTGTTGTGACATATGTAAAACATAAAATATATTTCTCATAAAATAGTTCATCCTTAGTCTGTGAGGATCCTATCTGGACAGCATTTATCAAGTACGAAATTCTGCCCTCATTGACTTCTGTCTAGGCAATTACTGAAGCATAAAAGAGTCCTCAGCTGGTAGAGACAGTACTTAATTAATCTAGAAGAGATTTTTTCACCATCAGAGAATATGTTGCTTTCATCCAAAATGGTACAGTTTGATTATTGTAAACTGTTAGATAACTCCTGCAGACCTTAAAAATAGCTATTTTTTTCTAATAGTCCTTTTAAATTACTGGCATCAAGTAATTACACAGGAATCTCTACTTATTTCATTACAGCAATTTCTCTATTTTGTTTTTAGAACTGCATTACACTTCTGTGTATAAACATCAAATATAAGCACAAATATTACACAGTGTAAGCACAAAGACTATATATAATTAGCACTGTATTATTCCTGTTCTCCTGGTTATCAGAAATAACAAAGTTCGAATCTAAGAATGTCAAAATCTAAGACAAAGCCTCCTAAATCTCTCTATTTTTTAAATATTGTGATTCAGCTACATCAGTTTTCCCCCTTTTAAGAGAGCTAAATGGTCCCTGGGGGTCTCACTCAGAGCGTCCCTCGTGTGGACACACCTCACTGTTGTGAGCCACAGCTGTGTATTATTAGCAAAAAGGGGCTGTCAGGCTTCCAGTGGAGAAAATAAGAGATCAGGCTCATGTAATACACACTTTCTTCTGTCCATCTTCTGGTCACAGTGATATCTATTTCCTCTTTTCCTTCTTTTAACAGGCAAAACAGGACTCTTGGTAGCACAGGCATTAACCAAGGCTTGAAAGTGCAGGCACCAGAGATGCTGCCCCATTTCAGATGAGCAGCTTAAGGCTATACCTGTCCGTTCAGTGGAGAAAAGCCTTGAACCAGGTCATCTTCTGCTCTTCTTCCCTCACTCACGGACAGAGCAGGTCCTGTACTGCACACCTTCCACCAACACCTCTTCATGAATTATAATTGCTGCTCAGTAGCAGCTCCTGAGCTCCATTTAGACCAGTCAGAAGACACCAGAAAATATTTTGCTCCAATAGTACAGTCTTTTTCTTTTTTTTTCCTAGTTACTTTAAAAAACAGGTAACTTTTGTATGTTACTAAAAGGGCTACCTGCATGTTTAAGATATAACTTGCTTTCCTAAACATTCTCACAGATCACTTGTAAATTCAGATGAGATAAAGACCATTTAAAATTGTATTTATTATTTAATTTGGCTTCTTGTATGATATCTTGAAAGCTCATCTTCTGTAATTTACTTGCCAACTTCTATAAAACTACAAGTCACAAGAGAGTGGATGGGAGATTAGTCAAAAAAGAAGTACTTCAGAAATATTTTGTGATCTGAAAATTAATTAGCAAGAATCAATTTCATTTCTTATTATGGACTTCTAAAAAAAGTTCCTATTTTGCTATCATTATTCATCTAAAACTATCACTGATACCATTGGAAATGTAGCCTCTAAAGAACTAACTTAAATATGCTTATGCTCTCTTGAAAGTACGTACCTTTTCATACAAATGCCAACAAACACCTATCAAATATTTGTGTTCTTTATTAAACTAATGCCTTCCTGCACCATAAACAAGATAGTACAAAATATAGGTGTAGTCTCATGTCCTGCTACTAAGGTAGTTGATATCAAAATAAATTTGCAACTATATCATTGTATCAATCTCCAGTATTACTGCATCAGTACTATAATCATAATTAACTAGCTGCAGGTCAAATTTCTAATAAATCTTTAGAAATTAAATGTATAATTTGTCAAAACCACATGCCTTCATAAATTGATTATTCAGAATTTAGAAGCTTTTTAATTAGGAAGAAATTTATGCAATACCATGTGTAATAATTACGATTCAGCTCTTCTGTGATATTTTTGTACATCAGCAAAAATTAAAACATTGGAAAACATTACCAGGTCATTGCAGTATTTCAATGTCAAAAGAAACACATAGTTTAAATGTAGAGGTTAAAGATATTTTCCCGTATCTTTTACATCTTATATAGCTTTATGATCTCAGAACTGGAATCATTAACCAAATACAAAATCAATGAGAGAAAGATCTAATCTGACCATTTTCAAGTGCAGAGTCACTAAAAATGATTTATGCCACTGTAACACTTTTTTCCCATGGTTCTATAGTTTTACTAAACAGCATATATTCTAAGTCAAACTTCCATTTTATGCTACACTAAACAGTATTTTGCCTCTCTCATCCCTTCCAGCTAAAATTCAGAAATCCTTTAATGCTTTAAAAATGTCACCTTCATAACAAGTATCAGGATAAGGGGTATGACCCTGGTTGCCAAACAGAAAAGTAGAGAAAAAGAAAGTTAAGTGATAGTTGTTCGTGGCACACAAGAAGCAAGGGCTCCCCTGCTCTCCCCTCCCGTGCTTTCACCACGGGGCTATTCAAACTCTGCATCCCCACAAGGGCTCTGGGTACTTCTATCAACATTTCATAGGAGAAGATTTTTTTTGACAGAGAACACAAAAGCTGCTTTGTGTGAAGTCTGGACACTTTTTTTTCTACCTAATAAAAACATGAATAGAAGTGGGACCTCAGCAAGCATATGGCAGAAAGTCTGGAGTAACTGAAAAAAGGGGCCTAGAAGAGTTTCTCTCTGTCATTCCCCACCGTGTTTACTGTTGAATGTATATGGTGTAAATAAGGAGTATGCAGACCGGGCCATAATGGAACATTGTTTATGTGCACATCCTGGCAAATGCATATACAGCACAGAGACTATTTCCAAGCAGAACATAAACACAAAAGGGGAGTGATGACAAACAAGTATTCCGAGGCAAGAAAAATGTTATTCCATATACAAACCAAACAAACTAAAGTGGTTTCTCCCCTGCTAGGATCCAACTGGCAACTCTCAGCTGCACACACTATGTAGCTGTTAAAGAAATGAGAGACATTCCAGGCTTACTGGTTGGTTTTCTTTTTCTCAAGTGACCTTATTATGCTCCCAATATTAAAAAGAAAAACACAGTTAATATTTTATTTTACTCTCTTGCAAAAACACAACAAAACAAAACAGCCCTTTCTTTCGGCCTGAGTAAGAGCTAGGGAGACAGAGCTAAGGCCAAGAAAACACTATAAGGAATTAAGCCACAGCTTTTCTATTTTGAGTTCCCACTGAAAGATACGGAGATGGTTCTTTCTTCTGAAGGTCTCTCTGACAAAATATTACACGGCTTTTGCGAGTGACACCAGTATGACAATAACTTAGAGGCTTCATACTCCTGGCAGAATTTTTTTCCTTTTAATCATTACTCATAAAAAGGAGGAGGGTTCAGAAAGCTCAAGTCTCTGCAATTTCAAGATAGCAAGCCAGGGGATGAACCTTTTTTTCTATGCTTACTTCTGGAGGACAGAATATAGTGCTTTGACAGCTGCTATGTAAATAAATGGGTGTTATTTTATTCCTTTAAAACTAACTTCAAACACATACCCAACTAAAGGAGGAAGAAAAGATGACAAGTAGGAAAACAGACAATACAGTGACAACAAGCACCACAGAAAATCAGCTGATAATGCAGGGCTTTTTAAATAATTAATAGGCCTCTTTAGGATATTGGACACTAAAAGCTAGAGGCTTTAGTAAAAGATCATATGAGGTTCAGAACAAAAGTACTTTTGTGATGTTCTTCACAGAAATGGAGAACCAGCCTGTGATATGAGATTATTTTAAGATACCGAAAGTGTGCCTCACTTTCTCCAAAGCTCTAGATAAGTACTCAACAAAGCATGAAATACAAGTTCACAACTGGGACTTGCACCTGCATATAAGGTTTCTATTAGTCTGTCAGAACCTGGTTCCAGATATCACATGCACTGAGACTTTATGAAATCTTGGGACTTGGGTGCATTCATTGGGAAGGGATAAAGCCCATGTTTGGAATATTTATTGCACCTTTATAATCTATAGACAGTTCTTTAATGGAACCACATTATTCTTTAATTTTCCTTTTTTCATGTATCAGTTCCATTATACAAGACCAAAAGAACCCTCACAAAGCCTCTAGCTGGTCACTGGTTTAACATTAGTACTTTTCAATTAACATCACAATTTAGAATCCAAAGGAGGCTTATTTAATTATTTTTTTAAATTACCCTTGAATTTACACTGAACTCATCCCAACATAACCTGCTGCTTGAGTTTATGTTTAGCCATTTGCAAAGTTGTACAGAGCCTGCACTGTGCATCATGAAACAACGCATCCCTCGTAATTACTCTTGGCTGCATGGACCACCTACAGCATGGTGACAGTGAGGGTGTGCACAAACGCCAAGTACAAGCTTACATGCTCTTTCCTCATTACAGAAGGTATTTTTGGTAGCTGATTATCTTCTGTGTATTAGAGTTGTTGACTGTATGAAGAAGAGAAGTTTTGTAATGTGTGCTACACTGGGCAACTGTATGGCAAAGAGGAGGATCTGTGATGGCTGCTGCAAAGCTGAGTCACAGTGGGTGCTCTGATGATTTTAAATAAAACTTTTATTGACACTTCACATCTTATCCCTTACTCTTACAGAAAGGTATTAAGGTATGGAAAGACTCTTAAAAAAATTACCAAATCTATAAAATTCATAGTGAGATTTAAACCCCCTTTTTATTCTCTTCATCTAAATCTCAGCAGTCAGGTGAGCAACTCAGTTTTCATTTGAGAAGCCTTGAGCTTTAAGGACTCAGAAGAATGACATACAAACATGACCAAACTGGCGTGTTGAAAAGCTAGGAAACTAAAGGATAAGGAAGAAATACTCTAAATTACTATCACTAAGCCTTTTAATTTGCATGTCAGTATTATGATTTATTTTATATATGAGGCTGGTTAACACTGAGTAATTCAGAAATGCTAAAGTGAATTCAGGACCTGCAAAAGAGGCAACAGAAAGGTACTGAAAACACTCTGAAATCAGCTTTGTATTACCTACTAAGTGTTGTCCAAGCTGTACAATCCTGTATGTACATTGTTGTTTACTAGACAACTACATAAAAACTAGTATTCTTTATACACTCTTCTCATCCTCTCTTTAAATTAAAATTGAGTTGTTATTTTAACCCTACTCAAGTATGTAATATAGTGATGATTGCAAATCTTTATGATCTCAAAATCCCTTTGATTTGTCCCTCAGTTTACTAGCTCTAACAAACATAATCCCAAAAACAATACAGGGGAAGATCTTACAGGCCTTCAAATGGTGGAGAGAGCAGGGAATGACTATGTAAGTAAAGCTACAGCTTCAGGGCTCATGACTTTCCTGTTGGGAGGCTTTCTGAATTCTGCTAATAAGGTCCTGCCAGTGGGACCAGAAGAGTATCTTCATTAAAAAAGGCTTTCAGTGTGGGAAAATACAATTTTCCAGAAAGTTTTTAATAAAAATCTTATACATGTGGGATCTGAATCTAACAATAGATGTAAGTATGTCTAAATAATAGGAAAACATGAATATTAAGAAATGTGGCATATCCATCCTGCCTAACCCCCACCTCCAGATCTGTAGTCACAATTGTGACAGCATGTTCAAAGCTTATGTGACGATACCAGGCCTTGCTCTCCACTATTAGTGACCATAAGGCAACAGCCAGTTAAGCACACGAAAAAAAAAATATTTCTGCCTTGTCTATCAGCCTTGACCTTACCCAAGATGCAGCCACGACCCTGCATGACAACTGACCCCCTGTCCATTTTGGGAATCTGCATCAAAAAAACATTTTAGCACAAACTCTTTGCTGCATGAATTCCAAAGGGTCTGTGCACAGGCACAACAATTCCTCTTGACTGTACCTTTGCTTATAAATACAGTGGACCAGAGCTCAGTTCCATCCCTGAGGCTCAGCTTGCACTCAAAGTACCTCCCACTACATGACAGCATTGGCTTGGGGATACCTATGGAGATCCTTGTTCAGCTGACCCATAGTCCACGTCTGGCATTGCTAGGCAGAGGAGGCCTGTGTGCCAGCTGTCAGTATGGACAAATCACAGGACATGACCTCAGTCCATACCCTGACCTGCTTGTTTTTCTGATAGCCTTTGAAGCCCTGCAGCATCCACACTAACCAGCAACACGTGTAGGAACTGAGCAAGTCAAAGAGCTTCCTATGGCTCTTGCTGACTCGCAGGGTGGTTCATCACACTGTAGTGGAGACAGAGCCTGTGTGATGAGGTGTGAGACTTCAAACCCATGAGAAGTGCTGAAAGCAGGAACTGTGACAGGCACTGTCTTTTCAAGCAGCATTGCTAGCAGAGGGCTGGAGACCCTACATGACTCTTCTGTGCTGTCTCTGGAGCTGCCCAGTTTGGGGAAGAACTGGCACCACTTGGCTAGCAACACTTGCATAACACTTCTATATAACCTCATTAGACCCACACAAGAAATCTGTTCAACTACCTTCAGGACTCATGCAAAAACTGAAGTTTCCGGTTGCCTCACCCCCTTGCCTATCCTTGAGTACTCACATATCTCACATAACATCCCCTTACTAAAAACAGAGAGTTTCTGTGGATTTTGTACTGCCTAATATTCAAGCATATAGGCAGTAAGTCAGTGACCTCAGTGAAATCCTCCTTCTCTTGCACTGAGATATGGAGATGCATATAAAGAAAGAAGGGAAACAGCAAAATCTCTAGATTTAAACCTAATTATGAGCATTTAAAATAAGACAGCTCTGGAGGTTGAGGATCTAGGCTTAAACATCCTCCTGAGCTAATCATGCTGCTGCTGGGGCAAAAACTATGAAAGAAATATGAAACTTAAGCACAAAATTTATGTATTTTGCAGAGAAACAAAAAAGTTATTGAGCAGTGCTTTTTCTCAAATATTTTTTTAACCATTTTTGTGACCTCGATTCTGACCTCAAAATGTATAATCTGTTGGGTCTACATGACATTTCCATTGCTGATAAAGTGTGTTCAAATATATCAAGTAGAGGATGTCCTGCTAGTTTAAAGTTCTAATTGTCAATTTTAATGGATCACTAGTAAGAAAATTTATGATCCTGTGTTAGGGAAAAAGAGCACAGACAGAATTATATGAATTATATGGGCAAAACATACTTTTTAAAAAGCATTTTCTATAGCTATTTATGTTTTAAATTCATATGCTTTTAAATCCAAGTGTGTGCCACAGGAGTGAAGGATTTAACAGTTTGGGTGTTTCTGTTGTTTTTAAGAGTTAGGGATACTGTGATTGCTCAGTCTATAGAGAAGTCAGTGTAGCTTGAAAAGTGGATGGATAAACATCTCTACTGCCACAGCAAATAAAATCTGATACTGATTTTTTTAATCTTTACTGTAGATGTCATGTCAAGCTACATAGATGTAAATCCACTGGAAAGAATAGTTACTCTGAATTATTGCTGGTCAAATAGAGCAGAATTTGGCCTGCTATGAAGGCAGAAAAACTCTGCAATTGCATATACGAAAGAAAATAGTAACATAATATATTCTTTACTTAAGAATTTTATGAAATATTTAAACACTGACATAAAACAGTTTCCACATGAAAAATTTGCTGCTGAATTCCCAGGGCCACAAACATTCTGAGAGTAGGCTTTCAGATAGTATGATGTAGTATTAGTATGAATTTGGGCCAGTGTTTTCACACCAAGCATTTAATGCTAAGATAAATACCTTTTATGTACCAAGGATTCCTGGTTCATAGACTTGCTGATAACCACTGAGCTGGGCAGGATAGATGACACTTCAACAGTGGATTTTAGAGGTGCATCTCCTGCTTGCATCAAAATAAAATAACTATGCTGCTGATGCAGAATCTCACCAACCAGAAAAGCAGAGTGTCTCTAGAAAGACTCAGCCTCATAAACGTGGAAACAGAGTAGCAAGGTCTGGTTAGTAACTTGGGCCAGACGGGTCCTATCATTAGCATAATTTTTTTCATGAGACCTAAACAATAAAAAAAGAGGTATCAACTCACAAAATACGTGAGAGCCTTGGCAAGTAAGAAGAAAGGCTGAAATCACATTTGAGACAGAGGAGAATAAGTACCATAAGAATTAATGCTTTTTGTTGTTTAAGTTTTTCTTTTTGGACAGCTTTATTTATACACGGGATAAAAAACACCACAGAAAGTTTTAACACAACCGTTTTTTTAAGGTGATCTCTATCTACTACAAAAGTAATTTACGTTTCCATTATCAGTCTTAAATCTTCCGTGAGAGTTTGAAGGCCAAAATACGTTTCTAATCTCAGCCACTGTCTACATGATCCATTCAAAAAGAAACCCTCAAAGCACAGGCTCCTTAAATCAACTCCATTTGGGTTTCCTGCTTGTTTGCTTTTGGCCTCCCTGCATATTGGTTCAGGACTTAGGGCTGAACTCAGCTGCAGAGATAATGCAAAATCAGAACGATTCTTTCCCTCTGGCTGCCAAGGAAATCCCTGCTTTAGATTAGAAAATAACTAATGATTGTGTGTCCCTGTATGCTTTGGAGTAGGGCCTCTTATTTTATCTACATGGCAGCTACCTGTCAACGTGTGGTGCTTGGAGTAGCACACTGGGAGTTCATACACACCAAGACTATCTAAACAGACCATTAAGTGCTAGTAAAGTAACACATGTGAACGACAGGTCAATAAATTTTAAACAACTTATGTTCACTGCAAAGACCTGACTGTTTTAGAACAAGCTATGTTTTACATAAAATCAATTTTTACAAGCATTTAAATAATTAGAGTATATACTGCAATAATAATTATATTCTAAGTTCAATATAATAGTTCCAAAGGAATTAAACAAATCCCTTGTTTGTTTAAACAGTTCCTCCTCCCTCCCTTCTCCCAGGTCTGGTTTATTGTATAACTCCTCCTCTTTACAGAAGATGTTCAAATTCCAATTTCTGTCCAAACTGGAAAGAACTGTAACTTTTTTTACTAACGTGCCCTGATGGTCATCCCACTGCATATGTATGTGCAAAATGACCGAGCTCAGTAGTTCACAATTTGTTATTTTGTTCTTATTTTATCTCTTCTAACAATATTTGTGAACATTTGCTTAAAATCAGTTGATTGCCCACAGCAATCTTTGCATAAAAAGAAAATCAGAATTATCTGAATTCAATTTTGCATCAAAAATACGAAAGCTTTGGAATAACCGATGGTTGAAGTCTCGACTTCCTGCTCTTTACACAATTAATTACGCTATTAATTTAAAAGCCGCATATGCACTCTCAAAGCAGCATACACACATGCCTCATACACTCACACCCAATTGCAAGTAGATGGCAAATAAAAGAAACCAAATTTCACAATAAAGACCAAACTAAATGTTATCCATAGCTACAATGGCAAAGACACTGGCAAACTGATTTACCGGCATGAGTTTCCACTTCATTTTTGTTGCTTTTCAGCTACAGGCAAGAGACTTTAGCATGTTCTGAGTGCTATAAATTCACATTTGCCACAAGAACCCATGATGCCATCTGTTCCCTAGAGCGTTTACATAAAGTATGCCAATGCAAACCATCTGCAAACTGTTCTTCCATGCGAATTCTTGTGATAATGCAATGTGGTACATTTGCAATTTCAAGCAAAGACCACTTGAGCTTCTTTGTAATTGGTATGCTTAACTCAAATGTTCTATTGAAACCTCTTTAGAGTAGGATTGTGTGTTATTTTGTCGGTGGTTTTGTTGAAGTCCTTGATGTTAACTCTTTACCATTGTTTTCAGGTTTCATTACTGCAAGATAATGGTGTACCTTAAGGTAAGGGTGAAAGGAGGGAACACAGAGAAGCAGGACATCCTCCATCCCCTTGAGCTGAGGACTTTGAAACAGACCCTCAGGCTTTTGGAAACAGGAGAGCACGAGCCTGGCTACTTAAATTAAGCATTGGATTGTAGGAAATGTAGCACACAACTGCAGGAGTTGGAAAGCACTCTTTCTATCCATTGTAGAATTATATCTCAGTTTCTCCTTTCCTCTTCACAACATTTTTCCCTTCTTGCTATTTTAAAAAATTGATGGGTAACAAAATGCTTGCAAGTGACATGCTGATATGCACTGATATTCTGAGCAGCAGCGGAAAGTTTCTGAAATAGTAAAGGTGAAAAAGCTATACACAACCCCTCCCCCTCAACAGCAGAAACCCCTACAGATCCTCCAGCAATTGGGGTTTTGATTAACTCTTTCCTAAACAGGTAAATTATTGAGCCTTTAGACCATTCTCTAGGTTTCTCCAGTTGGTATCTAAATTTTCAGTAACCAGCTCTTTCTCTCCATACAGTGAATTTAAATGCAGACTTCCTTATCCTGCGTCAAACCAGCTACTATGAGCAAACTGTGTGCATGTGTGTTTTGCTTCCTTTTCTGATTTGCTATAAAAAGGAGTGGGCAGTATCACCACTTAATCATATTTCTTTATGCACTACAATTTCATGCTTCTGCTGCTACCCAATATGATATAATTTTGCTCTTCCCTACTACTCAAACATGCCTTTAGCACAAACCACTTAGGAAAACAAAAATCTAGCAGAGCACTTGGATGACACCCCCAGTTAGCCAGCCTGACACATGCCACACATCCGGGCTGTGTGCTCTCTCCAGCTCTTATGAGCCCAGATGACTCCAGTGCATTAGCTGATGGCTGAAGAGTGTATTATAGACTGATTGTAGAAACGATTAGCAATACTTAAAAGATTCAATCAGCTTGTAATTTGGTTCAGTGTGCACTTGTGCTCCATGAAAATGACTGTCAGTCTAAATCTTCTCCACTCTATGAGTGTTACTACTGGGAAATTTTCGTTGCCAGCTATCCCCATACAACAGTCTCCTAACTAAATCCCTGTAAAACTGTGTCTGAGATTTTAGTTTCTATCACTCTCTCACTCCATACAGTGTTAAACATTGTGAAGGGTGATATGTGTTATATATTTAACTATGACCGAAAGTTTTTGTTTGTTGACATGCAGAGCCCTTATTTTCCATTATGTCCTTTTTAGCAGAGAAAGAAACAAGCAAGCCCTGACATATATGGTGCATTTCACATTCCTCCCAACATTTCTACAGCCAGTGAATGCCAATTTTTAGTGCTACCTCTGCCTTTCTTCAGCAAACCTACTTCCTAGTTCCCTCCTGAGCCTCTGGGAGAAGTACTCACCCCAGGCTGTTTTCCAGAGTAGGCTATGTCATGCCTTGTTGGGAGTTCTCAGCACACTCAAAATTTATGCAAAAGAAGAAAATGAGATGATCAAAGCAGTAGGAATACCTGAGCTTCTCTGCCTGTGATAGCTCACTTTCACTGAGCAAGCCCCCAAAGCATCTGTCACTAACGCAATGGATTGTTTTGCTCAGACATCTGTGGGTCACATTATTTCACAAGGCTGCAGCAAGAGGGGAAAGTAAAACTGAGGCAGGTTATTAATCACTTACTGTTTCCTGTACAACACAGAGGAAATAATCAAGCAGTAGAGTGGGTTATAAAGGGAGATTCCTGAGAAACAAAAATACGTACTTCATCTAAGGCATTGCAGGAGTCCCTGTGATGGAGGCGGATTCAGTGTGTGGAAATTTGGCTTTATTTTATTGATGAGATTAAGTAACTGACAACAGCTGCCACATCTAAATGAGGGTATGATGGCATTCACCCAGCAACTGAGAAGAGCAACACTTTGGATTTACAAGTCTTCTCCATTCATATCCAAAAAGCACATGGTGTGTTCCAAAGCGGGTGGAACAAGCCCAAAACTACACTCAATGATATTACATGACCAGGAAGAGAGATCTGGAGGGAATTTGCCCCATACAAATTCATGCCAGCCTTAACAAGAGTAACTTCAACTCATCGATATATGCAGCTGTGTCCTCACTAGGGAGTTTTCTGGCTACATACGATTTTACACATCTGTCAGCTTTAAATCAGGAATCCAAATATAGACTGCAGTACACTAGAATGTGCTGTCAATTTGTCCCTTTCCCTTGGGCCTATAAAGCACTGAATAGGCAGAGACTCATCAGCGAGTGATCAAGTCCTGATCCTACCTGCACCCCATAATCCTATCAACCTCAGCAGTTCAAAATGGGAGTCAAAGAAAACAAAGGTGCACCCAATTTTTAAAATATCTTACCCACTCTTCTGCCCTAAATTATCAGTTTGCAGCTCGCTGAATTTTTCTCCATTTTTGCCCCTGTCATGCAAATGTGTGGACAGTTCTTGCCAGCTAGCAGTGTGGAAAGTCAAAGGGTACACAGCATCAGCAACAATGAATATCAAACTGAATGAGACCACCTTCTGAATCGTTATTTCTGTGATGAATAAGGGATATAAAAATCCCTTTGAATGATTTTCTAAAGCTGCACTGAACTAATCACCCAAAACACATCAGAGGTAGCTAGCACAGAAGGAGGGATATGGGGGCAGGGTTTTGCTGTTTGGGTGGGTTTTTTACTTACACTAAAGCTTAGGACTGCTGCCTTTGTTAATTCATATGAGGCATTTAAAATATTGACCTACTCTTCTGTTAGGTTTGCAGGACAGCAAAGGCAGTATTCAAAATCAGGGACAGGACTGGCCATGCTGGCAGATGAAGATGCTGCTATAGAAGCGTTGCAGTTCAATAGCGAGTTAAATAAAAATTAGCCAATTTAAGCAGTATAATAGTGATAGTAGTGATTTTCACAGTAAAAAAAAGCCTCACCTTTCACTAATATTATTGGGTTTAGTATTGATGGACTAAACTTCCAGTAAATGCTAAAATGTGTAACTAGAAACACTGCAACACACAAAAAAATAACACCCTGGGTTTGTTCCTTTTTTTTTTTTTTTTGGTTGGAGGGTTTTGTGTTACTGAGCTTTATATGTCAGTCCTTAGAAATAGCTCACTCATCAAAGACTATGACCCCCATGAAGGCACTAATTGAGGAATGGATAAAGTTTCCCACATACTAACAGCCAGGGTAGGGAGGCTGTGCTGCCCTGCTACAGCTCTGCTGCAAGCAATATATATATGACAAGACCTTTGGTCCGTAACTGTGATGGATACTAAGTTGCTACAGCAAATATTGCCCTGGATCACTGCCAAGGATTAATCTTTTGACAATTAGGAACTTGTTTCATTTTGCGGCAGAAGTTAAGGGTATATGCCTTCCCTAACCTAATCTCACTTTGAGAGATGTCACGCATATTCTTCAATATGAAATTAAAATACAGGCTTTTTTATCTTCAAAAGAAGTTACTGGAACAGAGAAAATCACACATCTATCACTGGATACAGGATTAGACAAAGACTGACTGTGTTTCACTGATTTGTACAGCTTTCAATAACCTCTTAAAAATCACAGTTCTAAAAAATCAAATAACAGAAACTGGTAGAAATCGTATTACTTTGTAGTGATCAAATTCTGTCCTTAGATGTACATGCATGGAGCTTCAATTTGACAGCAAGCCTGTGTAACTAGAAAGCCTCCATCTGAGTGCAGAATCTGACCCACAGATGCAGGAAAACATATATGTTTGATGCAGGAGATTTCCATCCTTTCAGAAGAGTAGCATCTGGCCCTGAAAGTATTTTAACACACCGAGACTGATGAATTTGATATATTGTAGTCTTGCTGAGTTCCTTCCTTTATTTGGACATGATGAACTTGATAGCAGTCACATTACCAAGTGATTAATCCATCACTTTTGTAAAGGTTATCTGTTAAAAATACATCTGATTAATTTGATCCAATGACAGAATCATAGCTACAGATCCCTTACGCCTGACCCAGAGGCCATCGCTGCATAACAATGGACAGGTTTCATTTATAGCATGGTGAACACACCTGGAAATCTGTTTGTAATTAGAAAGTGATAATGAATCCATCTATCAAAAGGAAGCTGGTTTGTCAGCAGTTCTGGATGCAAACCCTGATATTTACTGTAAATCCCTCTGGCTTTCCCTGGGGGGCATAATTGTAAATATGAGTCTTCAGCACCACAAACAAGGGCTTTTCCAAACTCCAGTTTTAAGGAAGAAATTTTTCTTTTTGGTCATTTCATGTCCTTGCTCTAACAGTGAATAGAAGTGGCAAGTGATGAGTTACAGAAATGAATCTTTTTCTTCAAACGTTATAGTGTCTTTTCAGCCGAAGAGAAAGATGGTTTTAGACACTGATGATCTGAAAGACAAATGAGACCTATACAAACAGAAAATGCTTAAGTGAAGCAGAAGTACGACAGCCTGCAGGTAACAGAATAATTCATGAGAGTTGTGTACCTAGCATAAGTTCCTCACAAAGGGTAAAAGTCATTCAATACCTATAAAGATTATTGGGGTGATACTAAGGCTGTTTCACAAATAATCTGATTAACACAAGCTTCTGAAGAAGGCTCAGATTCAAAAAGGACTTTGAGATTATGAGCTTTGGAAACTGGAAAAATAGAATTACCATCAAAGGAAATGATCAGGAAGGATGAAAGGGAATGAAAGGCATTTGGAAGAGCCCTGACAACAGCTGCTAGTCTTTTTCCTTTTTATCAGCATTCAGGTGGAAATATCTGCAGATACCAGAATGCAGGTTCCAAACAGCAACCATTACAGGAACAGAGACATTACTCAAGGTACCTGAACACCTCCATCACCCTGGACAGCTGGCACTGATGATCAAATGTAGGTAATGTCCCTGAAGGAAAGCCACAGCAAAAGAGTTCAATACATTTCTGAATATTGATTCCTTCCAGAACCCAGAGCAATCCAAATAGGACTAAAAGAAAACTGGACATCAGTCTTTAGTGTAAAATCAGTTACAATCCAATTAAGCATCTACCAGAAAGCCAACATAAACACTCACATGCAGCAACAAAAGAGAAAACAAAACCATGTAGTAATAGTCCTCTAAAATCTAACAGCAGAAGATGAAGACCCTAGCCTGTTTCTCAGCCACAGACAGATGATTAAAACATAAAACACGTCAGAATAAAACTGTTAAATAAATAATTTTACAAGGAGGAATTTTAAAGTTTATTTCCACTATTTTCTTGGCAACTAGCTAATTACCTGCTTATATCTTCTTAAGATGAGGAGGAAGTTGAAAAGAGGCCATTAATAAATCAGATGTTCCCCAGCAGCCCCAAACCTTTAAACACAGTGGACAGCAGCTTTTACTATGGGAGAGCATAGCCAAGTTCATAACAACATTACTCAAAAAGTCCAAACAGCCCTTCAGCCGCCAGTCTTCTCAAGTGTTTGCAGCAAAAAAGCCCATTAAGAAAACTCCAGAATATACACACATGGAAGAAAGTGAAGAAATGAAGCACAGCGGAGGCATGAAGTCTAATGCCAGGCCACCACAACAAGGATGCTATGGAAGAGACAAGTGCTTCAGAGCAGCAGGACCATCTGGAACAGTTTATGATTGTAGGGAGAAAGAAAATGTTGCCCATGGCCCCATGAATACCACTGAGCATTCCCAGGGGCATTATCATGGCTTTGCCATGACCACTGAACACCGTCAGGGTACAGCCCGGCTGGGGTGATTGTAGTCAGAGCTTTGGGTGATCTTCCCAGGAGCACTCCCATAGCTGGGCATGGCAACATGGAGAAAGTCCAGCATAGGAAGGAAAGGAAATTACGGAGAACAGTCTTCAAACAATAAAATGGGAAGATTCATGTAGGTAAAGGATATGAGAAAGAAAAAAAATATCCATAAGAATCACTTGGTCAACCAAAATATCTGAAGTCAAAATTTAGCTTTCAACCACAATATCTAATTCAAATTGAAATAACATGAAGAAGCCAAAAAACAAGCACAACCATACCACTCCCCCCAGTGTATTGGGAATGAGCAACAAACACCATTAACACCAAATCCATCAAGATTGACTGTCAGTCAGTCAAACACAGGTAAATGAAATTATTCAGAAAACTTGATTAATTTTTCTGCAGTTGATAAATGCTCAGGAGAGCATTTGCAGAAAAGGATGATGAGGGAAAAGAAAGTAGCAAAAGAAACATAAAGAAGTAGAGCTGTCTCCAGCCAAGTGAGAAGACAATCACCACCATGCCCTTCTCAGCACTCCAGAGGAATTGTGCAGAACAGCTGAGGCTGAAAGGACAGAGCTCTAGCGGTCATCTCATGACAGGACTCGTATACCCACAGCCCTTGGGATAATCACCAGCAAGGTTTCAAAAGGGGGTTTATTTCCAAGAGACAACCATTCAGATCAGAAACTCTCACACAGTTGCATCTCCAAAAGGATGAGGACAAACTAGAGCATTACAAGACACTTGTTTGGCCTCTGTAATTCCAACTGTTACTATGGAAATAGAAGAAATTTTTCTGGCACTTGTCAGATGCAGCCAAAAGCTGCTGCAAAGGCAGCTATGTGGGTATAGTGACCTAAGGTGGACAGACCCAACCACCAGTGCCAGTGAAACTGCCACAGGAAAGGAAAGATCCTGGAAAAAGAGAATAAGGCTACTGAAGGAAGTGCCATAGGAAAGATCAAGCAACAGAAAGGCTTGAATGAGTCAAAGACCAGAAAGTGGAGAAGCATAGGGAAGAGGGAGGAGGCCAGTAGAAAGCATGATAGAAGAGACGGAAGAGAAGAATGACACGGAAAGAGGCAAATCAACATGTGTCACCAAGAAAAGCTCAGAATTCAATGACTACCACAGCAAATGCAACACTAATGCCAGTCCCCTCCCACCACACTCTCAGCACACCATCTAGCAACCTGCAGAAGGCAGCCTTCATCTTTGCATTTTGATGCCAAGGAGTTGAGTGCAACACAGTTGTTTGGCAAGCACTGAACCTTCAAATTCCACATGGTTGAATGTGTTTCCTCTAGTAAAATACATTAATACAGTTCTGGTTTTAAATGTGATTTTTAGAAACTATGTAATCTGAGAGCTACATTGCAGGGTGGAGGGATGGAGAGGCAGAGAGTAGAGGCCCTCTGAGTGTTGCTCACTGAGAAAGCAGCACTAGAAGAGCAGCAGATACAAAGCAGACACCAAAACCTGAGTGATGATGTGAGTAAGGATGCTGGTTATGCAGACATGTGCAACAAGGCCACATGGTTCTGTAAGATACAAAGAGGTCCTGGAACACAGAGGGATTGAGCCTGAGTTAAGTGCCAGGTGAAGGCAACTCCCAATACTAAAATTCCTGCAAAGCTGGGCATGGTCAGTGAATTAATGCTTGTGAAGTGCCACAGAAGCTCTACATTTTTCAGACACCTAATGATATTGAGGCACAAAAAGAAAGCTGAACAAAGAGCTTCATTCACTCCAGCTCCACTAAAAACACAGAGAACAAAATCAGTTCCAGACGTGTGGGGAAGAACCAACAACTGTTAACAAAAACAGTAATACCAGCATTAGTTTTCCAAGAGAAATAAAAAAAACCCTGATGGATAAAAAAAATAATCACATGAATCATAGAAGATGTTTTCAACAATCTAAGTGCCATTTAAAAATTATTAAAAGAAACCACAACTAACTTACTGAATTCAAAATGTGTATGTCTGAAAGATTAACACTGTTTCAAAGATATTCTTGTATAAATGGTCAGTAATAACAGCTTATATAATGAGTACACAGTTATTAAGAAATATAGATAGCAATAATTTAATGAGGACATCATGTTTTCCCCTAAGGAAGGACATTAGCACTGATGCATCCATCTGCTCTCTTCATACCTGGAGTCTTGAGCTGGTGGCACACTCCTCACACACCTCACCCCATACTATTTTGAAGCATTGGTCAGTGCAGTAAATGACTTACACTTTTATGTTGACTTACAAATACTAAAAAAATAGGCCACTGGCATCTGATCTCATAAAAAGAGGTTTGTACCTAGCCATCCTACTTATTTAATCCTTGTCTGGCAAAGCTAGCTGAGAATCTCTTCTCTACTGTTAAGTGATCTTACTGCCCGGTCAAACTGCTCACTCCCCACTCTCCCCCCACACTTGGGAAAACAGTCTTGCTCATAGCCAGAAAAAGGAGTAATAATCCATCATCATATACATAGAGCAGCTCCTCAACTCTCTGTTTTCTTTTCTTTTACCTTCTCTGCAACCACTCGCTTTCCCTTCTTAGAGAAACCCGTCTCTCATTCCCCTTGTTGAAATGGCACCCTAAACTTCAAACATAACTGCTTACACTGCCAACGTTTTTTCTGACATCTACTAAAACGATCAGGTCTTTTGAGGGCACAGCACTTCCCAAGTCAGCCTCTTGCACAGACTCGATGGATCTAGTATGCCCAATATTTGTTCCTGTTAAATGTATCATACAAATACTGCTCTGACTGTGTTTTTATGAGTAGCAGAGGAAGAGATTTGGAAACAAACAAAGCTTATTCTTGGGACCAGAGACCAGGATATAAAGGAAAGAACATTTTGGTGGATGTGAGGATATGTTTTCCTGCTTACTGCCCAGTAGGGAGGAAGGTGAATTGCTACTTACTTTCACAGACTGCAGTAAGATTTCCAATTCACCCTGCCAGGCTCAGACAGTATTATCACCTGCATCAATTAAGGTACCTTAGCAAGGGTTTTTTAAAAAAAAATACAGTAATAGTTTTATAAAAGCATGAAAACATAAATATGCCCTCATTTATGGGGAGGAAACAAATGATTAGAGTATGAGCACGTCCTTTAGGGCAATCTGCAAAACAAGAGGACACGTGCAGTCGGCCCTTTGGTTGGTAGGTGAAAAATAGTCACAATTAAAAAAAAAAAAACACAAAAAAGGAAAAGCCACACTGTGTTTCCTCCCTCCTGGCCATTGTCCTCCTTCCCTTTACTTATTTGACATGTAACTGAAAATTTTGCCGTTTTATTGGTTTTTTAAATGAAAATCTGGACACTGTTTCTATGTATATCAAGGGTTTGTATAAGGTTCCTTATAGCAGCTGCAACCTCAGCCTGGGTTCCCCCAGCCTGGGCTCCAAATCATTTCAAACCATCTCCACACAGACTGTCTACAAAGCCTCTCAAATAAGGACAACTGCAACAAGGATTTTCCTGAGAAGAGCAGTCCTTTCTCTAGGTATCACTCTCTGCTGTGGTGCAGTTTTGCCCATGATCCTCCCAGCTTCAAGGCAGAGACAGGACAACATAACCTGCATAAATATACCTGGTCAGCCTCCTTTCCCCTGCTGATAGAGAAAGAATAAGTTACATACTTTTTGTAATGGGTTTTTGAAGTTTTTCATCTGTTTCTACTTTTCTACAGGTCCCAGACCAAATAGCCCCTGAGACCTCGACAACAATGGTGTCCTCTCCAACTGCAAAGCAAAGGGAGCAAAATCTGACTATGAATTTCTAGCTGAGGATAATGTTTAAGAGGGTCTGTGTCCCCAGAAAGAAAAGACACAGGCACTGTGTTACAGACTATTTACAGAGAACAGTACAGAAAGTGGTTTCAGAGGGAGGTAGGATACTGCAGGAAAGCACTTCCACTCCATATAAAAGAGATCCCATGCATTAGTCGAGCCTCTTCAGAATGAATAAACACTGAGAAGCAGAAGCTTCACTAAAATGTGAGGTCCACCAAAGTCTTCACTGAAAGAAATTTCTGACAAGGGCTTAGGAAAAGAGCTGGATATAATGTAAATGGACATACTGACCGTGGTGATTGTCCACTCATTTCTATTGATGTCAGACTAAACCCCATGCCACAGGAGAAAGTAAGAAACTCTGCAATAGCTCCTCTGTAAAGAATCAAAGTGTCATGGAATTCACATGGCACAGAATCATAGGCTCCTAGAATGGTTTGGGTTGGAAGAGACCTTAAAAATGATCTAGTTACAGCCTCCCTATCACAGGCAAGGGACTCTCCATTAGACCAGGTGACTTAGAGCCCCATCAAGCCTGGTCTTGAAGGAGAATTGTAAAACTGTTTTAAATCATTAACTGGTGGTTTTCATGCTGAAAATGGTTGTTAGTTCAAAGATAATAATAAAAAAAATCTTTAGGATCATACCCTTTGTACAAAGGATTTGTAGACTTCTTGATTTTCCACTATCAGTTGTCCATATGAAGAACTGGATGGATAAGGGAAGTTTTTATAGTAGATACTAGTTTCCTGCAGCATGTGAATATAGATCTCCACCTCTGGAAGTAGGATCACAATCACGTCCACTGTGGGTGGCTCCTGTGTTGCTCAGTCAACTTGACAAAGCCCAGCACTCAAAATTAAACTCTGTGGAAGTTCAAGGGTTCCTCGGTTGCATTGCTCACAGATCTCAGAGGCAATGACTGTCAGGAGACAGTAGGGGAAAGGTGATATTTAAAGAATATAAATGAGAGCAGACAACTTCTAGCAATGGGTTTAAAGCATAATGCATTTTCAGCAGTGAGGTGGACTACTATTGGGAAGCACCTGGCTCTGTCCAGGTCTTTTCTTTAAAAATCAGCACCAATGCCAATAGTCTTTGGAAATGACACTGTATAAGCCAGCAGAGTGTGTCTATTTGCAGGTCTTTGTCACTGACACAGGGAAACTATCAGGGTTTATTTCTTAATATAGGCCTGAGCCTCACCAGAGCCCTTATGGAAAGACTTAGTTTATGATAAGGTTTTTTTCAAGAGCCAAGTGGCTATTTCTTTCTTATGGATACCGAAAGACATTAAGAAATTATTCCCATTTGGTATAATAAATTGAGAGTTCAACAAAACTGCAGAGTATCTAACTGGTATATGGGATTTCCTGAAGCACAAAAGACATAAGCTCTTTTTGCCTTTTTGGGGCAGTTATTGCACAGCAGGATGGGTGACTTAAAGAAAGAGTATTTTGCATCCTCATTTCACAAGGGCACTTTGCCAGTCTGCCTAGTCGTTTGTTACTTCAAAGCTACTGGCATTCAAACCAGAAGTGAGGACTGTAAATGAATCTATGGATTGTACAGTTCTCGAAGATTTCAAAGGCATTCAGCTTGAGCTAAAAGCTGACAACTTGGAAACTTCTTACTGTGATGGACAGTAAGAGAAAACCAAAGTTTCAGCCTACCTCCTGCCTTAAGTAAACAAGATACATGTGTAGCCCTGTCAGAATCAACTAGTCAAGAAAAAGTTTCAAGTACATTTAAAACTGAATCTATACTGACCCTGACTTGAAAGAGAAGTGTGTTGTTAGTAAGCATATATAAAATTCAATTCTCATTTACAGAAAGGAAAAAGAAAGACCAATTCTGATACAAGCTTGCAGGTTGTCTTAGTACTTGAGCCTTTTAGATGTAGAAAAGGGTTTGCTAAGAAAGGAAAACATTCTGGGGACTTGATCTATATTCTAAAAGGCGTTTGCAGTCATATAAAATGACCCAGACTTATAACAGCTTCAAAAGATGCACATAGTTAATATTGATTTTATCAAATATTATAATACTACACAGACTAGCATTGCTTTTGAAAGTATTTGCATAATGAATAACAAGTCAAGTTGTGTAAACCTTCAAATTTTTGGCTTTTCATCTAGATAGTTTTTAAACAAGGTCAGAAGCAAAACTATATGTTAATTTAGACTCTTTTTAAAAAAACTTTTAAGCAGAAAAATGCTGTTTTTAAGGTCCCTCCTTCATTTTCAGCAAGGAGAAATGGTTCTGACATATTACATATGACATATGACATAATGGATTTTTGGAGGAATCTTTTGCTGATTAAACATGCAGTGAAATGAAATGCTTAATAGAAAACACTTGGCACAAGCTCCCTGATCAAAATGTCACCTTGAAAATGGCTCATAAGTCATTTGTCACTGTAGAGTTTACCCACATTGCACAGTACTGGCATCCCATACTAACACTGTGAGTAGACACCCTGGGGTGATAAGGAAATTACAGGTATTACCTTTCTGGTTATCCACAGATAATTAGCAGCTCCCATGGGTTGCAACGATCTAGGAAATACCATGTCAAAGGCAACCCTTGTGCAAGTACTGACACTGACAATGCTTTACTATCTTTGGCCAAGGTTACATTTGGGTCACCGTACATGTGAATGTATAGAATCACGCATATGATGCCAAACAAGCTTTGTCCAGTGTTTGACCTTTACAGAGAATGTTTCTCTTGCAGCATCTAGAAATTATTTGTAAAAACTGGCATCTGAAGTGTGAATACAGTTGAGAAGTTATAAACAGGACTATGTATTTTCATTTGCTCTGCTGCTAGAAAAGATGTCTGGGCCCTGGTATTTTAGACAGAACAAGCTTCGACTGAGAAATGACATCAACATTAGTCCACACAGTGCCCCTTCTGATTGCAGGCAAAAGGAAGATTCCTGAGACAGGCGACTCAATGCCCTTGTAAAGGGTAAAAGTCAAATTCTGCCCTTTTGAAGAAAAACATTGGTAGCTGTCTGCCTGCTTTGAAAATTGTCATACACTTTCTGCAGATATGGCTAAGAACAAATATGGTTAGTGTTTTACCCCTACACATCTTTAGTTATTATTATTTTTATGTCATTCAGATTACCTCAGTGTTGTTGTGCATTTGAGTAGCTGTTTATTTCCCCTGCTTTTTAGCAAACTATACAAATACCTGGAACATATGAAACATTTGTGTAGAAATGCCATGGTCTGATTTTTTATCCGGTATTTGTGGCATATGCAATAGAAAGCAATCCATCATAATGTCGCTTGATTCCCATGTTCTTATCCCATAGGTGGCAAATGCAGCCCTAACAATACAGCATTGCATTGCAAGTGCAGTGGTATCTGGCATGTTCTATACTTTTCATTCTGCAGGATTTCACACCTCCTTTCTTTCTGCCTCTGCTCTCTGAAGCCCATCTCTAGATGTCCACCTTACCTCTATATGATGTAGCTCCAGTTCCCTCTAAAACTCAGTGTTACTTGTCCAGTCAAGGGAACAGAGACACTTCTTATCCAAGGATGACAAAGTCAAATGCTTTGCAGCACTTTCTGCTGACACAAACATGCACCAAAAGTGGGATTTCCTGCATAGTCTGAACAGTACAACATATTGCAACACAGAAGGTTCCTTGAGTGGCTTCTTGTAGTAAAAATGAAGACCATATTTCTATTTGCATGAGTGGCCTGGTTCCATAACCAATATTATTGAGCATACTTTCTATTTTTAAAGTGATATTTTTATACCTAAAACCTGAGAACCTGTGGTGCTACCACATCTGTCGAAATGCTTCTTTATTTTTCCATTTATCTCTTCATTTGCAGTTTGAGCCAGACTGTTTGGATGGTACTTTGTGGTGCTTTCTTCTACCTACAGCCCTGGGAACACTGCAATACACAAAAGGGGCTTTTGGCAAGGCATGCTAATACTAAGTCCATGAGTGATTTAATAAGGCCTGAGTGGATTTTTTTTCTCTCTCCCTCAGCAGCCTGTAGTACAGAAGGGAAAAACCAAAATAGTTCCATCATCACAATACTAACATTAAACTTTATGTAATGAGTACCACAATTCAGGCCATTCAGTTCAGGTCAGAAAAATCACATGGAGACACAGAGAGAGGGATACTAACGAGCATGCCTGGATGTACCTATATGTCACTGGGAAACACAGGCATAGTGTGGTGGACCACTCACACCTTCACAAACAGCACTTGTGCTACACAAATGGTTAGAAGATTTGTTCACTCTTACCAGCTTTATGAGTGCTTTTGTGTTGTGTGTTAACCAATTGACAAACAAACCAATCCAAAGCCATGTAGAGACACAATCTTTCATCAGAAATGCGGCAGCAAAAGGAAATGTTCATCACTGGCACACAAACATGTACACAACACATAGATGCCCTGACCTATGCTGCTTTGTTACTGGCAATGAACAGAAGGATCTTCACCCGACATGTGTGCCTCCTCCTCCTGAAAACTATTTATGGAGGAAAGACTAGCTCATATCAATGACTTTGCTCCTTTCAGTGAACTTGAAGTCTTAAGCAAAGAAAACTTACATGTTTGCATGCACCATAATCCAGTGAATCTTCAAAGGACTTGTGGATTTGCAGGATGATAGAGGACATGCCAGATTATAGACTCCAATAAGTATCTTCGCAAGAAAATTGTGTTATTAAAGTCCACTCACGAAACACAAGGGACATCACCTTATGTCCCTGTAGCTGATTTTGGGAGGCTGGTCTGGAACCTCCCTCCTCTGTTGGTCAGCAGTGCCTCCTCTCCTCTACAAACTGCATTCATTTTTTGACCTATTCACCTATTTGCACAAGAGCATTCCCAGAATGCTCTTGTGCAAATACTGTCTTCTAGATTTAACTAATTACTTTCCGCTCTCACAGTCTTCTCCTCTGGGGTACTTAACAAACACCGTATTGCTGCTCAGCCTGTGCCTTGCTAGACTAAACACACCCGGCTCTTTCAGTCTCCCTTCTCCATGTCTGCTTCTAGCTGACACTCGTTCTGTTGCACAACACACTTCCAGTCCTGCATGGCATAAAATTTCAATTGGTCCAGTTTTAATGTGTGGAAAGTGCTGAGCACTCCCAACTTCTTGGTTTTGTTTTAAAAAAATAGACTACCTCTAGACAGTGCATTTATGAAACAGTCTGCTACCAAATTATGCATATAAAATAACCTAACATAGGGAAGATACAGCATATAAAAATTTTTTTTCTTCTATGCATCATTTGATTCTATGATGAAATGGAAAGCATTTGCTATTCTGGAATAGAAGCTAATATTTACCATAAGCTTTTTGATTAAGACTTCTGATTAAGACTGTGTTTTAATGTCTAATACAGCAAAATCAAATGTTCATATTATGTTTCCTCTGTACCTCAAAGCTTGTCTCACATAACCTGTGCAATTCATTAATTCTACTTTTCTATATCTAGAATAGGTCATGTCACTGCCTCAATGTAAAAAATCTAAAAAAAAGACAGAGGGTGTAGTTTACAATTCCACTTTTTCTGCCATTGCCTTGAAATACATATTAGGTTTAATGTGAAAGAGATGATGATACAGAATAACTTATTTTTTCTATCAGTGTAAGCAGTATATGGATCTGGTTAAAAAGACAGCACAGAAAGTCCTTAGCTGCAGCACAGCAGTGAAATACACGGGATAATGCCACATGTGATACACAAATCCCTAAAGAAAGACTTCCTGCATTCCTTTTTAAGTTTATTTAAGCTTACCTCCTTCAAAGATTTTTCTTCTTTCAGGAGAAGGTCAAGGCAATGCTCTTATACCTCTCCCTGAACAGAAAAGGAGATGGAACAAAGCACCTATGTTATGCTTAGATGAGCTCAAAAGCTGGCTCTGTGGCCCACAGCTGTTGTCATCTTTGCCATCTCTGGCAGAGGACAGCATACCATTTCTTACACAAGTTGAGAGTAGTGCCTGGCTCACAGGTATTGCTGCTGTCCTATCCTACTCTTCTCATCTCCCAGCTGTCTGGCAATCCTGTCTTAAAGGAGAAGGTCATCCTGTGGGTCATGCAAGACACTTGAACTGGAGCTGGTGCCGCTAACATGTCTCCAGTTTCTTTCTGAGTGACCACTCAATCCCCAGACATCAGTGGCATGTGTCAGATTAATACCATCTCTGAGCACGTGTCAACCAAAACAGGACTTCATCGTGACTACATGGACCATTTACCGCTGACAGAAGGTTATGTCCTACCAGCTGTTCTTTGGTATCTCTCTGTGTGTAACTTGTGGTAGAGATGAGGCTGATTAACTCCTCTGCAAAAGGTGCTGTGAGATAAGGCCAGTCCCCACGGCTAGACTGATGTGCAGCAACTGGGGGGACCTCACAGGAGCACGTCTGCATGTGGAAGCACCAAAGCTGTGATTTCTGCAACCCACAGGGAGCTTGAGGAACTTGTCTGAGGGCAGAACTCAATCCTACCCTTACAGTTCAAATTAAAAGATAATAAAAATCCCCTCTAGATATAGTCACATGACATGCAGTTAATGTTGCATGATGGAATAGTACAACTCATCTGTTTCCTTGGCCTTCTTGCCTGAAAAGCAACAAAATTAGTATTTAGCTTCATGTGGTGTGTTTTGTTCTATTTTTAAATCTGAAATAAACCCTACTTGGAAAAAGCATTTCAAGGACCTCAGTGATACAGAATTTCTTCACTGGCAGAGCCTCAGTAACAGTAATGTTTGATCAGAGATGTGCCCTGGGCTCCTCTTCTGGCAGTCAGTCTCAATAGGTTTTGTCCCCAACACACATACACTTTAAAGAGAACCCCAAAGCAACAGTAATACAGGCAAAAATTATTAACCAAGGTTGCAATATTCTATCTCAACTACTAGTGGCAGCATACAAGGTAAAACACGACAGTGCAACCCCTGAAAAGAAGAGCAGTGTGCTGCCCAGTCTGTCTGAACTGCCACGCTGCTGTTGCTACTTGCCCCACGCAGCATCATCTCTCCCCATGCCCCAGGAAATACCAATGGAAAATACTTGACAGCAACCAACACATGGCACAATTCTGTGAGCTTATCACAGCTAACCCTATGCACAGAAATGAGAAGAAGAAAATACTGCAAGATGTTTTTTCCTGTTCTTCCTCAATAGATGTTGGACTTTTTATCCTGAATTTTCCCAATCAAGCCTTAATAACAAACATAGTTAGTTACTACTGTAGATATGTTCATAGCATATCATCTCCTCTTTTAAAAAACAAGTGAACAAAAAAAAAACTGTCCAAGGAGTTCATCCTGAAAAAATAAACTCCTATAATTCACACAGAGCAGATTCCACTGTGAAAACATTCTTGTTCTCTTCAGGAATGCGAAACTGTTTAACTCCATCTACACAGTGGGCTCTAAAGCCTGGAAAAGACCTGGGTTTCATATTTGTAAACCAAGCTGAACATCCTACCAGCCTCAAATAAGGCCATATAGGACACGGAACCAATAAGAATTGATGACGCTCTCCTTTGCCCTCTGAACCTGTGAGGGATTTTTTACCATGCATGCTGCATTATGCAGGTTTTACTTGTCTCGTCTGAGCTTGGTGGAAAACGCAGTGGCCTGAGATGAAACCTTTGCAAATGCAAAGGCAAAAAGTGCAGCAAACGCTGAGTAGGAGGATCTGGGAAACTGCTGTGCATAACTTCACAAAATCTTATTGATATTGGCAAGTTGTCACTTAAATAATTGAAGTATCAGCAAGTGCCTCTACTGATAGCAGAAAGCAGGGTGGGGTCTGACTTGGGCAAGTTGAGCTTAGACCAACAACACTCCCTGCCAGTCTGTCCCACTGTGGCTGACAGGTGCTGGAGCAGAAGCACTACCAGGAGAAGGTGCTGGAAGAGGTGTGATCCCTTTCCATAGAAATTAGAGACGGAAGGTAGTTCTTGGTGGCACATGGCCTGAGGGGAGACCATGGTGGACTATGGCAGTAGCCCATGGACCTGCATCACTAGCTGCATCCAGAAAAGACAAACCATGAGGAGCTCATGGGGCACTGCACTCTAGATGCTTTACAAATAATTGTTTATAATGCCATCAGCAGGAAGATGTTAGCAACTGAGTTATAGGTGCACAAGGAAAGGAGTACAAATGAATGAGGTAATAACGTGTCAATTGAACATCCCCTCAGTGACACTCAGTGCAGTCCACAGTGACGTTATTTCATTTAGCAAGAAAAGGTGGTTTCTACATGTTGAGTCAAACAAAACCAACCTGAAAACAAGACAATAATCCTCACATTTATATATGTAATACACACACAGATAGGTGTGCACATTACGTGCGTGTGTGTGTGTGTGTATACACGGTTCTAAATAATAGAGTGCATAATTTGCATATATCATTGAACATATGATCATTATACATACACAGATACACCATGCAAATATGTTAAGGAAAACTGAGCACTTGGCTGGAATATTCTATATCATCACAGGCAGTCAAACGCATATTTTGTAACAAAAAGTTTCTGCAAAATAGCGTAGAAATCTCTGGATAAATCTTACTCAATTTCAGAAGGTCTGGATATATACAACAGAGCTTCACAAGGACCTGTAATATCTTAAAGAAATTATCTCATATTTAATGCAAACAGTAAGTCACTACATTTATTTTCATTATTTTACTCTCATTCCACACAGTATAAAAGTCTTTCTGTTATGGGAAATTCAGGTACAGGAAGATATTCCTCATCCTTTGAAAAATCTTGGGGCCTTAAAATTTCTCTTTCATCGGAAAACAAAATGTCTATTTTATTTCTTTATGTCTATTTTTTTTTCATTATACTCATACAGAACAATAAAGGTCAAATGCATTCAACAAATCATGCTAACCGGAAAACTTTGTTACAAAAATGTAAAGACACAGTGGTTTTTGTATAGATAGATAGATATGCGTATATATGCATCTGGAGATATATATGTGCTCAGGCTGTCACTGATACTCACTAAGCAGGGATTTAACATAGTTTTCCTATGGCAGGATCTTGTTACTATTTTAAAATCATAAATATATGCAGAGGCAGTTAGAGACCTTTTAATTTATTCTGCATGCACTTCCAAGATTTGCAAAATACATGCAAAGAAGCACAAAGAAAGCTAAAAGAAGAGAAGGCATCTGGCCTAATTTCAGCATCTGGAAGCTAGATGTCTAGTTTAGTGCTAGTCAATCAATGCTCAGAATTAAGTAGGTATTTGTAAGGGTACCTCAGTATCACCCTGTCTAGGCAGGCACTCTGAAAATGCTTGTTCACTGCCTGTCAAAGGGGCTTACAGTAATGAGTTAGTGTATAAGTTTTAGAGATGTCTAAAACTGGGTGAGATAAATCCAGACATCCACATATGACTTTGCAGAGGTGCAAAGAAGGCTCTTTTTAACCCACAACACCTGCACTCCATGTTTGAGGGCCACCACCACCTTTCTGCAATGTGACACCCACAGCTTCCAGACCATCACTTGGCCCAACTCCTATGCCTGCAATACTGCAGCCGAGGCCTGAATATACATCAGATGTGCACCATTAGCAATGATGTTTCCTGCATTTGCCACACATAAACTTGTTCCTATAACAGCTCTTGCTATTTTCTGTCATTTGGCTAGCGTTCAGTGACGTAACCCAGTGTGAATGAAAGAACCTCCTTTTTCTCTCTCCTCAACAATGTGCCTATTTGTGAGCAAAGCCACTGCTTTTCCCCGCGGATCTGGTTAGTAGTGATATTTTATTTAAAATTCTTGTGGAAGCTTATGGGCTGAAGTAACTATGATGTGAAAACCAGATGTCCATGGCAGAGGAAAGACTCAAAGGGCTTTCTGAAACAGAGAGAATCATAATTCGGCTTCATATACTGAGTTATTCTTCTCCACAATGAGTCCCAGCGATGTGCAGGGTGCTGCAGAGTTGCATGCAGGGGTATGTGATAAAGCACATCTGCACTCTCGCTGTGGGATGAGCTTGTGCTCAAACAGATCAGGAAGTGGGATGAGCTGGGGCTCGTGGTTGGGCCCCACTCTCCCTGCAATCAGCCACATCCCACCACATGCCACCTTGCTTGTGCTCAGCAGCTTCAACCCAGGAATGAGTAGTGGCACAGCCAGCATGGCAGCAGCTCTGGGCATCATGCTGTATCAGCATATGTAGCCTTAGTCACCATGCTGAAGATGTCACTACGTGGTGACAGCAGCTGTAACAGACAACGAGGCCAGCAAAGGGGTGCCTCATCACACCACTGGGGATCTGAGCAGCAACACAACCACACATGAGCACAGGCAATGGGATGCTGTGACAACATGCTTAGTCTTAAGAGCTCTTTAGGAACCTCTGCTCAAGCCTACCTAAGCCACTAAAATAGAGCCTCACATGCAATTATACTGCTTGGAGTCAACCAGGAGCCATCATGCTCTCCAACTACTTTTCTTATTCAAAACATACAGTTTACTATCTGGACCTTAATGCAGCATGGAAACTTTGATGGCAGGCTTCAGTAAAGTAGCATCACTAACTTTGTTAACACCAAAATTACTAAGACTAATTCAAAGCCAGAAAGACCAGGAGAAGCCATGTCCTTGGAATCATCCTGCACCAAAGCAGGAGATCAGCCCACTGCAGCTATTGATACAACTTATGCTTCCATTAGAAACACAGCTGTAGCTAGTTTAGGATTTTCTGAGTGTGTTGGTATGACTGATCTACTTAAAACCCTGACTAAGATGTAAGAAATTAAAAACGTGAAATGGCTTAGCTATAAAACAGGATTCAATTACATGTCAAAGCCAGCCTGAACATTTTTCAGATACATAAAAATTTTGAAGATGTGTTTTTGCAACTGTAGGTGTTTCAGTTTTTGCCAAAATAATTTTGAATTGTTTAGAAGTCTCCCTGCATGTCTGCCAAAGGATATGCTCACTGACAGGAAAAGCTAGTAATAGATGTCAAAATAGCAACAAACTCCTTCCTACTCAAATTATTGGTGAGGTCTTGTTTAAATGGGGAGATGACTTGTTTGCAAGTGCTGTAACAGAACCACTGTACTTTCATAATGCTTATTTTAATACTTTAAGCTGTAATTATGTCAATAGGAGTTCTTCATTCATTTTTACTATGGGTAAAATGAATGCAAATATGCCGTTTTAATAGTTTGTGTCTTTCAGCTTTATCCAAGCACTATTAAGAAAATAGATGTGGAGTTATTCCAGGATAGCATTCACAAAACATAATATTTTTTTCATCTCTCAAATACATAACAAAATGTGATTTTTACTACAAATTATTATAAGCAAACTGCTGGAAGCTAGTTTTTAACAACCTGCTGTCCTATTTTGATTGTAAGAAAATGTGAAAATACTAAGGTACACAATCATATATACTCCTTAAAAGTTTCAGTCATGCATTTTAAAACAGCAACCCTGTTCTTTGCATTTTTTCATAATTTTAGTTTTGTTTCCTTATTTTTAAATATATGCTTTAATAGATTAAATTTCAAGTATTCTGTCTGCATTTTATGACTACTATTAATTTTCCCTCTTGCTAATAAAAGCTTCTTCCTTTTTGAGGTTAAAGAGTTGAAGCTAAAGCCCAGGAAGTCAAGGGTTTAAGCTGGGACACTGCTGGCTGTGACTGTCCAAAAGCAAGCATTGCTGGTGACACTGAGGCAAGCCAAACACCCACTCGCAGCAATGCTCCCAGCGGTATCGCCCCTTATGATATTCATCAATCTTTTTTACATTTAAGTAGAAGACAATACTACCAAACCTGGATGCAAACAGAAGCAAGGTTCATACAAAGATATAATTTATACTGGCCTTCAAATGAGATGAAAATGAAAAGCTGAAAAATATATCTTATAGGTAGGTACATGTGGTACAACCAGCAAAGATGCACTTCAGCATAAACCCATGCAAACCAGAGCCTGGTGATGTCTTTGCTTTCCACTGCTAAACCACCTTATAACGCCCACCCCAAAATGGATACTTTTAAATTCGACAGCACTAAAGACTGCTTTAACCTCTGTAACAAAACCAGACACACACAGACACAGCCTCCAGCAGGCAGGGATGTGCTCTGTATTTCTTTGTAAGGAGGGCCCTTCTTTAATAAGAGCTTCATCCGATCAATGTCATTGTTCTGGATAATGGATTACCTACACATACATTTTCAAGTGTAATGACACTCTTGCTTATTAAAGACCTCTCAGCTGAAGGGGCAGAATATTATGAACTGGCCAATCCATTCATTTCCTCGAATATGTTATTCAGTATTTTATGCTAAACCAGCAATACACCATCCATTTTAGTACAATGATCCTTATGTTCAATAAAACTGAAGTGCTGGATCATAAATCATTATAGTAATTTATTTTACATTAGACACATTAGCCACTATATTCCATAATCTATTACAATAAGGTGGATTTAAATGTACCCCAAGGAACTACAATAATAACTTGAGAACCAAATATAGCAATTATGGATAAAATATGCTTAACCTAAAACTGCACTAGCTGCATAGACTGCTGTGAACTTTAAATAAAATTTAGGGAGGATGATAACTGTCCTGCAATAAACAAGAAACACAGGAAAATCAGAACATTCTCTCTATACTTCTAATAGTTTACCATACCCTGTCTGTGGAGAAGGGGATGTTATGCTTATAAACCAGTATTGACTAAATTATTATTGTTCCATTATTACTGCTTACATTATCTTCCCATTGTATGAAAATTTCCTATATTTTCCTTGTGTATCCTACTTACTATTTTTTAAATAGCACTCTTCCTTATTAATTGTCTATTTAACCTGTTTGGAAGCCCTGTATATTCTTCAGACTCTCTCCAACGATTCTTAGCAGTTTTGGTAAATTTTCCATAATGTATTTAGTCCTTTCTGGTGCTCTTTCAGCTTTAGGCTCACTGACAACAAAGGGCAAAGCCTATTTATCTCCTCTAGATGCAATGTCTCTGCACAGTTCCACAAACAGGGCTATAGGGAACTTTTTGTCTCCAGACCAAGAAGCAATCTCAAATGCTTGTGAACACAGTTTAGCAGAACTAGTGCTCTGCCAAATACTCAAAACCACCACATGCTAAAGAGGATGCACATCAGGCCCAAACTTCACCACATGCTGCTTTTTATTTATAACACCATGTTGCATTCCACATAAATTCCATTATCCTTGAGATATTTTTCTGGGTTTATTGCCTGGGTTTTTCTTGTTTCCCAGGAACAGAAATTACACTTCGGAAATAAATGCTCATTACTACCACACTAGCTGCTCTTACCTATTACTATTAATTCTCTGTTATCCTTGATTTCTCTGTGATGTTTCCAAAATTACTACTGCCAACCTAACACAACTTCTTAAATAATTTCCTAAGGTGTGTATTAGTTGGATCTGCCTATATGTACACTGGATGTTCCCTTTTCCAATCGTTCTATAATCTTTAACTACAGGTCTATTTACATCACTTTCTTTACTTTCTTTTCTTTCCCCACTATGGAGGCAAATATTAAGACTGGATATTGAGTGTAGCTCCCTGAGCAGTTTCTAAATGTAATTATGCAGGTCCAGCTGGAGGCTGACAGGCAAACCACTGCTGCTGCCTGCCCTGCACCTACACACACTTCAGTCTCCCGCTGCCATTCCATACCTTTCATGAGACTTTACACAGGTAAGAGAAAATGTCCATGTTATTCACTACAAATTCAAAATAAAATTTTGCTTTGGTTCAAAATCATTGAATATATTCAGGCAAATAAGGGCATCTAAGCCAAGGTAAGGCAGAAGCTTGGTTTTCCAATGATAGGTTCATATTTTTCTTTGTGGCACAAGAATCATAGTGGTGAAGGGTGTGCTGAATGCAAGAAACCTCAGCTCTGGTTTAAATATTCTTCCTAATTCCTATTGTACATGAGATGACCTGTTTATTTTTATTCCAGAGTTTCTGACTGAGGAGAGCTGCTGTGGTCCCACCAAGAAGGGAACAATGCATCCAGCTCTGTGTGTTTTGGGAGAGAAAGTAAATATTTTGAACAACATCCATTGTTGAACAAATAACTTTCTTTTTGATAAATAAGCACCAGAAATCTGTATATATGATGAGAAGAATTCAAACCTGTATGATAACCTTACACCACAGGCATCCGGCACAGCTCTGTAACAAGGAGCTGAGAAAGGCAGGAACTCTCCCAGCCTGCTTTGGCCTTGCATAGCTCCCTATGATTCTCACAGTCATCTACCCGTGTGTTATAGAAAAAAAAGGAGACACGAAAGGTATATATCTAACCAAGTCACTGTAAGTTTGTGTCTGAAGCAGGACAAAGCCTCAAGGTAAGCTACAGAGGAAACTCAATTTCTCCTTGCTTCATGTACTGGGCTATGGTCTGTCCCTCCACCAACAATACAGCAAGCCACTTCTACCTGACATTTCCAAAGTTGAATCTATTTTCCAAAGTAGTGCCAAAATGGAAAGCAGTGCATGAACTTTGATCACTCAGGACTTATGGTAGCCACTGAAGAGTCCTACCAAGAAAAACCTTCCTCTCTTATTGGGTATATTTACAGAGTGCAAACTGATCAAGTGGGGCTCTCCTTCCTTCTTGGTCCTTCCTGAAAGAACATATGGAAGAGAGAGATGAAAGCAACAGCAACAAAACCAGGTGCATGGGACACTTTGACCAAAGGCAGACATAGTGCAGGTTGTGCTCGGAGGGGAGGGCTGCCCATGCTGACTGGGACCAGGACAGCTCAGCAACCTGGTGGCCACCATGGCATGCTAGATGAGAGTGTGCCACTCAGTAAAGGCTGGTCTCACACTGTGCCAGCCGTACCTCACACCATGCAGGCACTGTCCCACTACTGCCATGGATCTCCAGCACAATGCTGCCTGCAAACAGGAGAGGGGTCTGCCTACAGTGAAGGCAGCCATGGTCTCCCTGAGGCAGCATGGCACAGGTGGTACCAGGAAAGAGCTCCCTTTCAACTGCACAAAGATGTATCAAAGTGTTTAGTGAGACAGAGTAGTCATGAATGGCAAGTACTGATCCTGCTTATGCATAAGATGTATCTTTTAAAACAGAGATGGAAGCCGTTAAGGTATTTATTAAATTCTCTCAAAAGTCAGCCATGGAAGTTACAATGCCCAAACAGCTGTGTGCACTCCCAGGGCACTGGGTGCTGCCCTTTCCCTGTACAGGGAGAAGGTCTCCCTGCGAGAGTGAAAAACCCACAGCCAACAAGCAAGTTTTGCCATCCCCAGCAGCACCCACAGGGGCTCTCAGCAGTGTGCCAGACTGTACCGGAGGCTGGAGTGAGGCAGCTCTCCCAAAGGACAGCCCTGCCAGTGCCGAGGCCCTTCCCGCTGCCTCCCCAGCAAAGCAGCTGGCCGCCTGAATTCCAGCAGCTGCTTCCTGCCAGCGCGGCTGGCAAACAAACCTGTGGAAAAGTAAATACGTTTATCACGCAGATTTCCTCTGCCCCTTTTTAAATAAGGAAGGCTCCAGTTGCTTTCCTGACTCAGACCCATACCACACCGAAGTCATATCATTGATAAATATGTGCTCCCATGCTCATTCCAATGACTACAGCCACAGGTGATAGAGGGTTGTGTGGTTTCAGCATAAAATGCAGAAGAGCCCCTCTGTGAAGGAACATTTCCACTCAAAAGCCAGCATTAAGTATAATGTGGACCAGTCTGTGTGAGCAAAAAGGCTGGGGCAGCACAGTGAGATGAACATGTCCGTCACACCGTCTTGCTGAAGCCAGCAGATATGCAGAAGCATCTTATGACTTCCCCTCACAGATATGAAGGCCTCTTGAAAAAAAACTGAAGTGAAATTTAGCCCTGTTAGCAGCAGGAAATAGCCAGCAGTTTGAAATCACCTGAGCCAGGGATTTGGCCTTAAATTTTCCAATCTGAAGGTAGCATGGCATCAGTACCTTTAAAGTCTCTACTAAGAAGGGGTAAAATCAGTTGGAGGAGTCAGGGTCATCTCTGGGAATTTATACGAGAAACGTTTGCTGTACTGCGGATCAAAATAGCATTTTGACTCATTGATCCCCTGAATGCCATAAAATCTGAAGCAAGATCCCTGTGCTTAGCAGTGGGAAAAATGAGTTTCTTTGGCCTCCTATCAAAACATAACGAATGAGTAAAATAAAGAAAAACAAAGGAAAAGAAAGGAAATATAAAGCTCTAGATGAGGGCAAAGACAAGCAAGCAATTAAAAAAGATAAATGGACTTCAATTTACAAAAAAACACCCCAAACCTCTGCCTCAGTAGCATGTTTATCTCTTAATCAAGTCTTATTACAATCGCATGCAAATGCCACGATGGCAGGACATTCCTTCAAACTATGTTTTCATTAAAGATTCTGCTTTTTCTAGAATAATAGTAAATGACACGTGAACTTCATATGAACTATAGGTCATGAAAGGATTTAGTATTGGCATTTTTAATCTAAAAAGTCTGTGCCAGAAAATCAATATGTTTCAGTCGCAGCATTCGAATGCAATTTTCTTCACGTAACAGGGTTCTTTCTTTCACTCCTCTTTCCTCTCCCTCTCTTTTTCTCTCTTCCTCTTCTTTAAAAATAATGAATAATTCCCAGTTTTTCTATGAAACAAGCAGGCACATTAGAAGGCAACGACATCAATAACACGTTACATGTAAACAGAAAATGAACAAAAAAATCATTCAAGGCCCCTTTCAAACTGGCGTGCTTTTCATCAGCGCTATTACAGGTTCCATTCACATTATCGGATTGAACCACGCTGCATAACCAAGGTGCTGACAAGCCTTGATTACCCAATAACTCCTGTATTCCTTTCAGGCAGGTTCACCGAGAGGACAGGAATGCGCGGCCTTCCTGTGGGGCAGGCTGCTTTCCAGCCAGACCAAGTCAATGAAACCCAACGCCCTCCCGCTCCTGCGCACTCAAACAGCCCCTGCATTTCCTGAGAGGCAATTATGACTTTTCCCTTCTTTATTCTCAATTGTTTCGGATAACAATTTATTGTACATCGGAGGGGCCAATATAAACATTTTAAACTCTTTTCATAACACTTAGAGGGGACTGCTAAGTCATCTCCGTAGTAAATCTGTTGTCGGCTCTTTCCCATGCTGCAGAGTCAACAAATCCCGTCTCTCACCCAGGGCAGGCCCAGCCAGGCGCTGCAAAAACAGGGAAAAACGAATGCAGCACCTCATATGTTGCGTCTCTACTTGCTCCAACTTTCCCTGCATGCTTCTTAGCCATCCACCTTTTGGTTTTCCCTTTGCACAACACACCTCTCGAAAGAAAGGTTGCACAAAAAAAAAAAAAGGCAGAAAAAAAAAGCAGTTTCAAGCCCTAAGTGGTTTTCACGTTTGGATTAAACTCTGCTCCATCCTGAGGAAGGGCAGAGGATGCATTATGCACTCCCTCTTTCTAGCAACTTAAGCTGGAGCACTAATGAAAAGCAGGAGACTGTTGGCAGCCAGATGTGGGGCGAGGGCTTCTACCAAAAGGGAGCTGGAGTCATTAGGGCTGGGATCTAACAGAGGCTGATTCCCTCACCATGTCACTTGCCTAATTCCTTGCAGACAACTCCTCCCTTCCCTAACAAGTATGCACATATCAAAGGCAATCAAGGAAAATAAATATTTGCAATAAATTTACTTTTGGTAGCAATTTTTACCGAACTTACTGTTATTTCTCCTGAGCTAATCAGTTCTTAGAATTCTTCTATGTCGCCCCAAGTGAAACAGCTGCTTTAGTATCACTTTGCATCCAGAGCTGTGGGTGTAATATTACCCACAATTCTCTAATTAGCTTCTAATGACACAAGTTATCTGCACGTTTTTCTTATTATTTTTTATTATTCTAAAATCAAGCAGAATTGAACTTTTACCTGTGTCTGCTGCACATGCAGCAAGACTTTTAACTCTGTGTAAAAAGCTCCCAGCCAGGTCTGGCTCTGAGCAGCCCCAGACACCCTCCAGCAGTAGGGCCACTGGGATCTCTTGCTCACTTGCATGGGCTCAGTTTTCTGACCCATATCTGTAGGATCTGAGGAAGGACTATGAGTGTTCCTCCCACCTCTGCCCAACACACCGAGGCCGTCTCTCCTCCCAACAGGGACATCAGAGAGAGAAGAAGGAAGATATGGTTTTTGCAAGCCCTGGAGATTCCAGGACAGTGGGTGAGGGCAGGGAGAGTTGTGGGATGGGGTTAGGCAAGCAAATTCTTACTGAAAGTGAGAGGCTTGGCCACGCCAGCTCACAGCACAGACTTCTGACAATCCACCGCCACATAGGCCACACACACATATTATATTCTGCTTTAAGGACTTAACATTCTATTCCCCTGGACAAACACATGGGTGTGTGAAGCCCAGAAAGCCATACTTCAGGACTGGTGTGCCAATCCCAGGTCTCTGAAGCAGCTAACACTGAAACCATCTTGCACCACAGGCATGCAGAAATGCACACAGAGGTCTGCAAATGCACACACAGATATGCTGGGAACTTCTCTCCTGCACATACCCTCTGCCTAGTTTTCAGCTTTATTATTTTGTCTGTTTTTCATTTCCCACACATGGCTGTTAAGTTCAGCTCATCACTACGGTCTATTTGTTGTCACAAGCCTTTTCTTTTAAATGGTAAATATTTTGAGCTATCTGTTGTTGTGTCAGTTTACTTTTCACCACATCAAACTAAGGGCTTTTTACTTGGTATCTCCTAGAACTGGAACAAAAAGTGATTTCCTATGTAAGTACAAACAAACAAAAGCTTGACCATTTTCTTTCCAAGCAGCAGAGTTACTCCTGTCCAAGGAAGTTTGCTTGTTACCTTTCAGCAGAAAACACACTGCTTTGGAGACTTTCTCCCACACTTACTATAGCAAGTCTTAAACTTTCCTGCATCCACCATCGAGCAAATGGTGTCACATGTGAACAATTAAAAAACTGTACAAATCTGACCTCAGTATTTTCCTTATGTGACCATGGCTCTAACAATGCAAACACTAGGAATACCCATGTATTTTTAAAGCCAATTTTACAATAACATAGATTACAGAAATAATTCTTGATACTAGAAACACATTAAAAATAACACATTAAAATGGGAGGAATGAACAAGATGGATATACAACCTTCAAAAAATACACTCATAAAATATATTCCAAGTTAGGACATTTGCAAAAAAGTTTCTATTTTATCCGTATACACAGTAATTTTTTTGTATTAAAAGGAAAAGAAATGGGATTAACTGAACTCCAGGAAACCATAATAACAATGGCAATGGATTACTTGGCTGTTTAGTACAGAATACTCTTGAAATCTGTGTTATGGATGTGATGATATTCGACTGAGTGAATAACCTACAGGAATCTTAGGACCAAAAAGCATAAGTACATAAGTCATTGCTTCATTTTTAATTTAGAAATGCATTTTTATTTTACTTACTGCTAGTTTACATGAAGAAATCAAAATTGCACCTTGTCTTGTTTGTCTGGTATCTCACTCCCAGCTAAAGAGTAACTGTTACCAAGCAAATGCTCCAAGGAATATTTACTAAACATGACTCTAAATTGCAGTCTGTCTCCATATAAAATCACAGTTGCAGAATGTATCTTTACAAAATCTCATTATATGACAAAAAGAGACCAAAACTGGACCAAAACTGTTGGATTTTTGCAGTTCACTCCCACTGTCTTGGGTTGGGACATAACTATCATGTCTTCATCCTGCATATGTTTTAGAATCTCCCCTTCAAAGTTATCTGTATTTTTTAGCTCTGGTTCCAACACCCACCAGAATGGAGACTTCTTACAGCAATTTTCTTTATTCAATCTAAATGAAAAGACATGTCATCATCCCTCTCCATCCATCATGTTGTTTGTTGCATGCCAAACTGTAACTGCGGTGGCCTGACAGAAAATTTTTTTAAAATTTTCTCAGAAAGCTTCTTCCTTAATTGTGCTGAACAAATCATAATGGCAATTTTTAATAGATGGTCAGGGAAGTTCATATAAACTCTGTGCACCATTCAAACAAAGGTTTTATAGAACTTGACCAGATAAAGGTGACATTTATTTTCAGAAAGCTATTACCCTATACACTGAGATATCCTTCCTGCAGTCTGACTAAACATCCCTAACCTGTTATAGCACCTACCAGGATGAAATATCATAGGAAAAGAAGAAAAAGCAGGCTGTAGTGTGAAGTCAGTCCTGTACCACATAAGCATTATCAATCATATTCAAAGGTCAAAATGAAGTCCATGAGCACTGCAATCCCAGGAACCTTAACAGGACAGGTTTTGCTGACTTTGTTTTCCAGTGAATGTGCCATTTTTATTGACACTCTTTGATAATAAGTCTCTTCATCAAGAAAGTCTCTATTCAGATTATTACAAAGTATTGCTGTTCTGTTAGTCTTTCAGTCAATGCAATGCCTTTGTCACTCTCTGCTATGCAAGCAGTAGATGTAACATCAACTAACATGCTGTCTTTTAGGTATATATTGGCATCAGACACCAGTGATACCAATCATTTGTGCCTGAAAACAAAGATTACTTCACTCCATCAGCAATAAAAGGTGACTAAAATGCATCACAGCCCAGTCAAAACACTTAGAAGTCTCCTCTGAAAAACCAGGGTGGCACAATGTCTCTCTGCATCCAAAGGCTTAATGTGACGCTTTGAAAAAGCTCCTATGGCACACAAACTCATACCCCTTGAATCCCTGTCACTCAGATCACCAAATTGTCTGCAGAAACTCACTCCAAAGCAAGTTTTGAAGGGGAAGTTCAAAATCAGCCCCCAACAAAAAGAACTTGGGTCTGAGCCACCAAAGAGACTCCACATTAAATTACCGCAGAACTACTGTTGACAGCAAGGCAGGTGACTGCTCTCTCTAAGATCTCTCTCCATCCATCCATCCATCTGGATGCAGACCAATTTTGCTATGCAACTGTTTCTGAATCTGCATCTCTTTCTCAAGTGGCACAGCAGGTTCAGCGGCACTGAGCCACATTACCAACTAGACAGGTAAAAACCTGATTGCAAATGCAAGCAGCAGCCTTGGATCAGCATTGCCATCTGAAGCAACGCTGATGTGTACAACACACAGCTGTCCAGAGGACCAAACAGGACTGAAAAAGGCACTTTTTTCATGAATTAGTCCCTTAGAAAAGTGTTTATTGCACAGCAAAGTGCTGGCAGCATGAGATGGATGAAACCTGTAATATTCACCATGCAACAGCACACAGAGGGCAGCAACACTGGAACTGTACACTGAAAGTCTTTGTCACCACACAGCAAACTTTTCTTTTTAAACACATGAATAAAAGATTAAGTAGACTGTGCAACAAACAAAATCAAGTGAGTGTTTACATAGGAAAACCAGCCCTCTTGTAGCTGCACAAATAAATAATATTCTTTTTCTTTGAAGAAAGAGCATATGCTCAACATTCCTTTGTCCTGTATCACAATAGAAAACCCCTTTGCAGTGGAATATCTGAATCACTTCTTGGCAGTCTCTCAAGGTAAACAGAGTAAATTAAAAATGAATGTTTATCATAGGCACACACATACACACACACACTAGCAAAGTGGAGTGCTGTATTTGCCTATCAAACATAAGAAGCGATTGAGTCCATCACTCATTCAAACAAGCAACTGAAAAGTGGAAATAATGGGATGACAACATCAGAAAACAACCTCCCAGAAAGAGATAGGTTTCCTCATAGCCATTTGTCTTGTCTAATTAATCCCACATGTGGGTCTAGGCTGGAACATTAAAAAAAATTAGGTACAAAATATTACTTTCCCTGGGAAGCTTCAGAAGTACAAAAGAAACAGAAATGTTTTATGGTCGCACTTTGCTTTCAAGCTCCCTTGTTCACATCATCTTCTTAATGTGGGACTCTGTCCCTGTGCCTAGATGAGACTAAGATAGTGTTAGCAGCACAGAAGAAAGCAGTTGGAAAAGCTGAGGAAAATTATGTCATTGCCACTAATAAAACAACTTGTCAGTTCCTAATAGATTTAAACCCCATGTATTAGGTTGCAGACTATTCCTGGGCACCCGTGGAGCGGTCATGCCCAAGAGCACTTCCCTCTGCTCAAGACCGGTGAAAAGGGCATGACCTATTCCCTTCCACGCAAACCTTGTCACAGTTTATCCATATTTTTGTCAACTTGGAATTAGACTGCTGTAACACATTCTCCACAGGGCAAAACAAAATGCAGAAACAAATGCAGAATGTGTCAACTGCTGATTTAATGGCGTTTCATGCCAGGAGCTTGTTGCCCTAATGTGCACAAGACTGCAGTATCTGTCCTCACAGGAGACTCTATAGGTATAGTGAGGTAGTGGGTTTAATTTGTAAACCAATAAGTTTTGAAAGGTATTTCTGATTCTGAATATGCACTCGGACACACCTGACTAGGTTCTGAAAATTGTAACTACTTCTGAAAGATGTGGTGGAGTTTGTTGTTGTTGTTTGGGGTTTTGTTTGTTTGTTTTAGGGTTTGTTCTTTGTTGGTTTTTTTTGTTTTGTTTTTTTAAGTATACAGCAGACACCTTCTCTATCACAGGGTGTACCAGGCGGCTACCAGAGCCGAAATGAAAGCAGAGATGAGCCAAAAGCTCCCTCAACATGCCAGGAAACATTCTACATACGCCTAATATTCTGAAGTAGACTACCTATGTTCCCATTTTGAATGTGGCACAATGTGAGCAGTGCTAATTTATTTCTACAAGCTTTTGAGAGAAGAAGGGATTGCAGGTTGCAGTGTTTTACCAGCTGCAGTCTGTAGTGTAACAAATGTCTGACAAATATCTGCTATGATATTACTGATACAGTTAATAACATAAAGACATGCAGGACATATACTGCATACAACTGGAGAGATGTGCGGAGAAAACTATCTGAAACTCAACACAGGCCAATGCAGTCTCTTGCACCTGGGGAGAAATAACACCATACATCAGCACAGAATGGGGACAGACTGCTGAGAAGCAGCTCTGAGGAGATGGACCTGGGGGTCCTGGTGGACAGCAAACTGTCCATGAGCCAGCAGTGTGTCCTTGTGGCCAAGAACTTGGCCAACAGTATCCTGAGGTGCATTAGGAAGAGCATTGCCAGCAGGGCAAGGGTGGTGATCTCAGCCCTTTACTCAGCCCTAGTGAGACTGCATCTAGAGTACTGTGTCCATTTCAGGGCTCCCTAGTACTACAACAGACATGGAGCTCCTGGAGTGGGTCCAGCAGAGAACTACAGAGATGATTAGGCGACTGGAACATCTCTCATGAGCAAAGGCTGAGAGAGTTGGGCCTGTTCAGCTTTGAAAGAGACAACTGAGAAGGAACCTTATCAAAAATCTGTAAGTATCTGAAGAGAAGGTGTTAAGAGCAAGGAGCCAGGCTCTTGGTGGGGCTGAGCAATAGGACAAACAGCAATGGGCATAAACTGATGCACATGAAGTTCCACCTGAATATGAAGAACTTCTTTACTGTGCGGGTGACCAAGCACTGGAACAGGCTGTCCAGAGAGCTTGTGGAGTTTCCCTCACTGGAGATATTCAAGAACCATCTGGATGTAATCCTGTGCCATATGCTGTAAGGATGACCTTGCTTGAGCGGGGAGGTTGGACCAGGTGATCTGCTGTGGTCCCTTCCAACCTCATCCATTCTGTGATTCTGTGATTCTTCTAATAAACGTATACTATCCTTTTGCACATTAGCAAGTGGGGTGAAAATTATTCTAGTCCTTGGCATGGTGATGACGCTGTGCCTGCTGGTACCATTTGCCACAGACACCCCTACAAATAAAGTCCCACATTAACTCCAAATGGGAAAGTGGCACTGAACAAAGCAGTGAAGAGCTAAGAGCTTCATACACAATTTTGTACACTTTGGCAAGAAAAGTAAATTGAATATTAAAATTATGTGTTGTGCCTCCATCTAAAGCAGGCAGCAGTTAGCCTGCTTTAGGCATGCACACGCTCATGTATGTGTGTGCACTGTGCATGTGCACACACATCCGTATATATATGTATGTACACGGACCTCCTGGAATCCATATGTGAATCATTGGTACACTTCTGAGGCAAAGAATATTTTTAAACCTTTTTTCTTTTCTCAGGGAGAACCATAAGGGGTGCTTTCAAGATTTAGCTGAAAACAGGTCCTAGTTCTCTCTCACAGGGTACTTCTTCCCACACAATTACCTCCCAAACTCTCCTCAGTTTGCTTTCAGAAAAAAGAGACATAATTTGATCCCTCCCACTTTGGCCAGGGATGAGGTTCCTGAAGTGTTCTGCTCCACTCCTCCTTCTACCTGCACCCAGAGAAGATGCCCAGCATGATCAAGGACAAGCACCGCCCTGCTGCAATTCCCCATGCAAAGCTGAATTCATTTAATTTATCTGCTCCCAGAAAACCACTTCTCCCATGCTTCCTGTCTTAGCTGAAAGTAAACGGGTTAATTCGTGTTGTAATATATTTGAACCAGATGTACTTACCCACCCAGCCCCAGCCAGAAAGAAAAGGGGAATTGCAAAGTCTTCCTGCTCCTTGAAAGGAAAAACTACATTTTGGTTACATATAGGCTCAGGTCCAGAACTCACTTAAAAACACCTTGGCATCCAAGTCGCCCTCTAATGTATAGCACTTGTGTGTTTTCCTTTAGCAATTATGGAGGCCTGAACATGATGTGTTTGTTAGAAATATTCCCAATGCATAACTACCTAAATTAAAGAGGAAGACTATTAGAAACCCCTGGTGGGCACACCAAAATTTTACATCAGAAGCACTAGTAGCCAAAATGCCTCTCTTTGCCATTGGAAACCTCTTCAGGAGAAGAGTCAGCTCTCACTACCAGTAGAAGAGCCTAAGGAATGTATCAATACATGTCAGGATATAGGAAAAACAACAGCAGAGAGATCTGTTCTCCCAGCACTGCTAATAAATAAGGTATTAAATCGTTAAGATTTCAATTACAAGGGAGAATGTGACTAACCAAATAAAAGCAGGAGGAGTTGAAATAAGTAGTAAGTTAAAGATTAATATTCTGGGTTCAGAACAAAAGGATGCTCTTTTGTGGCACTGTGCTTATGCCTCTGAATGTAAACATTGTTCTGAGAAGCATTTTTTCTTTGCCCAATCTTTAAAGGGTAATAAATTAGACCTTGGACAGCCATACAAGCTGCTACTAGATGTGAATGTGAATGTGTCTGTAGAAAAGGCTGACTTTCAATCAAAGTCTATTGAAAGAATAGTTGGATTTTCTAAAGAAGCATGTTGTGCCTATTAACCAACTTACAAAAGGGGCCATTTTCTTGATTTATGTTTGGTTGCTATAGAGATCTTGCAGTACAGACTGGCAGGTGAAGCTCCCATTTAACAATCTCACAGGTTTTTCTTAGCTGTACTCAGAGGACATAGAGCTACAGTAGGTAAAATCCACCACACAAATATACCACATCTGTCAAACTTAAAGATCAGATTTAAGGCTTTCCAAGAGTTTATTGGGAATATGGTAGAGTTATTACACAATCTTTGCCTGCAAATGTTTTACACCCTGAAAAATCTTACTGCAGAGAGCTGCTTCAGCTCTGTTGGGTTTGGTCACTGATACACTTCTTATTCAGGTCATTCAGCAGGTAATTACTGGTGAGCAGGATCCCAGCCCATCATAACATCTCAGCATTGTCATCTATTTTGGGGTTTTTTTGCAAAGCATACAACACATTCACAAGGAAGAACCTCAGCTCTGCAACAGCAGCTGATGCTAATGTGTGCAGGGAGGTGTCAACTAAAATGATAATAATCCCCTTATCATGAAACACAAAAAAGCCCAGAGAACCTGCCACTGAGAAATAACATATCATGTTGAAGTCACATGGAATACTTCTGCACGTCAGTAGGTCACAAGCAATTCAAGATCCAGACTTAGAAATGTTATTCTATAAGACCAGGTCTTCTGCCTAAACTCTGAAAAAAGTGTATCTACACAGAAACTAGAGTCCTGGAGACTCTAGCAACCTATACTAGAAGCATTTAGCAACCTATGTGATGCTCCAAACAGCAATCTGAGAGTAAAAATGGCAAATGTGCGTGGAAGTATGTGCTTCAAGTCAAAACCAAACAAAATCAAATCAAATTAATATCTAGCATGCTAGTTTTCCCTTAGCTGGATCTTGTCATTGCCAGATACAATATCAAATATACAGAACAGAAAAAAATACTTTAAGAAAGAAAATAAAACCACAAAATATTCCTTTTACTTTCTTTAACATGAGAAATAACATTCCCCCCCCAACTATTTGTGTCTCCTTAATTCAACAAGAAATTTCCATTGACATACCTTATGAAAAAGGAATCTGCATTTCATAAACCAGTGAAGTAATGTAAGTAACAAATTTTAAAGAAGGCAGTGCCTCAAAGCTGCCTTACTTATCAGTATCTTCTACATTACTACCATCACACTATTAAAAGTTTTACAGAAATAGAGGGGGTCAAGTAAACAAGAAATTAAAGCATTATGGTTCCCCATCATTTTACAGAAGTAGTAAGAGGTGATGGGGCTGCTTGGGAAGGGACAGTCCCACAGTTCACCTGAGAGATAACCCTACCATCCATCTTATTAAGATCTCTCTATTCACAGTCCATATTCCTTCTCAAGCAACTCCCACCTCTTGCCAGGAGAAGTGACCAGTTTTGCTGATCTACCCTCCACAAAACTTGTCATGTTCTCCAGTCTTACCTGGACAGAATCAAACTGCACTCATCACCAGTGATAAATATGATAATGATAATTTTTTTTGAGTTACTGCACAAAGTTGCTCCCAAGGAGGCCTGACTTCAGTTCCTGAGGTGTATTTAGTGTTTGCAGAACAAAGATGATGTTGAGGCCACCAAACACCTGAAGCCACCAATGGCTGGGAAGGCAGCAGCACACCAAGAGATGGATGTAGGTGGCGTAACTTCCATGTACAAAGTTAGCATAATCCAATGCTTATCAACACACAGAGGTGAGACTCAGATACGGTATTAGAAGGTGTAAAAGAATAAAATTTTTCTCTCGCTAAGGCCAATACAGATGTCTCTTCAGAAGCAGATGGCTTGTGGGTCAAGGTTGGTCTCATCCTATGCAGCTGAAGTTAATGAAAAGAAGTTTTGCCACCAAGTTCAAGAAGGCAGGAGGGAGACATGGGCAGGAGGAGGTCTGACACCAGGCACCCAGAATTCAGTCTCTCCAGAAATGAAATTCCCTTTCTACACCCCTGTCAGAAGAGAAAGCTGCAAAAGCTTGCCTATGGTTGAAAGGAGGAGGAGGAGGATAATTGTGGTAATCTTCAAAGGATTTGTTTTAATTTTTGCTGAAAGAACAGCAAGTCTTTCGTTGTTTGAACATATGGCTTTTGGGCAGAGGGCCTCCAAGTTATTTCATTACTGCTCTTTTGAAATTTTGCTGATTATCAGGAACAAATACGGCCTTAACACCAGACCTGTGATGAAGGGAGATGATTTCCTTGTAAAGCTCTCCACTGTTTGCATCCTAGTAATTATTCAGCAAATGGATTCCACCTGTTGTACTTCACCCAGCACATACAGATGTGACTGAAATATATCCTGGATTTATATTTTATTTGGACTAACAAAGTCAGGATTTGAATTCAAGGGGCAGTGAAGGAACTAAGAATGTTCTGAATCAGAGACTTGGAAAAAGAAATATAGGGCTTTGGCTGTAGCCCTTCTGATCATATTATCTCCAAATACTTTACATGCAGTGTACTCCTCTTAAGGAAAGCAGGAGCGATCAAATCCATTACGCTCTGCTGCTGAACCTTGTCTCAGGCCTCCTCTTGACACATTTCTTTTACTTCCTGTTATTTATTTTTTAGATTAAAATCGCTGGCAATATTTTGACCGTCTCCTGCTTTAACTCCAAACCATGATCAAGGCAGATTTACCGTTAAAACAGTATTACAAAATATCTGTCATCCAGATTGGACAGTAACTTATTAAACCCAGTTTTATTGAAAGTCTGCATGTCGGCATTTTTTTTTATACCTTGCATGTGTTTTTAGTGTTGAACTTGGCTTTTCCAAGAATCTTATAAACATAAAAAGCACAAGACTGAAATCCAGTCCCCACTGAAGTAATAGGATTTTTGTCACTGATGTCCACAGGGTAGGATTTCAACTCAGATTACTAACAGATTTTGGTTTTTATAAAAAAATTTCAATTTGTGTCTCTCCTATGTACACCTTTTGACTGGGAGGTCAGTAGGGAAGAAAAAGATTCAGGAAGAAGTGCTACTACGAAAAATCACATTCTAGACAACATCCCTGTGCATGTACATGCGCACCCACATCTGGAAGAGCTGCTGAAAGCATGTGGAGTCTCACAAGGTCTGACACCCCAGCTAAGAGAACACCAGTATTAGACCTGCAGTCTATAAATCCCTGAGGATATGTCCAATATCTTAGAGATTCTAAACAATGCAGACAAATAATACTTAATGCAGATCCCTTAACTATATAAAAAACTTGCACTGTCTACCTTCTCTTATTCTACAGGAACCAGCATCCTAGATTTTGGTCTTCAATGGTGTGTCTAAGCAAACACAACTAGGTGGTAATATCCATGTGGAAAGCTACTGCAATATGTAGTAAATTAATTCAGTGTACTCATCCTTCCCTTTTCCCTGGTAACTTTGGGTCCTTTTCAGTTTCAGTGCACTTAAGAACCTTTCAACAACTGCTCATTGTAATTCCATTAAAAGCAACGAGAGTGAGGAAAGAGGTCAAGTTCTTCCTGCTCTCTGCAGAAAGGGACAACTTTGGGAATTTAGACCCTTTATGGCCATGAAAGTTTGACAATTGCCTTCAGCTCTACCAGTGAGCACCAAGGGTTCAATGTACCCACCAGTTAAAACTTGCAAGTTTTAACATCAACCCTTGCAAGACAAAAGTTCTCAGATCATTTCTAAAGGTGTTTTGCTGTTTAATAAGCAGACCTCCTCATTTTGCAGGAGCAGGATCTTGAAAAAAAAATTACAATAAAACTTAAAACCTCCAAAAGATTTTTAAATAGCTTTTCCATAACCCATATGGCATATAAATGAATATAGGATAGTGTTGTGTAACAAGTTTATTGGCATATAGTTGGTATGGCCATATTACTTGTCCTTTTAGTGTGTAACCTTAGACCATAGCCATTTTAAATGCACACTGATAAATCTTAAACATACCAGTCCACTGTGCATCATTTATTCTTCATACATACACTTCTCTTACAGTATGTAAGTAGATATTTGCACATAAAATTCTGATGGCGCACAAAGGATTCGTTTAATGCATGTCTTTGTAAACCCACCAAACCCACTATGCTTTTTATCATTGATAAAACCTCTAGGCTTTTAAACTCACAAATGTATTTTAACAATTGTTAAGCTGCTCTTATGGCCTGTGAAGGTTACTGGTTTGGTAACAATGGAAATGAGTCTTATGTTTATCTTCAGGCCAGGACTGATGGAGGCAGCAACAGTATATGCTTTCCTAAACTGACCTGCTAATGACCTGAATCCTGCCCTGAGGGGTTAGCATCCCTTGGAGTAAGAGGATATTTAGCTCTGATGCCTGTTCAACCTACCACTCATTTAAAAGAAATTGCCTCATCCAAGCTAAGGGGTTTAGATCCTATTCTCCAAAATGAATCATTCATACAGCATGTGGTATTTCAGAAACATAGATGTTAGTTATGAAAAATAATATGTATTAAAACCCAAGCAGTCTTGTACTGCAGAAAACAGTATGGCAGTGGAAATGTAGAAGAAAACTTCAGTACCACAAAGACTTTAGAATGGGTTTAATTGCTTATTACTTTCAGTAGTTAAACTTCAGTACTTCTGCTTTGTGCATCAAGTCAGCCATTCTTGTGACTCTGCTGAACTACAACCATCCAGGGATATGAAGTTCTTTACTGACTAGCTGCTTCCCTTAGAAAGATGGAGTAAGCAGTTTAGATTACACAGAGCAATTTCATCCACTCTTTGGATAAAACTGATCTATCCTGAGGTTATAATAAATTCTACACTAAATAACTATTTTGTTTTATCATACAAATGTGCATTTTACATGCCTCTGATCAAGATCAGAGATGGAAAATGGCACAGGATGGCTATTTCCATGATATCCTCTCTCACATCTGGAGATTAACGATGCAGCGTTCCAGAAGAGTTGTATAGTTTGGAAAACACCCAGAGGTTTTGAGCGTTTACTCACAAACCCAAACGTGCAGCTTCATCAAACACCACCAAAATACCAAACTCTCTAATTTTCTTCATTATCTCAGGGTAATGATATGACCAGGACTCTTACTTCCCAGAGTCTATGTTCTCTTCTTTATCTCTCTGTACATCTGCCACTTGATGTTGTCCAAATTCAGAGCAGCACTAGCTATTATTCTATTACCGGTTTTCCTTGCATGCTATTACCCTGGGAATCTGGCATCGCAGTTCACACAAAACCTATCCATGCCCACACTCAAAAATAAGAACCCAATTTACCAATTTGCAGAAACAACAACAACTAGAATTAAAGCTACAATAAAACTGTATGTTTATTTAAGTTTCTCAGCATAATTCCCATCCAGATAAAATCATCATTTATAGCAGCTTGGAAAAGTCACAAAAAAGTTTGCTGAAATTTTTCACCTAAGTCACTTCAATGTCTTGGAAAATGCTCCCTTTCCAATCCCCTCCCTCCTCATCCACCACTCCCTCAATGGAACAAAATAGGTTTTTATTTTAAACATTAACTTTCAGGCAAATTCTGCTCTGCAGATCCAGATATTACTGCCTTGGGAGATCAACATTTGCCTTCTGAAGCATGTGAAAAAAAATAAATTTAGTGCCACACATGGCTAAGTGTAAATCTACCTGCCACCATATTTATCATACATATATATTTAAGAGTATTTAGCAGTCAAGCCTTTCTTGAAAATCTTACACTAAATATCTTGCCCCTCAAAAATTTTTCAATCTTAGAGCCTTAACTGCCTTTGAAACCAAATTCAATGACTCCTAGAAAGCTCATTTTAAAAATTATTTGCTACAGCAAATGAAAAGCACACTACATACCAACCACCTTGTGCCAGTGTAGGCAACGAGCACCAATAAACCATATTTGAGGATATAAGTGCTCATTCACTGACTCACTTGCAGGCTCACTTGCACATACACCAGGCACGGAGCTAGGTTATTCCAGCAGCTTGGATGAAGGTCAAATCAGAGCACCCCAGGCTTTCCAGCGGGATGCAACTAATGTTCCTGCACCAGTGGTACAAACACTTCCTTAACTCCCAGCATATACACAATATTTATGCCTGTTGCTCCAACCAGCCCCTATATCTACTCCAACTGATGCAGAAACTGCTGCAGCGTGGGCCCACCAGTGCTGACCAGCACCATGATCTGGAGCCTCAGGTGCTGAGCAGGAATGGGAACATATCTGGGCACCACCACAGCACCACAGCCAACAAAAACTTGCAACCTGTTACTCAAAATCTCCATCAGCCAAAGGCCTGAAGGCAGCACTTCTGAAGATATACCCAGGCAGGTGGCCCCGTGCCTCTTGGTATGAGGTTGGATTTCCCAAGGTGGTCAGTGACCTTTACGCTGGCAGCTTCAGTCTAGGGAGGCTGTAAGGCACAACTGGTGCTGGTACATACGCATCCCTCGATCCAGGTGCACTGTTAACAAAACTGTCTTTCCCACAGAGCTTGCAGAACAATACATTTTGTATTCTAATGAAGTAATTATTAAAATAGGTAATTATTGAAATATGCACATCAACTCCCAGTCATTAAAATCCTCCTAAACAGAACGGCATGATGGCTTAGGCTATTAGAAAGCTTGGCAGCCACCCAACGCCTACAATAGCTTCTAATTAATTGATCTCACCTCTAATCTGCTATTGTTAGCCTAGTGCTGATCATTTGTTTGGCCTACAGATCCTATTGCCCCTTTCATTTGATTGTATTTGTTACTGTACCCTCTCTATCTCTTTCAATTAAGCACAGGTTAAGTGGTTCAACCGCAAGAGAATAGGAGATAATGGCACCAATCAAAGTAATCTCTTTAATTTGCTAAATGGATTACAGGGAAACCCCAGCCAAAGTGAAGTCATAGCTGGTGGCCTTCACTTGAACTATACACAAAGAGTATCTAATTATTAACCCACCACATGCCAAACTTTACAGATATCCAGTAAAACAACACGGCAGTCAAGTACTAGCAGGGTTGCTCTCATTACAGGGTTTTCCAATATAAAATTACTTTGACTGCAAAATCCTTATATCAGTGTCTTTCCAAATACACCATACGCTACACTTTCAAGTACAACATATCTAAATATAACAATCAAAGCACTGCACTGCATACCAGTCAAGGGAGTGGATTTATAATCTTTTTAAGGACACGCTCCTGGTAGAGTTCATTTTTCATATTTGTACTATAAATGCAAATTCTTCTTTGCAGCCAATATTGCTTCTGCTGACTGTAGAAGTTTTAATAGTAAATAAGCTTTGTCCTTAAACTGGCAAGTGGGTTTCTTCCCCCTCTCCTCTTTCTTCTGAAGTGTTTTTGAGCAAGCTGTCTGGCAAGAAAGCATCACACCCACTACTTTGGCTGTGCACATCCTTGGCTAATCAGTCAGGCAGTGAATTCAAGAATGTGAGCTGCATGAGAAGGGTGGTCATTTCCTTGCAATGACAGGGGGAGTGGGGCATCAGAAAAACAAAGGTAGGAGGAGACAAGATTTCATGCAGAAGGAAACAGCTCGTTGGAGAAGCAGAATCTCTTAGGAGCAGCTGGATCTCTGCCTTTTCATAATAAAATGTTTTTATTAGTGACAAAACAAAGATTACCAAGTACAAACCTACTGCTCCTAGCAGAATTCAACTTGCATCAAATGACGGGTCAGTGAAACAGAATATGGTATCATTTTGCACTTCCATTTTGCCTGTGGTTTGTTGATTTCAAACAGAATGATTATATTAGCCTCAAGCACAACATCAAAGAAGTGAATTCTCCATATTACCTTAAAGGAAAGTGAGGTATATGGAGAAACAATAACCTATATTACAGGCTGGATGACTTCAGTGCCTACAAAAAGTCCATTAAAAATGGAACAGGACTTACACTTTCCAGATCTGACACCTAGCCCACAAGAGAGTACTTATTTCTAACATTTGTTATAGTTTTCTTGCAAGGTCAAGAGCTGCAGTTTTATTTCTGACTTAGCTTTTTGCATCCTCATTTGTTTGGGCATCAAATGTTTAGTACTAGAATGGTCAACTTTTCACAGTCACTTTTGTGATGGTTCTGGTTCCAGGTCATTGCCATACAATAAAGACAAAAGCAAAGAAATTATACATACATATATATATATCTCCATCCAAATTTCCAGCAACACTCCCAACACAGCATGCCTCTGTTCCAAAGAGATGTCATATTTCATAACATGTTTTTGTTTGCATGGTAACCGGCCAGTAACTTGGCATTCTTCTGCCATTCTGTGTTTCAACACCAGTTCAAGCACTGAGTGGTTAAAGCTGAGCACATACTTCCTGCATTATTGAATTAGCAACTACATATACACACTATAAACTTCAGCAAAGTCCTTCCAGAAACTGCTTGTATAGCAGAGATGGTTCCACAGGAAAGTCACAGCTGAGCCCAGGCTTGTCACCCACATTCACTGAAATGTACACACAAGGAAACTGCATACTCTGAACACATTGTGCATTTTGTTTAAAAAAGTACTTTAGAGGTGCAGTTTGGGGAATAGGGTGAGATGTTCTTTTTCCACTCACCAGATCTCTGCCTCATTGTACACTGTCCTGCTTACTACATCTTGGCCTGAGGCTCCGAGGACACCTCCATGGGCTGCCTCCACTCATCCAGCCAGTAAAAACAGGGGCTATTCTCCACAGGATGTGGGACATGGACTGTCTCACTGGAGGAGCCCTGCAGCACCAGCAGCTGCAACCAGCAGGGACTGGGAACCAGGCTGGGGGAAGGGATCCCTCAGCTACCCTGTCATCCACCAGGTAAGGCTTGTCTTCCTCTTACATATAGCATGCAAACAGATCAAAAAGACCTGGAGCGTGACCTGCAGCCCATTCCCACTTTTATGCCCCAAGTCTTTTATGGAGATGCATTTTTCACTCACTGCAATCCACTGTGCCTGCATATGCACACCTGACCTAAAAATATATGGCTGGCTGACACCTTGAAACATGAAGGAAATCAAATGTCTAAATTTCCAAATGTCTTTGCCATTTGGGAGCACACGTAAGGCTATATTCTGCTTTCCAGTTGTTGCAGCTCTAACAACCTTAATGGATTTAACAGCACAGATAGAAGTGGTCTTCCAGACTTCACCCAGAAAAAAAATATTTTGCTATTTTAAATTATTCTATTTTTTGGGTAATTCATAAAGATTAAACTGGGCAAAAGAGAAGATGAAAGCTTACCCAGTAGTATTGTCAGGTTGGACATTATTCAGAAAACACAGGCTTTGGGGATCTGCTGATTCAGCCCATTCACAGAGCCAGGGGTCAACCCACAGCTCTACTTCTCTGGAATGCAGAAATATTTATTCACATCTGGAAACTTTTCTGCATTTTCTCTTCTATTATGATATAAAAGGTACCAAGCAATCCTTTTCTTTTTGTTGTTGTTCTATTTATCCAACAGTCTTCCCCTCCATTTATATATCTCCATTAAATAAGAAAGCCATGCCTATTAAGAAGTAAATCAAAATGCTTTGAAATCTGCCAGGGTTGGCACCAATAACACAAATTGGTACATAAATGCTGAGGTCCTAGCAATCCTCCCTCAACAAGTAAACCAAACAACAAACTAGGCAAAGCCCTCCCTTTTTTATTCCACTGAACTATTGCTATTAGCACGGAGACACCCCAACACACACGAGTCCCTGGCTCGAGTGACGGTTTTCAACACCACATTAATTAAACCTGCTCCAAGCAAATTTAATCAGCACAGAGAACAGAATGGCTTCTGAAAGCAGAGAGCAGTTTACATTAGTGTTTCCAGCACAACTGTCAACAGTGCTGCAGAAACATTTTGCTAAGCATCAATGGGGAATTCTGGTTTAAAAAAAGATAATTCCTATTGCAACTCTTTGAGCAAAACACTTCAGAAAGATCCTGAGGAAAGTGAACACAGGGAAAGACACTTTCCCATCTGCACCCCGTCCCTTTCAGTTTCAAGAGGAACTTCTCTGAGAATCTGAAATTCTCCCCTATGTTTAATGTTAGTGGTAATATTCCAGGACTTAAATTCAGGTCACAGACAAACCTATTTCTCTTTTTCCAGCTCTTTCCTAGGTGTCTGCTTGCAGTTAGGGTGGAAGACAGATTGCCGGGCCAGGCGGACCCTTGGTCTGAGCCAGCACAGCCTTTCTTGCACTCACATTGCAATATGTTTCCTACACTACTCTGTCAGAGGCAGTGCATAAACTATTTGCTCTTTCTTTCTTTCTTCTGTCTGTGTGAAGTCTATTATTTAGGTAATTGTACTAGGAACAGTACCAAGCAAATGTCTTCCTCCCCTATTGATGCGAGACAAGTCTCAAGACTGATGATAATTCCATTACCTTGCTATACAAATAATGTAAATCTCACTGATGGATATTTTTCATGATCTCTGATTGAAAACAGCCCTGAAAAAATACAACTGTTTTTAAGCCCTTCCTTCCCTAAACCCCAGCTACTGTAGAAGCAAATGAGAAGCAATTCTTTAGTTGAGCAAACTAAGACAGTGCTATTAAGCAAAGCAAGGTAGATTTTTTATTACATTCTGTACCAAGTAGCATAGGCAGATCTGCTCATGGGCTGCCCTCCCATCTCCATACCAACAGCCAAAGGTGTGCAGGTCACCAAAAGACACAGGATTCCCCTTTTAACTCATTTGCTGTGTAAAAATAGGTGCTGCTGGCAACAAGGGCAGGAGAATGAAGGCAAGGAGGTGTAAGGCAGTAGTACAAACTCTGATCTCCTACTCCCAGGGACTACAAGGAGAATGAGAACACCAACCTCTTACTGGGCTGGAGTCAAAGCTCTCTCTTCGTGCACCATTTTGTTAGAGTCCATAGGCATTTCTGTTGTTTTGCTGCAGGATTTTGCTGCCATGGACCCTATTAAAACTGATGCCCCTAGGGAATACAGCCCTGTTGCCTTTCCTCAGCAGGGACATGTTTTCTGCAGTCACTACAGACACAGATCTCTCAATGCACAGTATTAAGAGAGAACTGCTGAAAGCACAGTTACGTCCAGATAATAAAATTTCATCTTAAACAGATGAACATATGCAAAGATCATGATAGGAAAGGCCCTTTCCAAAGACTGCTTTTAGCAGCCAAGTGTAAAACAACAACAAAGTTGTAAAAAGTAAAGCAATACAACAAAGCCAAAACCAACAACCAACCAAACAAAAACAAACAACACCACCAAACCCACTCTAGTAATAAAAAAAGAAATTGTCTTTTCATTTCTGTTGGTAAGTCAAACATCCCATCTCTCTGTCAATAAGCACAGACTTCTTCACAGGCTCTATGCTAATTCCTATGCTTTTTAGGCAATGAATATGTAAAAGTTCAATACTACTTCAGCAGGAGCTAAACAGAAATGAAAATGCCTTATGTCTAGAGCACTCTGCCAGAAAACATCTGCTAAAAATCCCCATTTTAAACTTAGGCCTATGACATGCCAGGTTACTACTGCAATTGGAAAGTAATGAGGAATGCAGGAGAAAATGGCAAACTTTGGTGCCTTTCCTATGAACCCTCCAATAAATCTGTGAAAAATATCTCCTTCTTGAGGGGTGTAGCCTTCCCTCCAAATAATGAATTTTAGGAAAATCACTTTTCTAGCTCTGAAAAAAAAAAAAGGTCTTTTCTTTCTTCAAATAAAAGTATTGTCTAAATATGACCCAAATTATCAAGTAATTTTGTTTCAACCAGAACTGAATTCTTTTAGCAAATCAACCCTTTGCAATTTGCAATCATCTTAATGCCACTCTGCACGTATTATTTATACTGGACAATACAGTAGTAAATGCAGTGCAGTTAAAACCTAGTCAGAGCTTAGACTGAGGACACGCAGAAAAGCATTGCTGCTGAGGAGTCCCATACGGCGCTCCAGGCTGCCTGGTTTGACTTGAAGTGAAGTAGCACATAGTGCAAGCCAAGGAAATACTATCACTCAAAGACACCAAAATAGCCTTGGAAAGAAGACACCATACAACAACACAGCACTCCTATAACTGCACTGTAGAAAAGTAACTCTCCAAAACTGTTAAAGAAAAATCAGAATTGTTCTAAGATATTATGTACTACTAATGAGAGAGAAGAACAAGCAAACACTAAACCTGTTACAGCTTCAGCAAAGCGCACAATATAACTTAAAAAAAAATTTCAATCCTCAGGCTTTAAACACGGTATTCATGTGATATCCTAGAAAAAAATTAAATCTGGCAGTATTTCAACAGCTCCCTAAATTAATAAGCTATACTATTCTAGCAAAATCTGCTCAAACAATAGAAAAACAGAAAGTGAGTGGTGTCAATTAGGTACTAGCTGAAAGTATTGAAGTGTATTAAAATCTAAAAAGTATCTAGAAGTTAAGACTTTAGAAAAATATTAATATAAAATGAGTACAATCTATGAGGAAAAATAATGTGTTAAGTCAAGTACATATGGAAGCATCTAAAATTACAAGCTCTTATTCCAATTCCTGCTTATTCAGTAGCTAGTCTGCACTGGAAGAAGGTAACTAAATACAAATGAATTGTTAAGAAAAACAACCAGTATTTGCTTGAATATTTAACAGCTGGAACAGTTGGACTGGATTACTGAACAATGAAATTCAGTGTGCAATCAGATGGCATGGAGAGAAAGGTCCAAGAACAAAGCCATAACAGAAAGAAATAAAATGATATTTATTTATAACAATAATCTTTTTTCTTCCTCTTAATCTGCTATTAAGTCTCCACTGAATGTCCCATTTCACCAGTACACATGAATCAAATCCACACACCTAGAAGTCACTTTTTTAAGCCTGCTTTTTAAGGTGAATGACTTCTTAATTTCACTTTATAGTGAACAAAATAAAATGTAGTGGTTTGGGGTTTTTTTAATTGAATATGTTGGATTCCCAGTGTTGGAAGGATGCAATTTTTTTTTGTTATTTATTTAAAAGTATATGAAATCTCAAGAACTTTTTCAGTCTCCTCTTATCTGCACTGGCTGCCATCACTGAAAGCAAGTTGCTTCTCTCAGATATTGACCCAAGAAACTTTTATTGAAATAGTGTGAACCTACTCTGATGCTCTCTGAAACACATGAAAGTGCCATACAAGCACAGAGGCCCAGACCAATACCCAAAGGGACGTGGGACTGCAATACGCAAAGGTGACTCTAGATGAGGAGTTGTTGGCTCAGCGATGGAGAGCAGTGGGAATAAAGGAAACCATTTTTCATCTTTTTGTTCCTAGTCCACAAGCTCATGGATCATTTCCCCATCAAGTAACAGCAAGTGAGATCCAATCCACCTAATTCAGATGGACTATTTTGCATGGGTATATTACACAGAAGTCTTATTCTTTAAATCTTGTTTAAATGCTAGCTGTCTAATGGCAATTCCATTTGCAAACACTTTCAAAAACATCTTTTTCTTTCCAGCACAGGGAATCTGAGTGCTTATTTTAAAAGAGCTGCTGCACTGGTAGCTAAAATATAGACAGCTGGATTCTCCTCTCATCTGCAGAGCTATTTTTCCCTTAACCTTCTGATCCCTGGAGATGGCCTGGATGGTCCTTTCACCACCAGCTTCCTCCAGCTGCCACATTTCCCCAGTTCAGTGAAACATCTGCTGTGTTGAGTGGTTCTTCTGGTATCCATATCATTGCAATGGCCAGGCGCTCCAACACCAGGGCCTTGAGTAGACATCCTGACAGGATGATCACCAACCAGTCAATGAAACCAACCAAGTATAATCCTGAAAAACTGTTCTCAGAGGAAATCAACATCTCATCAGGATGACCAAAACCTTGGAAAACACAGCAATATGGAAGACACTGTTGAGTTCAGGCAGTTGATGTCGTGCCAAAAGACCCATCAGAGCTGCTCCAGCTCCTCAAGTGGAATTCCTTTATGTTCAGGCACTGACTTGCCTTGCCAAATATTTCTAATGTGATTTACATACCTCAGAAAAGATCCCAAACTTTGCAAGTTAAGCCAAAACACAAGCCCAGCCAAAGCCTCCACCTGCACAAAATGTTTATTTTTAGCGGCTGCAGACTTAGGGGAGCCTGGCAACAAATTTGACCTGCAGCTGCTCATCATGCCAATGCTGTGTCAACAAATGGCAGGCTGGCAGTGAACATATTAAGCACAGCACTAGCTTATTTATTCAATGTATTCCCAACCAGAGAAGAAACAAACGGTGCTACGTGTGGAAGATCCAGATTTAGATTATGGTCCTATTCATCCATTTGAGAAAGAGCGGGCTTGAACAGCCTTGTTTTCTTGTTTGCCAACTGCAACTGTGCCCATTCATGGATTAAGTTGTTTGTTCACTATTTTGCAAAGGAACCAAGTGCTCAACAACAGTTGTTTCACCACAAATTTTCACTGCACTTCACTGTAAGCAAGGGAAAATGAAGAAAAACACTGCAAAAGTCTAGATGCAACTCACATTCACAGACCTCTCTCCTTACCCAGTCTCTGACATAGGGAAACACCTTGGATGCACTGGTGAGATGCTGCATCCAAGCGGCAAGTGCATCTGCACAGCTGAGCAATGCCCAAGATTGTACAGCTTTCTACTCCCACCAGCGATGCTGAAGGAGGGGACAAGGAGCAAGTGTGTTAGGGAATTGAGGAGCTCACAGCATTCCTCTCTGCTCCTTGGTCATGCAATGACATGGGAAGGGACCAAGGAAATCTCTGCTGTGGTAGAGCAAGGCAGGAGCAGGGGGACAGTGTTTCTCAGTGGGAATGCAGCAGTGACAAGCAAGGAGGGAAAGACAGGGAGCAGGACAGTCTTTGTACTCAGGGTTGGGAAAAAAGGATGAGGGAAGACCAGACCCCACAGCTCTGACCCATTCTGCTTCAGTACAGATAAGACACCCTGAGCCAGCCCTGGTTTCATGTTTTCTCAGGGCAGAGATCAGGAGACACAAATATATGTGGAAATGAGACTTTGGGTTGAGTCTATCTTGTATGCAGGACTTTGCACTACAGCTAACCCACATGCAGCTTTACTGACCCAGCCCAAACCCCAGCAGGGTCTTGAAAGCACCATTGATCCCACTGAGTCAGCCATTGCAGTATTCCCAGCAGCTTTGCTTGCAGAGAGGCTTGAGGACTGTCACCTCCCATTCCCAGAGCAAGAGTGTGACAGAGAGGTGAAATATTTGATTTCAGGTAATGGAGAGCTTGTCAGCTGCTCTTTTTTTTTTTTTTCCAACATCCTTGCCAGATTATTCACAGCTAAATTTAGATGGTGAACAGTCTCACAGGTGAAACATATACGAGGCCAGGCTGCATGTCATCTTGTTACCTTTGCTGCCTTGGTTTAGTGAGGTAGGTTTTATAATTCTGCTGTGCTCATTGATGATCAATGTGCAGCCCTGGCAGTGTTTGACTGGTGGGGAGGCATCGCTCGTGGCACTTGTGTCAGACATAGGCTTGCCTGAATGCCAAGGGGGCTCGTGCTCTGAGGGTTAAATGCCAGCTTTTCTCCCCTCTGAGAAAAAATTCACTGCACAGAAAGAAAGGATGATGACACACAACCTCCACATAACCTGACACCTCTGGGCACATACCTTCGACAGACAGCTAAAAAAAAATAAAAATATTAAACCTCTTTATCTGATAGACAAGTTATTATTATACCAAAAGAAGGGAAACATCAGAGACAAAATCCCGAACAGTACTGACTGTCCACAAGTCCCATTAAATGAATTAAAAAAAAGCCAAGACCACAATGAAACTCTTCACCCATAATCCTGGATTTATACATGTGTTGTAATTAAAGGTAATTGAATTTCAAAGCCGTTTGGAATAAAAGGGCAGCTCAAGAGGTAGAATGATAGAGAGATCTATATATAAACATCAGTTATACAAATACGTAATTTACATAATGCCAACCTAACATAATCACCACTAGGTGAATCCCCTGTTACACAATACTGACCAAGTTGTTGTAAATTTGGTAAAGAAATGGTACTTCAGAGAAAACATATGAAAACTATGGCCTGGCAGGAGAAAAGAGCATTCATATTCCAACTGTTAACTCAAAAAGGAATTTGGAGAGAGCCTTCCCTGGGAAACAAGACAGCTCTTTGAAATCCACTGGTATGTTTTGTTTTCCAAACACCTGTTGAAGGTATTTTTGCTCCAGACTGCAGGTCTGATTTTGGCCACCCATTGTTAGCAGTCTATGTAATAATCTATGTTTTATCATCCTTTCTTTGCAAAATGAGACGAGGGAGAAGTGGCTGAACATAGTGGAGGGTGATTCAGCAAGAGGCCAGGAAAGTCTCCTGGCAGTGGCCATGTAAACCTGCTCCTGATCTGGTCTGGACTGGGAAAAGCTGGAAATGAGCTGGGCTAATCTTGGAGGTGACCCTCCTTCCAGTAGAGCACCTGACTGGAGCCCTCCTGCAGTTCTGTTCCACCTGAGACACAGGGCTGGTGTCCTCAGAGCAGAGCATGGAATGCCTAGGCTTAGTTTCCAGCTCTACCACAAATTCCACGTGTTACCCTGGGCAGGGAAACCTAATCTCCATGCTTCCCTTCTCCATTACCTCTGCTCTTCCTGTTTGCCCGTCTCCTTCGATTAAATGTTGAACTCTAAAAGCAGAGGCTGTGTGTTCATATGGTATTTCAAGCAGTGTGGCTTGATAGGATTTGGCACATTCATGTGCAGTGAAATAAATCAATCAATAGTCAGAAGAGTTACATTACAGCATAGTGTGGACAGAGATGTCTCCTACGGGGTCTACCTTTAGTTTCTTGATTTGTTTTCAAGAACCTTAAGGATAGTTTTGTTTAAGTATGTAATGAAAGATTAGAGTTAAATCTGTAATAAACATGGAAATGAATAGTCATTATTGTCCTCCTTCTAGTAAAAGTTTATTACACACAAAAGCCTTCTGGAGGCATGGCCAGCTATTAAAATGCCTACACACCTAATTCTGGTTTCACTGCTGCGCAAAGCAGTGGGTTGGGAATCCCTCGGCAAGACCTTAAAAATAAATGGCAGTTGTTTACTGGAAAAGAAAATGCATAGAAAAAGGGAAATGCAGGAATTTATTTATGCACTAAAACAACTGCTCCTGTTTGTTTCAGTGTAGTTACCTGTACAGCAAGAAGGAACTGTGCCCACTGCCTTTTCCAGCTGTCAGTGGCTCACCAATACCACAACACACCTTACCTGACTGCCTGCTGCCAAACCCTACCCCTTTGGTCCTTCTAAATAACCACTGGTTTTGGTGTAAACCCTCTGCCACTTCACTGGCGGAGGACACCAGCATTGCAGGAAACCTGGAAATGACAGTGACAAATGCTCCAGCACTGAACAGCAAAGCCATAGACTCTTAAACCAGCCATTACAGCCTCTATATTTTAATTTTAATGGTGAATCTTATGGTACAGACATGTTGGAAGAGCAATAAATAATAAGTTATTGTACCCAATATTTCATTTTTGAATAGTTAGGAAGATTAATATACTTGTCTGTATTACTACTCTGAGATATTCTGAAACGAAACCCCAGGCGGAGCACCTTCTTTATGACCATGTACGTAACAAACCGTGGGCATGCTTTGCCATGTGCCTCCACAATACTTACTGAAGCATCTTGTTTGGATTGTCTTCTCTAAATAAAGGGTGGATCAATAAATAAATTTAATTAGCACATTAGAATAGTCATTATTTGGTCTGACACATAATGGGGGAAAGGAAACAACTTCAAAAGAGATTTGCTCAATTAACACAAGACTATAATGGCACTAGAATAAGATCTTATCCCAGATCTAAATGACCTGGATTGCAATTTCTCTGTGAATCATACTAGCTTGCTTCTGACAGTCATACTATCATTAGGGGGATCTGTCTGCATTTCCATGATATCCCTAATCCTCTGTTTTGAATATTTAATAACCACAGCCACTGGAAATCAGTGCATCATACTTCCGAGAGAACTCCTATAGCAAGGATGGAGGGGCTGTACTGCTGCGGCCTGTTCTACCACCTGAACACTCAAACTTCTCACCATTCTCCCTGTGGAAAAGTCAGAAGACCTGGCTTTGTTGTGTATAGGTATGGCTCTGTCATGCAGCTATCCACAGCTGCAGACCCTGAAATGCAATTCATCAACACAATACATAAACGGTTTATGCACTTCCCCTTTGTGCCTATAGCTGAATCAGCAGCCCTGCTTGGCCACGTGGTACACACAGGTACAGAACGGAGAACAACTCTAAAATCAAGGCGATTCAGCACAAAAAAAGACTAATCTCTTCAGTATACTTTTGTTCTTGTTTAAATCTCTAGTAAAATATTTTACAAGAGAAAAGCAACAAAATTGTTCTTTTGAGCAGGCACCTCCACTGGGTCTCAAAGCAAATCCTGGAAAAATTTTTCAATGAAACCACAAACCAGTTTTACTCTGAGCAAATACAGTGATATTTTTTTTAAAATACAAGCAGAATTACCTACACATGACCAAGATGTTGCCTTTCTCATTAGGATACTAGCTGAAAAGCAGTCAATAGAAATTTCTCACATGTTCGATTTGTCTTGTCTTTTTTTCTAGAAATAAAATCTTTCTTGCAAAAAAAGAGGAAAAATCCCTCAAAATAGTATTTTCCCAGGCTTACAACAAAGTAGAACTCTAAAACTGTTGGGTCACCAAAAAAACAAAAAAAGCTTTACTGGGGTTTTCAACACCTATGACCTCATCCATAAGCAAAGGCAGAAGTCTGCAAAGACAGCAATTCTGCACAACACACAGGTTCTTTTTTAATAACCAAATAAAATACCTAGTGTCAATGCTCACTAGGGGTTGTGTTCAGAAAAAAAAAAAAAGCAGGCTGCTCTACTAGCTGCTGCTTTTCAACATCCACAGATAACTATGAAAGAAATGGCTTAACTGTAAGAGAAGAACAACAGCCCTCTTTCATCTTAACTTACTGTTAATTAAGCTGCTCATATAATTTATTTATTGGTAATTTTACAAAGAGTCTAAGCAACTGTGAACTCAGTTCAAAATTGGGGGGAAAAAACCCTTTCTTTGAAGGTTTCTGCAAAATTCTACCGCATGTACATGGAAAAAATAACCTTGTCAGTACAAAATGCCTTAAAGGAATCTCTCATCAAAACCCCAGTGAGGATGTAGACTCTTGACTGAAAAGAAGTGATCAGTGCAGTCTCTGGAGACAGTATCAAAGGCAGGGACGCTAAGCAACAGCAGATTTAGCAGATCTCTCACTTCCATCTCTTCACTCCAGGATGCCAGCCACCTCAAGAGACTAGCTCACATCAAACAGGGAAAATGATCAGCTATAGGCTCAAAATTAAGCTTACACAGTTTCATAAAAGACCCGAGTGTTTCTGAGAGATAAATACACAGCTGAATTTTGAACAAGGTGCACACCGACCGCTGACAGCATCCTGCACATCTCCAGCAGCAGCTTTGACGGCAGTGACAGCAGAGTTCTACACACACAACACTAAGGATGCTCACTGCCACCAACTGACTCCTTCTTACACAAACACCTTTGCTTTCTAATTCTCCAGGTAAATATGCAAACCAAGAGGGTTTGACATCATTTATATAAAGAATGAGGAAAATACAAATTCAAGAGACACTACTGAGTAAGACCAGTATGGTTGGATAGAAGGCACAAGAGTTTGGGGCAGTGGAGGAAGAGATGTCAAATGCTAAAATAGGGAGGTGCAGTTTCTACTGAACATGGATCATGCCATCACAGCAACTTGAGACTCATGGGGGATGCCAATTCTTCATATTAATAAAGAATATTTTATTACTTCTAAAAGCCAGTCTACATGCCATCATTTGGCAGACATTAAATTCAAAATCTTTACAGTTACAAATTAATGGTTTTTAACACTTACTAAAAATACAGCTTGTTTTAAGGCAAAATCTGCTCTGACACAATGCAGAGGTGCTGTCCTCCAGCAACTGAAAATTTGTTATGTTTTTGGGGGTTTGGAATTTTTTTTTATGTAGAACTGGCAGACTTGTCCTAGCTCTAGGTCACAACCAGCACTACATATTTTCTAAGATAAAAGTACTAGCTTTTGTCTTCCGTGATTGCACGATGCAGACTGATTAAACATTTGTTCTCTAAAATTGGAAATGTTATTTTGCATCAGGAAATCATAGGGTTTTTGATTTGTTTTGGCTTTCATTTGCAGTTTGCCTCTCTGAAAAATGATGCAGGAAGAACCAAAATGTACTGTACTCACACTGTACATAAAGATAAGGTCTATCAAAAATCTCTGCAGTTGTGATGGATAATCTCACACAGCAGGAACAAACACATAAATAGCAATACTCTGAAACTGCCTTCTATTCACATATTCAAATCATTGTAACAGACTTGTTTATGCTGTCTGGAACCGCACGGAATGAAAATGGCAGATCCCACCCCAACCTCACTGGGAGATTCTGGGTCAGCTGCTGAAGAACCGTTCTGTGACACGGGGCAGTGCTTGACAGTGCTTCCCCTCACTGAAGAGTACCACCTTATCAGCTGGGGGATGGAGCAAGAAAAAATAGAGTCTGTTCTTTCACAAGACTGTAAATCTCAGAATTGTTGGCAGACCCTCACAAAGCTCCCAATTTCTCTCCTGGTGAGAAATTCCATGCAAACAGAAATGATTTCCAATCATAATGTGAATGGCAATGTTTTTTAAATCTGAGTTTTTCCATGCGTCAATTCCTCAGATGTAACATGGAGGCAATTAGAGCCCTCACCACACTCAACTTTTCTGAAAATAAAAACATATGTATTTGAGGGTACCAGACAAGATACGCTAGGATTGATTGTTCCACAAAGGTTTCAATAAAATTAGTATTATCTCAAAGAAAGTTTTCAATAACATGCAATAAATACTCTTCAGCTGTGACACGGTGAGTTAAATCCTAATTATTCACTGTGCTCAGAAATAATTTTTATCGCTCCTTTGATTTCTGGCTTTTCAAATACGCCTCTTTTCTCAGTCATTTCCTCCAGGCAAAAATACTCCCCAGGTAAAGTAAAAGCATGACATCAAATAGAAACCAAAATAGCAGGGAATGCTGCTGTACAGAGTGGTTATTGTGCTCAATGTAATAGCCTGATGCAAGAGCTGCACAAAATTCCTGTGATAATACAAATACAAAATCCTAGCTCAGACAAAGATACACGCCAAGGCATGAAATAAATGAATGCCTACTACTGAGTTACATCAAGGCTGGATTTTCCCCTGGAGTCCATGACTGATTAATTCCTGTAACTTTGGTACCTGAAAGACAGGAGATTTTTCTTAGTAGTAAAGAGCCTTATAAGATATACTTAAACGGATTATGTTGATACCTTTCATGATGTAACCCTAATGATAATTTAATTGAAAAAGTGCTTTAAGCCATAATAGCAAAGACGACAGGATTTCCTTTTTTCACTTTGACAATTATGGGCCAGTTCAGAACTGCTCTCAAAATAAGGAGGAGGACAAATTTCCAATAAACTTAAAAGAATGTGTCAAATTCTGCATTAGTTTTCCTCAAGCACAACACAGAAACATACTGGCATCAAAGCCCATAGATTTTTCTCATCTCTATTCCCAGATCTTTCTTCTTCCATCATAGAAATCTCTCTATGTTTATGCGTGTGCAAGTGTGCTCATTACTGTACCACCTTACCCATACTATTCTTGCTATCTACTCCTCAGAACGAAAAGCTACCCAGTGATTGAGGAGCCAGTGGATAAGGCTGTGTGACTCTTACCTGTTGTTCTCTATGCCTTCTTCAATCTTATATCTTAGTGTTTCACCTACATTTTTTGGGTTGCCATTAGGTTTATAAGGTAGGGAGCATGATGCTACTCATGAACATACAGATCATTATCATCATGTGCACGGGTGCCACCACTTCACAGACATACTGCAGGTAACAGAGTAAAAGGATTTTATATTTTTATAAGATCATTTTCCTTTCCACAGCTTCCTGATGATTTATATACTTCTTGGAGCCAGGCTGCAAGGTGTACAAGAACCAGGACACATGCTAAAACTGCCTCCACAGGAATGGTAATGTATGGAGTATGTGGCAGGATGTGATAGGACTTTGTTCATAATCCCATCCTGTTTTCTAGGCTGGGGGAGGGAAGGTCCTGGCAGCTGAAAAATCTGATTTTCTGCCGTTATTTTAAGTAGGAAACCAGGATGAGTTCGGTATTTATAGATCAGCTAACCTGGTATTGATTTCAGGCAAAATAACATGGAAACTGTTACAAATGCAATCAGTAAAGGATTACAGGATGGTAGCATAACTAATGAAAATCAACACAGCATTACGGAAAGGAGCCTTATCACATAAGTTTGGTATCATTACAAGTATGGTTGGTAATACTGCTGGGAAAATAACACGCTTTAAACTACTGTCAGGCATTTGAATTAATTTTACATGACATTCCAATTAAATATTATCAGTGGACATAATCAATAGAGAAGAAAGTAGATTAAAAAGCTGGTTGATCTATCATAAAAAGTAATTGTAGATGGGAAACTATCAGCAATTAGAGATGTTGTTATAGCAATTTCATATGGATTTGATCTCAATTCAGTAACTGGGGGATAAAATGAGTAGGATTAACAATATTACTGATGAAAGTTTCTGGAAGAACGCTACTAGGTAAATGAACATTCAACCAGGTCAGTTACACAATAATGGATAAAGGAGGCTCAGCCTCAAATAACCAGCCTCCCAGTATCATATTATTTCAAGTTCACACACATACAAATAAAAGATACAGGTAACCCAAAATGACACAGGATGTAGTTGAAAAGCTGTAACTTAAAGGGATTTATGATCACTGTGGCTGACCAGTTAAATGTAAAATTACCACACAAACGAGTCACAGAGAAAACCATCTTTCACATGTGCAAACAGGAGTAGAAATTTGATACTTGTGAGTGTAAATAATGCTAGTTAAGCAGTGATGACACACCAAAACTTCTAGCATCCAATTTTCCCAAAAGAAAGTTGACCAGTTGAACATAACTCAGAAAATGACAAACATAATGATCTGTGCTCTGAGTACTTTGTCATATTCTGAAAACAAGAAACAAAAAAGGAAACAAACACACACACAACCAACCCATCAAACAAAAAAAAAAAAGTTGAGACCTGAGGTGACATCTCAATTTGTTGAGGAGAAGGATGAATTGGAAACACCTTGCACCATCTGTAGAAAGAATCTCAGATGTGCAGAGCAATGAAAACTTAAGTGGATGAACTCAAAATGAAGGAAAAGGAAACACAAAGAGCTAAACTACTTCTCACCCCTTCTCCTCTAATATCAGCCTTTTTATCCAGCCACACTCCATGGCCCAGAACATGAAGTACAGAAGGAATGAAGAGGAGGCAGCAGTCCTGGGAAGTACAAAGCAAAATGCACTAAGATATGATGCAACTAACCCGCTGATGCTACAAACAGCAGGACATTGACAGTGTCCTCTGATAAGTGGGAAAGCTTTCTTTCCCAACTATTCAACAATCCCCTGCCTAAGGCATAAACATACTCTTCAGGCACAGAATTCCATCCCTATCTATAATGAAGACAAAAACTATGTATGTGCATGCACTGACTAGTGAAGAAGCTCAGAGCAGTTTCTACCCTCAACTTTCTTTTTCAGAAAATTTATTCGTACAATTGAACAATGCTTTTGATGAAAACCTTGCCATTTAGTTTGCTTTCCGAAGCAGAGATTCAGAAAAGTTATCACCTAGGTACAGCCACAATCAGGCTTTGAGCATGCTGTAGGCTCTTCACACCTGATTAAATCAAAAGGATCTGGACTTTGGCCACCTTTCCTTATGTTGCTGAAATCCATGACCTACTCTCAACCACCACAGCAGTAGTGCTTCTTGCTTCATTTCCCAAATAATCTGTGAACAAAATACACAGCAAAAATAACACAAAATATATTCAGTCATGCAGTAACCAGATAGCCCCAAAGGATATGCAAAAGGACGGATATCCTTTTCAGTCTATCACTTAAATGTTTAATGGGTACCATTGACCATTGGCTCAGACAATTGTTCAATTGTGTTCTCTTGTAGGTGTTCTACTTCTGGTTTTGTGAGATGACAGGATTAGTTAATCCCAAGAGAGTCAAAACTGTCATTACAAAGCTGTAACATGAATGGGCTGGCCCCAATTTCAGCTTTTCAAGCAGTCCTGCATTCCTAGAGACATCCTAGGGTCATGAGCATTACATGATTCTTCTGTTTGTTATATGCACCCAGAACATCTTCCCATAAAAGGAATTTAACAGCAAATACTTACATTCTCAGGCATTTCCATTCACTTGTGCTCCATGCATTCCTCCTGTATTTTCTCATTTTCATTGCTGCACGTCCCCTTTGTGGATATGCAGCACTCTTCCACAGATATGTAAAAACAAGCTACCTAATTTCTAACATACTGCTGATCTGCTTATAACCCACACTTCTGACATGAAAATCATGGAGGCACAGAAATCAGCATAAAGACTAGCATATTAAAGGGATGAAAGAGAAGCATTTAGAAAAACTTCCACAAGAAGAAGAAACAGAAAAAGACAAGGTTAGATCTAGCCATGATGTGAGCAGAATGAATATGCCCACAGGGCATCAGAGGATGAAAACAGTAGGTGGTCTTTAAAGTTCTCATCTTTATTCCCAATAAACTAGAGGTGGCAGCTGGAAGCCTTCGGATAACCAAACCACCATTACCTTCGTTGTTAGTGTGTCACATCACCCCACTCTGAAATTCAGCTTGCACATCTACTGGCCATTTACCACTGAACAACATGCCCCACCTTCCTCTTCATTGAGCTCAGGGCTGCAAGATCCCATCATGCCAGCCTCAGTGTTCATCTGACCTGGGCCATTGATACGGCAATTTAGGGACCTAAACTTGGAGAAAACATTTCACTTTTAATCTTTCTCACATCTGATAACAGTTTGGTTCTCTGAACTGGCTCCCCAAGGATAAGAGGGGCACCCAAGAAAAGAAGACAGCAGCCACCATGGTTAAGGATGCTGGAGCGTCACCAGAGCTCCCAGTAGCCACCAGCCTAGCCATGAGCAAGCTTCAGCACAAAACCTCTCTCTTTCTTAGCACAAGACCCTGTTTGCTAACAGTATCACATTCATTACCTTACAGAGCACCTTCTGAATAAGGACACGCTACATTTTTGAGCGATCAGTCAAACCCAAACAATCAATTATACCTTTTGTCAAAACTGTTTACGCTTTCACACTGTGCTGGAGTCATTAAGAAGGAACACTGAGTAGGACTGGTTATTTATCCTCCTCCTCTTGCCCTGAAAGGGAATTAATCTTAAACTTTCCCTTTAATGATCTCAATAAAGGCTCACTGTAAATGACAGCAGGCTGCACTGACAAATATTTAAAAACAGAAGGGCCTCTGAATGACAGAGTTTAGCAACACACAACTGTTCCTCCACATGCACGCCAAGGGAAACTGAACCTCTATAGAAGGCAAGGTTAAAAATGTGCTGTGTGCCACTCCAGTGCTACAGAAAACATGCTGTAATTAGCAACCTCTAGAGATTTATTCAAGCTGAGAAAGATAAAAGTGAAAGGAGTGATTTAAAAGCAATTCTTAAAACTGCTGGCTGACCCATTTAACATGCTCTCAGTGTCTACACAGAAAATGCAAGTCTTCTGTCAAAGAAAGGTAGTTAATGAACCTGCCCTACACATCCACTGTCCCTCTCAGGACACCATCCGCCAGTGTGTGCCCCAGCCTTCACAGCGAGGTGGGCAATGCGCCGCAGCCCCACATGGGTGTCAGTCACATACAGCACCCTCACGGAGAGGAACGAAGCTTCAACAGAGAGTACGTGATTTACATGTGGTCCAGGGTGGGACACATCCCTTGCCTTGGCCTGACTGGTCCTCAGCGAATCCCTCCCTCTCACTGTCCTGTATCTCCATAAGCATTCCACATGCACCGAAACTAGCAACATGTTTTGGCAGAGAATAATAAACCAGAATGTTTCAAACTCTGGTCAGGATGATTTTCACTGAAATGCAAGAGGGAGATGGGGACTCCTCATTCAGAAAGGCCCCTATTCACGGCAGCCTTGCTCTCCTGCCACCGCCATATTTGGCAGACTTAATCTGTGATACTTTTCTAGGTGGGATGTTTATCTTATTCCCTTTCCGTCCAGAGGAAAAAGAAAGCCCACTTTTAGAAGAATTTTTAAGTCTCATTTTAAAACAGATGCAATATTTATCATTATTTTCCCATCATTCGCACTGCTCCCCTCCATGGATCTCCTTCTACCCAAGTAAAGCTGACAGTCCCCCACAGCAGAAAGCCACATTGATGGCTATCATCTCATTCATATGCACACTCAGAGCACTATAAATCTGCTCAAATATCATTCCTCCCCCAGGGCAATGTTTTTTTTTCCCCAGAATATCTACATTGCTAGCTGCAGAAATTTCTCCTTCTAATTAACTTATAGGCTCCAAATATCACCAGCTGGAGCTGCAGCACACAGCCTGGGCACTGAATGCAGGCGAAACCAGCGGAAGGATGAGGGTTTTTGCTATCCTTTCTTTGCTTTGGTGCTTTGTTTTTTTATTTTTCCTTTCATCTAGCAGCCAGCAAGTTTAAAATTACTAAACTCTTTATTGACACATCGACAATGAGTAACCTATGAATTGAATGAATTGAAACTATCCACACAATTCTTAGCTGATATTTTTGTTGGCTGTGTCATATCACGTTATATTTCTGATGTGTCATGATTATGCCTGAGTCACGGTGCAGCCTGTTGGAAGAACAAAGCACAATGCGATGCAACAGGACATACTGGTAAGGTCAAAAACCCCATATGACTGTTGATTGAGCATCACTAATTTGGATTTTGTTAATTCCCTTTAAAAGACCAGAACAAAGTTCAGAGAAGGTTAAAGTGCATATGCAGAGTCTAATAATCTATTAACACAACTACCTGCCATGTATGACTATGCAATAAGTCAGGGAGGGAATTTGCCAGAAACACTTCACTTTGCAAACAATATTTACAGACATTCTTGATTCATTACATTCTTTGTATACACAAAAAAGGGCAGTGTTTTTCTAACGAGAAAGCTCCAAGACATGAGCGGAGTAAAAAAAGGTAAAAAAACAAAACAAAAAAACCCCCTAAGTAGCATCCAAATTAGAAAAATAAGTTTACAATATTTTTAATTTTTGTTGATGAAAACTATTTACTAGTGGGATTGAATTCAGGTGGGCTGGGAGAGAAAACCTGGCTTCAAAGTAGCATCAAAAACCAGCAGGGAAACAAAGTAGTGATTTTAATCTTAAAACATTAAAAACTGCAAAGATCAACTCATTAAATGACCTTTACCTTTAAACTCCTACATTTCCAGGGATGAGTTGTGGTTTTGTTGGATTTTCTTTATTTAATGCAGACAACAAGGCTGATCTTCATTTTAATTTAAAACCAAAGGCAATTCGCAGACAGACATGGTGCTGTCACTTGAAAGAGAGCCACTAGGCTTCACTCTTCTGTCCATGCCGGTCATATAGACAAAGGCTTATTCCTTTGGTTGCTTCTGCATTAGCACAAAGTAGCTGTGCTACACTAGCAGCCTTGCCATCTTCCTGGAGACAGAACTGGGACCTCTGAGATCCTAAACCAATCTCAAGGAGGAATTTGAAAAGAGCAGGTTTGCATTCCTTACAGGAGTAAGGGAGAACTTAATGCTGAAGACAGTGTGATTTGTGATGATGATCTTAACCCAGTACCACTTCAAGAAATAAATTAGTTACTGTCTTTTAAGGCCATTCATACTTTGCCCAAATAAGGTTTCAAGAAACTTACAAGTGAAGTTATTTTGGCTTGGAGTACTATGTTTGCTGCCTAAAGAAGCCCATAGAACACTTAACTAGTGAAGGAAAAATGACACCAGCAAAGTGCTCCTTGTGTTCTACCTATGTGGGCATACTTTGGATCTGGACAGCAAAAACAACATGAATGAATGACACAAGATATAGCATTAAAAAAAATCTCCATTTTCCTGCCCTAACAGAAGGCTCAGTATGTGCTCCTGCAAAAAGAGTCATGCTATCATACTTTATCTTACTCGACAGGTACAGGCAGAAGCAGTTGATAAAGATCTTACAGGAGTCTTATAGGGAAAAAAAGAGGTGACTGACAAATCCCAAGAAGGCCACAATCATGCTGCTCAGTTCAGTTACATGGTAATACAAGAGAATGAGAAGCAAAGCAAAGGGAGACCAAATTTTGCTCTACTTACTCAAGAATTGTCCCTTCGTTTTGTTGAATTTCTGTGACTGGAAAAACTTTTATAAGAAACAACTTGTGTGTAGCATTTCAGCATCGAAAATATGCAATGCAGCTTCAAAAGCACACTGAAGTTTGCAATCCCTTTGAGTTTCCTTATGTTGCACCTGTAAACTTGATGCATTCAATATCCCTCTAGAAAATACTGATTGTGTGTAAAAGCACATTTCAGAACTTCGTATTTTGTAGCCAACATTCCCTTCAATCCTATTACAGATTAGTTCTATCGAGTAGTGCAGTCCTTTCATTACATTAGGTGGACCACTGACAATGACATTCTTCCACGTAGTGATCCCTGGGACTGCTGTAATCCTATGGTGAGCACCTCACAGTATCACCACTGATTCCAAAGCATAAGTGAAGTCACCTGACTGCCTTGCCCCCTGAAGTAAATCTTGCCTTTGAGACAACTCCCAAGGGAAGGATTGTTTTGCTATAGGATCTTGCAGGCCAAAGAAAATCAATGGGTTGATACATGAAATGGAGGGGATTAATTTTTGTGAGACAGAGCTTTTAAAATGTATTTATCTTAGTCCGTGTGACTGAAACAGGAAGATGTATCAGGGTGACAGTAGTAAAACCCTTAAAATTTTAAATTTTGGCACCACGTTTTCATAAACCCTTTCCCTGTCCCCGAGCATTATGTAACAGGTACTGGGGCAGCAAATTTACAGGTTTCTAGTCAAGCCCTCGAGCCATCTATCTAAAGAATCAATTTCTGTTCCTTCCAAACAGAAATGAAGCCAAAGACAGCCCAAATACACCTCTTTAAAAACACAATCACAACATCAGAACAAAGAGAAAATACCTTAACTTAGTTATGAAATTGTGAACCTGCATCAATCTTAAGCAACACATTTTGCCTTTGTTGATGCCATTCTGAAACAACACAAGGACTGTGAGATGATTTTCTTACTGAGTAGCACCATACTTGGAGTAACACATTACTGGTGGGACTCCCCTGATGATGTATTACACTAATGCATCATTAGGATGATGTTTCACACTGATGATATATTGCAGTGCAACATAATGAGAGCAATAGCTCACTGGGTGCATAATCCTGCCAGGAGCTGTGCGCCTGCAGCTCTCTGACTTCATTTGTACTTCAGGGTGTCCAAAGGCTTAGATGGATTAGATCTTCAGACACACACAGCTTAAAGGATGGCAGGAGTCAGAAAAATGCCAGCATACAGGTGGGTGCAGTTAATTACAGGCTTTGATGTACAGTATGCTAATATCAGGACACACTTTGGCATCTCATTTTAACACCTGTGCAAAACATCCTCTTCAAACTAAAAAGTAGCTGTAAACGGGGCTGTTGAAGATCCTTATTCTTATGCTTGCCTGCAGTAGCCTTTATAGCATACTCTGTGTGCTTATAGCCTTGATAAAAGTACTTAGCTTATATTTTCCACTCCAGATATCTGTTAGAAGGAGGAAGTCTGGGGAAAGGGGGTGATTGCTTGTTTTTGATCAATAAATTCGGGGAAAACAGTTCTGTTCAGCTATTTCTATGACCCAGACTAATAAAAAAATAGGTATTTTTGCCAACAACGAAAGATTCTGGTGACCTTTCTTCTGACCTTTTTTAACAAACAGAGCTATTTGATCTGTATGAAATTCTAAAAAGACTTTTGCAGTATCATTGGTGTCACTGACAAGAAGGCAACATTTTAAGATTTGTGAACTCTTCACTGTGAAACCATATACAATGTTCAAAAAGAGGGCAAATTGATATATAAACAAGGAAGGAACAAGCCAGTTTGAATAGTAAAAGAACTTCTCCAGTCTCTCACAGAAGCATTAACATTTACAATTCAACCACAACTTCATTATTTAGTTAGTTTTTGCTTCAACACCTTTGGGGTTCTTGACTAAGTCTAAAAGTGCACACACACACACAGAGTCACAAATATAGCCGGGATCCTGTGTGCAATTTCCATCTTTGTGTATTTATTCAGTTCTGAAAAACACAACAGTATTTTAGACAACTAACCAACATGCTCTGCATCAGGTTCTCCAAAGTAACAGTCATCCATGATGGACAGACCAGACTCCTCTCCAGGGAACATCAGCCTCTCTTGTTACAGATTAAAAATACGTGGCTTTCATACCTTTCTCCTGACAACTAGAATTGAGAAACTGCAGGGTAACTCATGAATTGGAAAAGAGTGTAGACACCTCAACTAGCTAAATGATGAGTTAATATCTCTTTCTTCCCTCCCCACTCCCCCACCCCTCACCCCATGTAGCCTTTCAGATTGCCTGAGTTATAGGGCAGTACAGAAAACAGGTTGGGAATACAAGGAAAGAGCTGATCTTTTCACGATCTGCCTCTGCAGCAGAAAAAGTTAAAAAAACCCCAACCAACAAAAACGAAAAAAAAAAAGGAAACCCAAAACAACAATAAACAAAAAGCAAACAAAACAAAACACATACCCTTCTCTCACTTTTAGGGTAACACTTCTAATCAGCCCTTCAGCACACCCTGCAATAAATTACATTCTAAGAAGATGATGCCAATTGACCATCATTCTGACCTAAAGTAGCCTGAATCGACCGGTCACCTGTCAGGGTACTGGGTGTTGTCCAAGCAGAGCTGTTCTCTCCCCACTGCCCATGGAGAGAACAAGGTCCACAGCAGAGAGAAGGGGTCAGCACAAACTCCACCTTGCAGTTTTTGGCATTCAGCTATGCTGCCCCCAAGCCTGGGAATGGCAATGAAAACTCACCGCTTAAACAGACTGCAAAATAACAAAGAAACAAAAAAGATCAGAATTACTTTATGTATTTCCCTCACAGTCGCCCATGCAAGGGCCAACCATGTCCTGGCCATAAATTCTCCGGCACAAGAGCATTATACCAAGGGAAAGGAATGCCTTTCCATCTGTGTATTTCCCCTCAGGCACTCACTTGATAATGAAACCAGTTAAGGTCTTTGGGTTCACAATGTTATTATAGTCGGATAATATTTTGTTTGCAGCCAAGCCTGGAGAACTCCTAAGTAGTGCAGTACAGGCACCATACACCTGTTAAGTCACAGTGTTTCTTCTGTAAGAGGACAAAACTGTTTTAGCCATCTCCTGAGATTTCCCCTCACAGTTAATTACAAAGCGATGACTGTACTCATTTCCTGATCTTAGAGGGAATCTATAACAAATGTCTGCCACAGGTGAAGCCTGCTCCCTCTGTCCCTCAGAAACATCAGCAATCCTTCTAGCAGCTGCCCTCCTTCACCCTTTTCCCCCAGTCATCCCAGACCTTCTTCTCCAACTGAAACACTGCAGAGAAAATAATAACCTCTTACTAGGAAAGAAATTGCATGGACTAACTAAGACTAACATTTTCTAAAATAATTTAACAATGCACCTCCTGAACACAAAAACATTGGCACAGGCATCCAGTCCAAGGTCATTCTGGAAAGATCTACAGTGGACATCAAGATGGACAGACCCAATCTGGCTGTTCTGCATTCAGAGATGCCAATGTAGTGATGCAGGAAGGGGTTTTGATTTTTGATTTGCACATTTTATAGATTTTAGGAATACAGTAGATGTAGCAAAGGCAGATCTAGTGTGTTAATATTTCTAGCAGCTTGAGTTTAATGTCTTTCTATTGTTACCCCTGTCCCAGATCAGTAAGCTCAAATTCTTTAGCTGTTTAGTCTCTTTTTAAGGCAGAAGGTTGAAGAATATCAAAAGGACACATAACACAGAACACTGGAAGAACTCCAGAAGACCGAGGAGGAGGAGGGTGATGAAGAGGAGGTCTCACCGACTCCCGACTCAAATCCTGAGAGGGTGGAACAGGGGTGGGAAAAGGTTGAATTGGAGATGTTTAAAGTAATGATTGGATAGATTATATTATAAAAGCCATAGAAATTAGAGTTTGCCCATGTGCGTGTCAATGTATTCCTGGTTGAGCATAGCTCATTAAAGTCACTGCCTGCTTATCTGATTTCCTTCAAAATTGGCTTGAAGGTTTTTTACAGACTTTTCAGACAACAGTAGAGAGCCACTCAGCATGACATCAGGATTTTATTCACTTCCTGAATTGGTTACATGACTAGAAAGATGAGCACATTTCCAAATGGTTTGGGAAGCAATTTTGTTTAAAATTATTAACATGCTCACAAAAAAATTTGCCCCTTGTTGGAACTGAAACTCATTGGAGCCATTTTCATTCTGTGATATCTACCCCTCTATGCAATTTTGATCCAAAGTACTGCATTGTACAAAGTATTGTGCCTTGTTCAGTACAAGATATTCTGAAATCAGGTCATGCAAGATATGCATTCTGGGGAAAAACTAAGGGAAAAGTAGCCCCTCCTAATAAGAAGTGATACTTTGTTGTGACAGCAACCTTTCTTCACGCTCCTCCTAGCAGGCTGATGCCTGATCCTGGGTGTAAATCCTCAGAAATAGGTCTCCCTGACCTTAGAGACATAAGGTGGGTCAGTGGTTCTCAACTTTCCAGAACAATAGCCAATTGAAAACAAGCAGATTTTTTTGCAAATCATCACACATGCTTACCATCAGCCTTGTGATTGGAAACTCAAAGGTGATGTGACTCAGCAGTGTGGCTCTGACACCTTCTTCATTACTCTTGTGGGATGACAACCGCTCAGCGGACACAGGTGAAGAGCACACCTTGGCTGGAGTCACCTCTGAGAAACTTAGAAATTGAATTTGGTCACTGGTTCTCACATTTTTACAAGATTTAAAATGTCATATTCCAGGAAGTAGTTTCTGTGTCATTATCCAGGCATGAGCCCTGTTCCAGACTATGCTCCCCCTTTTCTTGGCTGCCAAGAACCAGCCTAACCTTCCTAAAAAAATGTCTTTTGCATCTCTCTCACTGCAAACACACTTCACTGAAGATGGCACCATTCCACTTTTGAAGATAAAAACAAAGCATTTTCTTCAGCAAGGAAAGAGGGAGCAAAAACATTTTCTGAAATTGAATGTATGGGATTAAAAACACAGAATCACACAAACACCACATAAATCAACTAAATGAAACCAGACACAATGAGACAATGAGTTTCTGGATGATGGGTAGATTGACTGTGACTTGAAGCTCAGGCAAGGAAAGGGACTTGGGGCACTGGATTCCTTCTGTGATATAGCTCCACTTTACCAGCCTTGAACAACAGATCTGACCCAAAAAATACACTTTTCCTGCAAGGAGAAGAAACCTGCTAGATCCCAAAATGTGCTCAGTGCATCTGATGATAAAGGAGAAGCACTAGCTCCAGAGAGCCCTTGGACCTCTGAAGAGCAGCTTTAACAACTTTATTAACACCTTCTGAAATACTTTTACTTTTTTATTCCCCTCAAAAAAGAAAAAGTTTAACAAATAGGGCCATATAGTTCTTATCAGTTCATTGCTTTCTTACTGTAACTGCAACTGTGGAATCTCCTCGGTAGCCAAGAATTTTCATGGTCCCAGAGCTGATTAAACAATGAATTACCAAACAATATCACAGGAGAAAAAAAAATGCACATATCTCACTAAAAACTCATGGGTTTAGTGTTAATGATCTTCTTATGTACACTTCACCAGGTTTTTAAGTTCTGGGTTGTCCACTGCATAAAAGTCTCAGCACTGTTGGAAACCCCTGGCACACATGTGGAACACTTCGGAAGGATGTTAAAGGTTTGGCAGAAACCCTGTTTAAACTGCCCACATCAGTGACTCTCCATATACTTGCACTAGTGTTGGACTACCTCATTTAGGCTTCATGTTGACCGTGGAAGGCTTCAGTTTCGTCTTGGGCAACAAGGTAAAAAACTATTTCGTTATTAAAAAAAGTGAAATGGGGAATATATCCAATATGATACTTTGGTACTTGTGGAACAAAACTGGGAATTTTCTGTGCCTTGTGTTATATGTTTTAATTCACTTTCCCAAATAATTTACAAGAATGATTCACATTTTTTTACAAGGAAATACAGTTACCTATTTAAAAATAAAAGCTATTGCAACATGTTTTCATTGAGTTTGTATGAGTAATTACATACTAAAATGGCAAATATTCCTTCCAATAACACTCTGGCAGAGTTCACTACTTCTGCAAGTAATAAAAGTGAAGGAGAGCAAACCATGCTTCAAGATGTTTGGCTGCTGCACCATGAGGCAGCTGATGCATTCCAAATGTCTGTCAGGTCATTTTGCAAAACCAACCACCACTAATCAATAGTGAAATCTTTCTCTCTTTGATTTTAATATATTTCTGGTTTTGTTAAACAGGAGAAAATTGTAAATTAGTTGGACTCTGCCAGACCATGCAGCTTGGGGAAACATGTTGTCATCCTGATTGGTTAAGAGGTAAGATAACAGAGTTCAATTACGATACTTAATCAATTGCTGACCATGCACAGAGGTTTTGTGAAATAAGCTGCAGGATCTCCTTTCATACATCTACCTTTCCTTGATTCCAAGCTACTTGGAACAGAGATCATATCCGTCTTTGTTTGAAAACTCTATAGCAGTATGTTGCAGTGGTACCATAAATAAAAAGTAATAAATATATTAGGAAAGCCTTTAGAAAAGTCCATGTTATTTTTACTATTACTCATGCAGTCGCTATTTAAGAAACAATGCCAGGAAGATCTGAGACTTTAAGGGGACTTACAACAATTTTTGCAAGAATACACTACTGAAACTATGATGTTACTGATGGCAAAGTGTTCTGCAAGGTGTACCTGCTGCTTTTCCAAGTGCTTCTAACAGATGTTCAATTTCAAGTGGTCTGCAGATACCAATAGGCTGACGGTTCTGCAGGAATCAGAGCAGCAGATGTGCCCTGCACTATGTTTTGCTATTCCCTTTATGAATCAACATATCACCCTGTGGGTTTATAGCTAGTTTATTTTATAATGACATCACTACTTCTATACTTTTAATCATTCCCTCAGGATTTAATTTCTCAGAACTCTTGATCCTGGAATTTCTATGCAAAAGCAATATATAATAAACAGATTTCTTTACATCATGTAGCTAGCTCTATATCCCACCACATGCCTTTGCTGATAGCTTTTAGGTAGTGCTGGTGTATATGTGAATTCTTCCAAACAGATTTACAACATGGCCTCATTTCAGGGCTGTAAACTAACGTCAGTGCGTCTCTCTGCAGGACCATTACCCTCAAAAAAGTATCACTCAGTGGCAGGAAGGAATGAGCATAGGAAGGGAACAAGGATAGAAAGAATGGGGATTTCCATTGGCTCTGCTGTAGACACTAGGTATCACCCCTGTCACATGCTGTGGTCCATGGCAGATTAACAGCACTACTTGCACTGTACCCAACTGAAATCACAACGCACAGGGAACTGGGCTGCAGACAGTGACTTGATTGTTACAGGACACTCCTCTGGCTTTTGGCTTGGATGCTTTCAATCTTAAAAGGGAGCAGTTTTTTCTCCCTCAAATACAGTTGCAGACGTTGCTACAGCCCAGAGGTTTTGGGGCAGAACTTCTGGTAACAGCTGTAGGCTGTACAGATCAGCCACAGGATAGCACCTTTCTTCCCTGGAGTATTCACTACTGGTAAAAAGGGTATTTCTTCTTATTTTTAAATACACAGAGGAAAAAGTGATGCTATAGCAGCTGTGTTTAAAGGACTTTTGGCATTTTCTTCATTGAAACTAATTTTTTAGGTATTTAAAATTGACTGGAAGAAAACATCACAGGTTGTAAAAGGTTCTGGTTAGTATTTATGCTATGAAGACCCGAAACATCTAAACACTTTTAACTTTGAGAAAGGAGAACTGCATAAGCATACACTTCACCCCTCCATGTTGTCTCAGAAATTATACTCCTCACATTACTGCAAATATCAAAATACATCTTTAGAAAAAGCTAGCTTTTGAAAAGTATCTTAGATCTTAAATTTACAGATGAATGCTATCTGCTCATACTGATCTAGCTAAGAAAATAAGGCTTTAATTTCTAAGAAGCAGCTACACAGTTTTTGCATGCATACAGGGAAAAATGATGGCCAGTTGTGACCACAGGGAGAGTCTCCCTAGCCTCACAGGAGCTGTGCACCCATGCTGGGATCTGAATTCATCCATGGAAAAGGATGAGGAAATCCAACCTAAAAGGATGAGCTAAGTATTTTTCTGCGTTTTCCACAATAATTTTTTTTCTTTTCTTGCTAATCTTCAATTCTTGCAATTTATGTTTCTCTTGAAAAGTTGTATGAGACTTAGTGTAAGTCTCAGATTTATACATATGAAACTCAGGAAAGCTAATGCTGAGGTTAAATCAAATTTGGCTAGCCTTCAGCACTGAAAACCAGAAAAGGCCAAGCTCCACCTGGAGGTGCACACCTACTGCTTCCAAAAATTATCTGACTTTCATCTTAACTGAAGCCATAAGCAAAAGTGTTGTGTAATGGCAGGCAGCACACCAAGCCCACAAACATCTCAGAGTACTCCAAAAGCCGAAGCACATTCCCCAGAGACAGAGCATACCATGAGCCCTCCAGATCCACCCCTCCTACTCTGCTCTGGGCTGCCAAGAAATGCTGAACCAAACTCTTCCATTGTCTGAACCCAGCATTTCTCCCCCAAAATCTCCCATCCATGACTTTCAGTTCCCCTCCCAAACAGCTTGAACTATGGGATGAAAATCATGCTCAGGTTTGCTCCTCTGGCATAACCTGAGTCCTGAGACCTGTGAAGCTCATTTGTGCAGGCACCTAAACATCCTTGGAAGCTTTCCTGAGAAGCAAGGATTACCACAAAATGACAGAGCTAAGCTAAGGGCACATTGCCATCATCCAGCCTTCTCCAGCATGGAGGCACAGCCGCACAGGGACTTCCAGTGCATCCCCTCCTTCAAAACCTGAAATTCCAGGCAAATCATGGACCCTGCTACTTCCTCCAACTGAGACCATGAAGGAATAAACACACACAGGGCAGACACTGGGCATGTTGCTCACTGCAACACAGAACTGAGATACAGCCATGGGGCACTCAGCAGCTCAACCCTGAGGAGACCCACTATATTTAGGGTATGACTACTTTCTAAAAATGCATTATCTAGACAAAACAGTTGAGTATCTTAGGGATGCAGGTTCTGGTTTTCCGAATATTTCTGATATTTACTCTGACATTTCCTCTGAGTGTGCGTAGTGTTTTGAAAGGAAAAGAGTTTTCGGTTGCTTAAGGCAGTCCTTCCTGTTGGTTACACTATCCCAAATCTAAGTTTTCACATGAATAAAACTGTTGCTTTAAGTCTGATTTCAAACATGTGGTAAAGGCAAATCTAACAATTTTATGAGATATAGTTACTTTTGTAGAGGGTGAGTTTGCCCTGGGGAATTTATCCTGACTAGATTTATCACAAGTTTTTTGAATCAGATAATTTTGTTTGATAGCACATCTGGCAGCATCATAAAATCTTGACGTCCCAAGCTATTACACAGGAATTACTTTTGTAAATCATTTATGAATATTAGTGATGTAGGCCTATTCTGGGCAGTAAAAAGGAAACGGAGCACTGAAGGACAAAGGAAGGGAAAAAGGATTCCCCGCCTTTTTGGGGCTTATCAGATAGGGTGGGTATTAATCATTTTAAATGGGAAACATGCTGTCAATGATATAGCTGAAAAGTCCACATAACATAACTTGTACCCTATATTCCCTAAACAGGCAAAAGAGGAAGATATTCAAGCTGAGGAAAACCATAAATTGATCTCTCCTGAAGAAAATCTGGGCATGTCCACATCTTAAATGAAACTTCCCAATTAAATGCTGTGTATTGCTAAAAGCATAGTAAACACAAACTAGGAACTCAAGTAGACTACAGGAGGAAAGCCTTACCAAGGTCAGCACTGAGACAAAATAAAAACCACATTTAATCTAAAAAAATTTAAAAATTACAAAATCCTCTAAAATCCATGGTGACATGCCTTTTGAACACAGCAACACGACTGAATGGAAACTCTCCATATAATTAAAATGCCGTGATTAGCTGCTAAACATATGCCTTCAGACAGAAACCTGGCAAAATGAAATCTTATATTCACTCTTAACATCTGAGATTAGCTCAGCTGGTTAAAACTTGGTTGTAATAATGCCAAAGTCATGGGTTCAATCCCCTGTATGGGCCATTGACTTAAGAGTTGGACTTGATGATCTTTGTGGGTCCTTTCCAACTCAGAATAGTCTGTGAGTCTGTGACACAATGAACAATTTCAGAAGATTGCACCTATTGATTTGGATTGGAAACACATCAGATGCTGAAATACCTTTGGGTGCTGCCACCTGATCAAACCCTAAGCCTGGCATTATATTCCCTTTGAACAATATACTGTGTGCTTCACATGCTGTTGATGAATCAACACCAAACACACCATCTCCAGGCAGGTGGAGGAGCGACAGATAGGTCACCCAGTATGACCTGGCAATAGGGGACAAGAACAAGCCCTTCCCTCTTCATTCCTGACATCCTCAATACTGAGAGCTACTGGGTGTTACTTTTGTTGAGCCAGAACAGAGAAAAAGGTTGTTTGCACTAATCTGCAGAAACATGTTTCCAAGCTTAGGTAAGAAGGCATTTTGCTGGGGAATTTCCTTGCTTTGGGGCCCATAAGGAGGGAAGGAGCTCTGACAGCTCCTGTTTGACTTCTAAATGCCAGGCTCCTTCAGACTAAAGCAGGTCTAAAAGGCATACACAGAGCCATCACAGAGCACGTGCCAGTATTATACCATGCACTTCCCCTGCTGGACAATTTCTAAATTTGGCTTCTTCCCAGGAAGCAAATTCCTGTCCATACACACCCAGAACAGATTTCTCACAGATGAGCATGCTGCCCACTAAAATCCAAAGCAGGCTGCATCCACAGGGTGCCGAGGACCCACTCAGGCAGGGCAGAGCTATAGCAGGAGTCACCTGTTGTGCCAAGTAGAGGTGTTCCTGTTTTTTTAGAAAGTGGCGATACTGAAAATTACAATGTAATATAGTTTTAGTAATTGAAGGATGGATGCTTTCAAGCTACACAAAGAGCCTGCCCAAGAAAAAATCCCACAATATGAACAAAAGGAGGAATTGAAAAGAAATGGAGATTTCCAAGGACTGGAATGATATCTGCAGGGTATCATCTGGACATGGCTCCTCAGACCTGCCAGCGTGAGGTAACATTGGCTGTAGCTAAGAAATCTGATATTCATATTCTGTTTATCCCCCTCTTTCTGAATGCAAACACATGTTCTGCCTTTTCAATAAAGCTGGACAACACATGCACTGAATAGGTACATTGAAAATCATCTGTTAATTGCAGATATGTGTAAATGACCACACAGCAAGCATTCCTGGGGAGACAGGCCTGGAAAAAACGGGAGACAGCTACAGTAAGACTAGAAGGTATGAAGAAAACTCAACAACATAATCAAGCAAAGCTGATTCATATATTTTTTTCAAATTCAATGTAACTACTAAAATGTTATTTTAGACAATTCCAGAGTGTCAAAGAGTGAAGAAGGTTTTTTTTTATTAGTCCATTACAGATAGCGCTTGCCTCAGTAACCACGCCAATGCAAGAAAATCCATCATGTACTAACCATGCTTCAATCCCCAACAGAAATATTCTCCATTTTGTGAAGTAAAGTGAGATGTGGGAGTCCTTGACCTTCTAAGTAATTAAGGGAAACAGAGACATTCTTGTTTTTATTAGAGACACACAAACTATTTGAAAATAATTTGAATAGCTGAAGAATTAGTGTATTTGCCTGTTCATGAGTAGTGCAGATAGTTTAGAGTTCTCTTGGGGGCAACACATCGTAATGAATATCTGCTATTCATATTTAATGCAATTTGCCAAAGAGTGCTTTTGGGAGGACTTTTTGTGTCAATATAATGATTAACAACAGGACTGGAAAAGTAAATGAATTCCTGCAATGGGTGGGGCTGGCAAAAATATCTTGCAGTACTACACCAGTAACACTGGATTTAGCTGTATGCTTTTAATAATACTAATGGAAAATCCATTTCCTAGTGAAAAAAAAAAAAAAAAGGTCAGCAATCTTTAAGTTGGAGTTCAAGTGGTAAATAACCAGCATTAATGGAAGGAAAAACAATTCCAGCAGAAACCCCCAAAGCAACAATCTGCTGTTCTGAGCATGTCTGAAAAGCCTGAGATGCAATACTGACTACTAAATATAATAATTAGTATTTACATAGCAGTAACCAGAAGTTATAGTTACCTCCTTGTCTACCTCTTCGAGTTCCTTTGATGATCTTACTTTCCATACATTTTGTCATACTTAGAAGAGTTACATAAAAGGGAACATAAAGTCCTTTACTGTCTACAAAACACTTTTGAAATGCGCCAGACAGAATAGCATGCAAAAGCTTGGCTAAAACACAAGTGACCTTAGTACGGATTTTTCTCCATGAGATCCCAACAGTCCTCTAAATAACACATTAAGTTTATTTTTTCCAAACTATCTGGACGAAGCAACACTACTAAGTTGATGTAAATTCCAGGACATTCCTGTACCAGGATCACTGCTTTCCCTGTCATCTTACCAAGCTACTCCTATTTCTCCTTTGCAACAAATGAAGACAGAATATCAACAATCCAAAGGTTGATGTTGGCAGCCTAAGGACCAAAACGTGGCAGAGGGGCTAGAGGTAAAATATGGGGTTGCTCCCATCGAATGCCCATTCAAGCAGGATGCCTGAAGCAGGACACTCAATCCAAGCAGAGAACGAACAATTGTCAAACAAAGTGTTTTATTATCTAGTGGCTCCCACTGTGGTTATTGTCCAGATCCTTTTTTAATTTGATCTAGGATATGCTCAGGGATTCATTCCTTTCATCACAGCATTAGCTCAGATTAAGCTTTTTCCTCCACAATCTCCAGCTCTCACCAACTGGCTTTGTTACGTAGTGATCTTCACCTGTGTTAAATGAATTCTGTAAAACTCATTCTGGTGAAGCAACATTAGAGAAACCAGTCTTGCAAAGATACTTTACCAACAAGCAGCAGGGATTCATCTTCCCCCTGCTGAGAGTTGCCTGTGAAACTGTGACATCGCTGTCTGCCTTGCAGTTCCATCAGCCGTAACATAAATGCAGTACTTTCCTCACCAGTTTTTAACTCCCTGGATAGACTACAATGATCTGTGTGGCTTTTACATACCTTCCTTCACAAATTTCAAGTGGCGCTTCACTTTGTTAGGTTTTGGGGTTTTTTTTTGTAGCTTGGGTTTTTTTTCAAGACTAATTTTTATAATTAGGTTTTTTCTAGAAATTAAAATTGGCAATTACATCCACAACAGGTGTTTTATAAAGAAGGAAAACTCTTCTACATTTGGTATTCTTACATTTTGACAGTTGCCTTACTGGTTTCTGGCAGCAGTCATGATGACAAAAAGAATCCTGGCCTTTCTTCCAGGACTGATGAAGAACAATGCCACTCAGATCCCAAAACTGCCTGTGTGACTGCTACTCTCTTGAACCTAAGATGCTTTTACTTTAATAAAATGTCATGTAACAATATTTGTCCATATTTGTTTATTCCTCCCCCATATATTTCCCAAGTGTTCTGTGAGGTTCCTATTGTAAACATTTCAGGCTCTGCAGGACTTTTGTCAGTTCCCCACAGCTGCTCCCAGTATGGCAAGGAACTGAAACCTCTTGGTCCAGAACAGACTGGCATATGACTCAAAAAGGAGTGCCTCCGCTTTCACCTTCCCTTACCATTTCTAAATGAGCGAAGCAGTTACTTCCTGAAACAATCTCTGTTATGTAGAAGAAATTCTTCATTATTAATGAGGACAGGGAAGCCTGAATACCACCTGATCTCAGGAGTGAAGATATCTGCTCTGTGCTCTACAGGGTAATGTAGTGGTAGGTAAATCAATCGGACTTCACAAAAGTAACGATCTTGACCGTGATCTCGTTCATTGTTAATGCATAGTTCACAGATGCATAAAAGTGACATTTTTTCATCTTCTGACCTCTTCAGCACTGTGACCAGACCTCTAATTATTAAGCATTTTGCACTATGTATCTCAGTATAAAAACAGAAGCCAAGTCACAGGTCACAGAGGCAACAGCACTATTAACATCAATGAAATTAAATCACTCCATCCTGAATGTTTATAGTAAGACCCTGGTGCACACACAATTCATAAGTCTCATATGTATTGCTCTTAGTTTAAAAGGAGTAGAGATACCTACCCCAACTGTAGATTGAGATAACTTAATGCAACTTGATACTAGGTTGTCTGCTACCATTAAAAGTCTAAAACCAAGACAGAATCAAATAAGACGATAATATGAATGCTTAAATGGCTGTAACTTTGAACAAAAGCTGTTGAACTGCATTGCTTTTAAAAGATTAAAGAGATCTTCATAGCATTCCTGTTATGTAAAATAATTTCTATTGGATTTTACATGAATGGAAAGAATCTGAAAGATAAATAGTACAATAGCTTCAAACACATAAAGAGCAGTGGTATGGCCAAACTTTAATTTCTTCAGGTCTTTGCAAAAGAGTTCTGTTCTTCCACCACTGAGTATAAGTTCTAAATTCGATAGAGGTCATCAGTCATAGCGACCTCAGCTCATGAATGGCTTCATTGAGAAAAACAAACAAATAAACAAAATCCACAATGAAGAACAGAACCCTGAAATATAAGCCAAAGCTCAACCTGCATGTTTCCAAGAATTTGTTTTTCTAACTCCAGTAATATAAACTTCAAGCTCCAGAATCAGAAGTCTACAGGTTTCCATACAAGACAATGTTGCCACAACAGATATGAAAACAGAGTTGTACAAACTAGAAGAGTCATCCTGCATTGGACTCTGTCTGAAAAGAATTTCTCATTCGAGTTACCATCCTTCCTATCTTGCCAATTTTAGCTGGTGTTTTCAAACACTATTGCTTGAGCTATGCACAACAACGGACAGGCATTTGTGCTCAGTCACAGCAAGCCAGTGCTGCAAAGCACCTCAACAAAATTACTGCCCTGAAAGACATAAAGATGCACATCCCGAGATTCAGAAGTAGCCACCTATTTTGCATACTGACGGAAAGCCATACTTAGCACTATTTTTCTGAGAGTCTGAACAGTGACTGGTTTATCAATTATTAATAATACATCTGCAACACCATCTTAATTCCACAAGAATAACTCATGGAAAAGAAAAACACTGCATTCCTGATCATATATATTTGGTATTTACCAATGTATGTCTCAGAAAAACTTCCCATTAACTAACACAAATATTCTTCAACAAGTGCTCCTGAAGTATTGGGGAATAAATTCAGGATGATAATCTGATATTAATCAGCATAATTTCAACAGGATTGGAAAACTGAAGTTACTTGTAGATCTTCTGGCTGAAAGTGTTCTGTTTTTTACCTCCCTACAATAAATCTCTGCAATAGAACAGAAAAAATAAAAGCCTGACCTAATAATACTTCTTCCCGTGTGTGACTGGATGAAAATTGTCCACACAACTGGAAAAAAAGAAACCAATTTACTTCAAGACTGCCTAGTCTTCCAATATATGTATCTAAAACAGGAAGCCAGAATTAGCATTAGGCACCACAAACCCTACAACTTACTCTTCAGAAGTTTTGGATTCTCTGTGGTTTCCCATTCAAATTTGGAGCTGAAACTTTGTGTGATTCCTGTAGAAAGATATACTAGGGACACTGCTATAATAAATTTCCTCTAGTAGAAAATGCAATTGTTCTGATCATGTGCTCTTTTAGTCAAGTCCTCACATCCAACAGTCACAGTAATGTAATTAAATAAGCACCTTCAACAACAAATTGATCTACAAACCTGTATACATCTGGGTTTCCTGAGTGATAAATATATCAGTCACCCACTGCAAAGACCTCCAGAGATGTATCTCATCTACGTGATTCTACTTAAAGAGTTTATACCTGGAACAGCTTTGTTTGGAGCCACTTAAACATATATAAACTGAGACCAAGTAGAAAGCATGTGTTTGTCATAAGGCAATGAAAAAACCTTGCCCAGCTAATACACTCAGCAGTGCTGCACATAGAACTGTTCTGGTTTTGGCTGGGATAGAGTTAATTTTCTTCCTAGCAGCTGGTGGAGTGCTGTGGTTTTTGGATTTAATATGAGAATAATGTTGATAGCAGCAACTAAAGCATCACTGTGTTAAGTAGTGTTTACTTGAGGTCAAGGGCTTTTCAGTTTTCCATGGACTGCCAATGAGGAGGTGCACAAGGAATTGGAAGGGAACACAGCCAGGACAGCTGACCTGAACTGGCCAAAGTGATATTCCATACCATAGAATGCCATCCCCAGTATATAAACTCAGGGGAGTTGGCTGGGAGCTGCCAATCGCTGCTTGCAGATTGGCTGGGCATTGGTCAGCATGTGGTAAGCAACCGTAGTCAGCATTGCTTGACTCTCTTGGGTTTTATTTCTCTTTCTTTTCATAGTCTCCCTTTTCATTACAATTATATTATATTTTATTTCAGTTTTTAACTTGCTCTAGTCTCCAACCACAAGTTTTACTTTTTTTCTCCAATGGTCTTCCTTGTCCCACTTTAGGGGCGAGGGGGTGTCAGCAAGCTCTGTGTGATACTTGGTTGCTGTCTGGGCTTAAACCACAACAGAAACTCAATCATAGACTCAAGGACTCATTCTGCAGCCACAGGCAGCTCACAGCTACCAGCTGTCCACTGGGCTGCTCTTCAAAAGCTGCCCTGGAAGAAAGTAGTTTCTTATGGAAGAAAAGTAAAGCAGTATTAATTACTGTGCAGCTTAACAGAATTCTCTACTGAGGAATCATTGCTGTTCATGAATACAGAAAGATCTATTTTCTGTAGAAACATTGGATTCTGCAGCTAATACAATCATGCAGGATATAACAAAATCCATAGCAGATTTTGTCACTCTTGTTTTCCACAGCTTTGGCATATCATACAGTGTGTTTATTTTTATAAAAACAAGATTAAGTGAAAATAGCATTTCAAAATGCATGGTCTTTGGCCAAATAAAATACATCATAGATGAACAACTGCAATTACTCTTAAAATAATTTCAGAATGAACATGATCAGTTTTTGTTAGAGGAGAACTGGTCAATAAAAGCTGTTAATGCCAAATACTTACTTGCAGGTGATGGGGTGCTGCATCCGCTGGTTGGTTGGTGACTCTGCAGTCCATGGAGGGAAGGTAGTGACAGTCCACCAATAACTGGAGGAAAAAGTAATGGATATGGTGCTGCTGGATAGTGAGTCATATGTCCATTCACAGCCGGTACTGGACATGTGCGGCTACTGGTTGTCATGTTAACACCTCACAGTGGGCAAATATTACGTTGCATCACTCCAGGCCAGCAAATAGTTACTTCAAATTGCGAATGAACAGGGCTCTCAAGTCTGAAGGTACTCCTTGAGCTGGATTGCGTGGTGAAGAAAAGGAAATTCACCAGATCAGGTCCATCCTATATTTCATCGCTGCTTTCTATTGCTGTCTTATATAGGACATTCTTGCTCTGCAGACTGTGGATAGAAAGTCTTTTTACTCTGTTACAAGAGTGTAATTCAGTTGCTTACACAAATGTTTCCCTGGGAGTGCAGTTGCTCTCTACAGATGCATGCTGACCCAGTCTGAGGGAAGAAAATAATATCTTGATTATAATATACATATTATTAAAATATACACATAGAAAAATCTTTTATTCCTTTGCTACTCTTGTTATGTTAGAACTTATTTACAAGTGTCCCAGGAGGTCAGCTTGATGGTTCACCCTACTGAAACTAACAGCAGAACACCCACTAACTTGATTTCCTTGCCCCGTGTGCTACCCCAAAAACTATTTCTGGTCTGACACAATCTTGTTTTGAAAATTGCAAAATTTAAAAATGATGCATCAATAACTACCTGAAATATCAATACTGAAGGAGAAAAAAAAATCAACTTCTGAAAAATTTCTCTGTCTGTGAAACCTTTCAGTTCCCCCCAGAAGTTACAGAACAAATGGCACTGAGGAGGCTCTCCACGCACTTTGGTGCCATGGCTCCAGCAGGGCACTGAGGCACTGTGTCTGAGGGGAAAGGGGAACTGCCCAAACAAACAAGCACCCATTATTTCATAAGCTGGGTGAATGGCTGACATGATGGCAATACACTGCTCCTGTGCTTCGCTATAGAACTTGCTTCCTCTCATGACCACCACCTTCAAAGTCATCCAGAGCTATACACATCTTCCTCAGAGTTTCACCCATATGACTGTCAGCTTTCAGGGGGGTCCTCATTTTTCAGTCTCTATACTGACAGCCTCAAACAGAGAACAGGGCACTTCTCGTGATATTCTCAACCATGAACTTTGCTCACACCATAACTGTTTAAGTCTATATACAGCAAGAGGTCTTTGAATCAACCTGCTCGTGCAACACCAATAAGTGCCACTGGTGTCTTGAGAGATATTCTACTGGGAAGGCTGCAACCACTCCATATTGCAAACACTGCTCCTGCATCTGCTACAGTTAGCAATCAGGAACCACATCCACATCTATATAGCATTTTTAACTGTAATTCTTTGAAATTACATCCTGAAACCAAAGGCAGGAACATTTTTGGGTGGGAAAATAAAGGGAGAGGTGAAATGATGTGTCAAGATCACAAAGCAAAATTCATGCCAGAGGAGGAAAACTTAACAATGCAATGCTGACTATCACTACTGCTACTCAGTGTAGTAGTTGTCAGTAAGAATTCAAATGAGCAAGAAGAAAAAAAGGAAAAAAACCAACCCTGAATGCATATGTTTTCCTGTCAGAGACTAGAGGAGTGTTTTTGCTCTGTGTGGAATACCAGAAAAGGTTACCAGCTGTGCATGTTTTCAGACAGCAGTTTCTGCTGAGTGCAGTCTGCTTGGGGATAACAGAACTGTAGCTTGTAAGCATTTGATAACTGTGTAAATTATGCACAAAATACCTTTAATGCTAATGGAGGCAGATGTATCCAGAGATGAGACTGTTAGAGGGGGTACAGGAAGCCAAGGCCCAGCTGCTGACCATGCCAAGGTCAAGGACCACATGCCTAGCGACCTGGGAAACCAGGCAGATCTTTTGAGGGAGGCTCAACACCTAACATATATTGACTCATAAGCAACACAAAATGAGATGAGCCATCACTGGTGCCCGTTTTACCTAGTTAAGGCTTTATGAAGCTTAAGAGACAAGGAAAGTCAAGTATCAAAGGAACATGCAAAGAACTAATGTTTTCTAAAGCAATTCCACAAGAGTCGGCAAAAATACTACACTTCTAAGTGTTTGCAAAAAAACAAAGAGGGGAGAGACGCTGATGAATACCAGCCCTAAAAATATGTGCATTAAATTAAACACAGAACAAGGTAATCTATTTTTAAGTGATTTAGGGCTTTGGAAATAAAATTCATCCTATAAAACTATCTAATACCTTCAATTATATTTCTATCAGACAGAAAAATGCAGAGCTCACCATAATTTATAAACGTTCCCAGAACCACATCAGATATATTTGCATATTTAAGTGAAAAGTATTCAGAAAAAAAAAGCAATTCCTTCAGGACAGAGGGGAAAAAGGGCACTCAGGGAAACTCTTTGGTCACTTCTTCTTTACTGGAGGAACATGGTCTGTGATGGACCTGATGATGACAAAACACAGCAGTGTTCTAGTTAGTCGGTATGCAAATACATATACCCAACAGTGCCAAAGCTAGGTTCCAATCCTATAGCTGAAATAACTACCCGAAAGCAAGTTTCTCTTGCCTTACTCAAAAATCACCCTCCTTTCAACACTCAGGGACAGAAATTTCCTGCAAGTAGCTGTGCTGAAGGTAAGCCTTCAGAACTTTTCTCTCCAAATATAGGCAGAGAGGGAAGACAATATCAAAGGTGTGATACTTTAAACAGTGTGTCATTTGACTCCAGGTAGTGCTCCTTGGGAGCATTAGGTTGTTATAAATATTCACACAGCTGAACATCTACACAATGGTCAAGGAAGAAATTGTAGGCAGACACCTATGTATCAGCAACTCTTGTAGAGAAGCAAATGTCACATGTGCTCTGTGGTTACCAAGACACTTCAAGTCCCTTGAAGAGATCACCAACCCATCACTTCCATCACTCCACAGCAGAGGACATCATGAAGTAGAAACCACTGCAGCACAGGAAACCCAGTGATCAGTTTTTCCTATTCATACCAGTTCCATGGCACAACTCCCAAGGCACACTTCACTCATGTATCACCAGACTGGCATGTTCATGTCCCTGAATTCACTGATGAAACCCAGCACTGGACATCAGTCATAGATGTCTAGGCTGTATATGATTCCGATGTGAAAACATCCATTTTGCTTAACTAAACCTGTATCGCAGTGGAAGACACTGTATGAATATCAGCTTTGACCAAAAGATTTTCCTTGCTATGGTAAATACCGTGGGGCTGAAGCAGCATATCCTCTCTGGACCAAGACATTTGCCCAGAAGCAAGTCTCATCCTTTCCATTCTCTATGGACTTTAAACATATCTTACTGTGGTCTAAACCTGGATTTTCTCAAAGAGGGAGTTCATAAGCTTCCCCTAAATGGGACAGGAAGAGCCATCTACAGCAGCTGAGGAGCAACTGAGAAGGAACAAGCCAAACCGACTGCAGTCACCTTGGTGGTGGGTGACCACCCATTCATGTGAGGCAAGAGCATGGATTTCTGCCCTGTAGGCATAAGGCAAAATTTTCAGAAAATGACTGTCATCAAGACACTTCAAAGGATCTACTCAGCATATGATGAAAATCCTTTTCCATTAGACTGTTCCTTAGTGACTGTTCATGAGCACAAGGTCCTTAGTACAAGAAGTATGGAAAAGGATCATACAGAAAAGTTCCTTTGAAGGTTCACCAAGAGATGATCACACTGTGCACGACTTTGCATTGAACAGCAGCCAATGATTCTTCTTTGACAGAACATAAGCCTCCTCCCTTTTTGGATTTTACAGGCCTTCTATTGACTTCAGTCATAAAGCAGATGGCCACAGGGGAAGGAGGCTACAGTAGCTCAAGCACAGAGCATAATATTTATCAACTGCAGTTAATGCAGCAGGTGTACCTGTCTCTTCCAAATTTCTTCTCAGTTTGTGCAACTGAGTGGAGGTTTAAAACTACAAATTTTCACATATAAGCTCCAAATTATACTGGATGAACAGTGACCCAACATGTCTTACTGTCTCCTAATTTCCCATGCATTTTGCACAGGCTTTACTATAGAAAACAGCTTTGCTCTTCAGACATCTGTCACTTCTCCTGGAATGTTCTAAATGTGACGAGCTTCATTCATTATATTGCTATTTAGCTTACATTTGGTAACAATATTTGGTATTACTGTAACATACTCCATCCTTCTGAATTTTTCCCTTGTATATGATTCATTTGAATTCCTAAAACCCCTTTGCTGTTACAGGTGACTTTGATGCACATCTACAGCTGGACAGGCAAGAAGCCAGGGCAGGAGGTTATGGTCTGTCCTCCCTTCTGACAACACCGCCCCAATTCCACATTTCTCTTCCTCTCCTCTCACTATCCATAGCAGGGAAGTAAGCTGTCAGCATTACAAGTAAAGCAGGATTTTTGCCTTTTTTTCTTCTCCCCTCACTTCTGAAAAGGTTAGTGGGGAGTTCTGCCCTACCTATGGCAATGTTTGAAATTCAGCAGTCATTTTAAGATATCCATGACTTTGGCACCCAGAAAACTTCTAAGCTAAGTCCACCATCCCTTCTGTCACAGCAAACTGCTCGTGCTCCTCTGTACAATTGGGGGATGAAACCAGGAACAGAGGAGAGGCACACCAACACAAGGACACACCGCACAGGGCTGGGTGCTGGGGAATTTGCTTCCCCAAGCCCAGCAGTCTGCAACGTACCTGTCCCCAAAGTTTCCAGGGTCATGGAGGAAGTATCTTCTAAGTTCATTTCCCATTTTCCTGCCAATGCAAAAAATCTCCCCCTCTTAAATCTTAGGCTAAAACAGGAACCTCTGGACTGAGAGGGCAGCCTGGGCAGTAAGACAGGAGAGACAAGTTGCTCCTCTCAGAGCAATAAAAACAATTCCAGAGAAATTTTGCATGTAAAACCTTTCAACAATATATTACATGTTTTTCCCAAGGGACTGAATTGGTGGAGTCCTTATTTATTAGGTGGCTTCAAGACATATTCTAATGCTGTTTTCAAAACAAGTCAAGTTTTGAGAACTTTACTGTATTTAATGTATAGTTTGTATTGCAATCCCTGATTACGCATATGCTTTCTATTATGCTGGCTGATGGTGTTGCACTGAGCAGTACTGAATAATTCAGCAGATTTAGTGCGACTCAAGTGTAAATCAGTCAGATACAGTAACACGACAACCACACTGCCTTTAAACTCTTAAAAATGCATGGAAACTTTTATTTCATAAAGAGGCATACTCCGTTCTGCACCAGTTCTCACTAACTGTGAGATGTTACATTTTTGTTTGCTTGGCTATCCAAAGAGATTTAATTAAACAATAAACTAGTTACCGTGGCAGAAGTAAAAAAAAAAAAAAAAAAAAAAAAGCAGCCTTTGGAGTGTTATGTTTCCTTTATTAGCGTAGTGATGTGAAACTAAACAGAAAAAGCAATCTAATAACAAACATTCCTTTGAGAAGGACTCTGGGAGCAAAAGGACATCCACTTATTGTTCAGCCCATCCCATTGGTCCATATACGGCAATAAAGGTACAATAGAAGGAAACAGGAAACAGACTGGCACATCTGCATTATCTTATTAGAGGCTAATGGATATCTGAGAGGAACATGCATCTGATGCTGAATAGTCTGTACCAATCTCCGAAGCAATTACTCTTAATTAGTGGATTCTGTTTATAGATGGAACTTAGTGTACCCTTCTGTATCAAAGAGATGCAGGCATCTGGAGAGAGATATGGTTTTCTTAAAGGGAAAGCACCACAGCACAATGTGAGGTTTGGGGTGAGGTTTTTTGATAGGGATTTTTTGTGTGTGTGTGGTTTTTGTTTTGTTTTTTTTTTTTTCCAAATAAAAGCTCTCTGAAGCATAATATATTCTACTCTATTAGTAATCAAAAGAGCATGCTGGTTTTAAAAATAAAGGAATAAAAAAAGACCATACTGTTAATCTCAAACTCTGAAAGTAAACACAGAAAGCTAATACTTGCATATGAATTATATGACAACAACCACTTTGATGATAAGCAAATAAACAAGTGAACCTAAAATTTCAACCGCTGGCCAAAAAGCTTAAAATAGCAGCTTAAGTCAGAAGAACAACATCTGCATTTTGTATCTGCCAAGTCTGCAGCCAAAAAAAGTAAACCACTCTATATGACCAGATGCATGAATAAAAAAGAAAATGCATGAAACAGAACTTCAAAGTCAGTTTATTGAGAAGTAGATCTGCAGCTCTTACATCCCATAACCACAATTGTCATATATTTTCAACTATAGGTGAAAGACTTATGGGAAGAAGGAAGATAAACTGATGCAGCAGAATTAAGACACACTTACTATGACACTTTTCCTACATCTTGGTATGCAAGATAGCTGTCTGCTGCGGAACTGTGAATTCCTTTTTGTCATAAAGCTGACACTTGCAAAATGGGTTTCTGTTTTACTTGGGGTTTTTTTTCCCCCAACATTGTTAAGAGATAATTAATATAACTAATGCAATTGTTGTTTTTTTGAAAATACTATTGGGAAGTCTAAAAAGGAGGGGGGAAAAGCTTCTTTTTTCCTTTCTCCCTATGCAGCGATGCTTCGAATTGCCTGCATTGCAAACACACACTGCATATGCCTGAAAAAAAGCAAATCTAAATCTGAAAGAGGAAAAGATAAAAAAAAAAGTGAGACACAATGACACCCATTTATTTACACACCATACAACAGTACCCTGCTGTGCCAACTATTGATTTTAGTGGAACTGAGAGTCCATGTTGGAGAGTAGCAGCTGTGAGTACACAGCCTGAATCCTCATATGGGAACAATACTCCATAAGCAGAATAACCTACTTCAGCCAACCTTCATGTATAACATCTAACATTAAAAACACACAGAGATTACATTTCAAAACCTGAAAGGCACTATGGCTATTTCTTCCACTAAGGTTCTGAGAAGGTATTAATTAATTTGTGCCAGCACAGCCAAGAGGTGTGAAGGATTGAAAATCCGTGCTTCACATGTCAGTTATACTACAGAGATGTTAATTCTCTTGTATACTAACCATATTTAAGATTCTGCCACTGCATCAGGCAATTTCTCATCTTCTCCTGTTATTTGCTGTTTTAAAGGGCTGTTTGTAATGGAGATGTGGGGAGGTTGGAGTTTTTGTTTGTTTTAGGGCTTTTTTTTGGGGGGGGGGGGGAGAGGGGGCAGGGAAGTTGGTTGTTGCCTTTTTTTTTAATAGCTATCTGCATTCCATGTTTCTTTCATTACTCAGCAGTTGCCAAAAGTGTACTGAGAGTAAAGATAAATGATTAAGGTCAGGTGATAGGGTTAACAATTTACTGTGTGTACTGCCCCGAGAGCCAGATATAGTAGAATTGGCTCATGTTTATGTACAGGATGAGAAGTTGATTTCCTGTGCAGTGGCTTTCAATCACCTCTGTAAGGGACTGTCTTGCAGTTTTCTGCAGAGAATTCAAAGGGCTTTGAATACATTTTGTGCTAGTATATAGGACACTCTGCTTTGTAGCTAAATGCATTTCTTACTTTGTCACATTTGAAAAGATCCCAAAGGACACTCAAGAAGAAAAGTTCTCTTTCATCTATGGAAACCAAAGGGAGGGTAACGGAGCTTCTTGCTCCCTGAGTTAAGTGAACTTTTATACACTGATTTCCCTCCCTGAATTTAAAAGCTATTTCTCAATGTTTAAAATTGCTCTTTCAGTGGCATCAACACTTCTGTTCTTGTATTGTCATCTCTGTTGTTCCTCATTAATGTTTGCAAGGGTATAAGACAGTAACTCCATATTGAGAATATCCTAAATGAGAGACTATCCCAAGTGCTACAGACATTTAGGAGATCAAAGGTTTGCCAGACCAAACCTGTGGGGGTTTTCTGAAGACCAAACCTGTTTCCCTGTTCCTTCCCATCTACAAAACTCAAAAGAAAAAACATATCACTTTTCTCAAACACAATCAGATGATCCACAATTTAAGTAGCACAGAGTAATTAGCAAAAAACAGTTCTTAAAAAGCAAGTTGGTCCTTCAAGTCACATATGACCAGAAACTCCAGTATGAAGCTTTTCCCACCTAAGGTGCTGTGTAGTTTTAATTCTCTGACTACATTTTTTCAGCAGGTTTTCTGTGTTCCTGCACATTTTCTCCCTACAGTTCAGAAAAGCTAGACTGGACTTAGCAATTCAAATTATCCTTTACTGTCCTATGTGTCCAACCAGATTGTTTTGTTTCTAACTACTTTTATTCAAGATGGCAACCATGAAAACGAAAAATGATCATTGACGGGACTAAGGAACCTATCCCTTGGGTTTCCCCATCATCATGAAATCAAGGTAGGGAAAAAGAACCACAGATAACAAAGGTAAGCTGCAATGAGCACCAAAATGCTTCTAAGATTTAGGAAGATTTACACAGGCCAACAGGGAGTACCTTGAACTGATGGCAGACTCAACTATCTATAAAGGAAAGGTAGCATCTCTGATTAAGTTCAGAATGAGACATTCTCCCTGCCCAGCAAAAAGATCTTCCATTGAAGATCTTTCTAAGTGGCAATTAATTGGTCTTTAACCTGGGCTACAAGGTCCCTCAAGATAGTATCACATGGATTCCTAGCCAAAGCAAGCTTTTGTGAGAGGAGTTCATGGAAAGAGATGGGAAGCCAGGGGAAGGGAGACTGAGAAACCAAGGAAAACCACATCCTGCTGCCTATGCTCAGTAATGTCATCCAATATTCCAGGACATGCAGACATATACAAGTATGCCAATCACTTCCCAAGTGGCATTACAGCTAGAAGGATGTGAGGAATCTGTCTGAAGTCTCCCCAGCATGCTCTCAGAGTGCTCATCCTTAACCTTCTAGCTGATGAGAAACATGTCACGGTGACCAATGGCAAATACAGCACTTACCATCACTGCAACTACTAAAAAGGTCTTATACCGACTGTTTATAACTTGTAAGAGGCCTCCAAGATCAGTAAGAGGGGGTCAAGTGATGTTATTGTTTTGGTGACAGATGGAAGATCCCTAGTAAATGATCGTGGCCTGGGAGTCATTACAAGAATGGAGTAGTTCATCTGCTCAGAAGCTGAAGAGAGAAGCACCTTTGGAGGGCAGTTCCTTGACAGAAAAGTACATCTCTTTGGGAGGCCTACATTCCCAACACAACATGCACTGCAGAAAGAGGATGACAAGATCTTACATAAAGGAGAGCACAAAGACGTGCAAGACCCATGATAAATTTTACTGGTGAAAATACATGGGTGCTGGTCTCAAAACCCCAACCAGTGAAGCCAGGAGGAAAAGACAATGGCTCATCAAAAGCTCTACGAGTGGCAGATGCTGAAAACATTAGTTTAGATGGCTATGCTTTATCTGTACATCAATGTAGGTGATGTAAAGTCATCATAGGTTTATGTTGGGAAGGATCCGGGCAATTTGGATCTGCAGCCTCTGCTGTTAACTTTTTGGGTAAGACACTGCTAGAGATGAATGTCCAAGCACAGAAGCAAGCCTCATCTGTGTGTTCAGCCTTAGAGGTATCTTCCTGCAAAGTCTTGGTCTTAGCAGAACCATCACAATAAAGCAAAGCAGCACACCCTCCCACTGCCTGAGGTCGTTGGGGTAGTCTTCTTCTGCATGGACCCATACAGTGTATCTTTAGAGGCATTAGGGATGGAACCTAGGAGTCAAATTCATCCAGCCTGGATGTCTAGCCACAGCTGCAAATGGTGCCATCAGACTTGCTTTCATCCCCAAATTAAGGAATAAAATACTCTACATCTTCAATTTCCACAGGAGAACCAGTAAATGCAGATCTCTTAGTATCCACCCTATGGCAGAGATGTGATGCCTGGAAATGCACTGAAGGGTCAGTGCAGTATGTGATCGTCACACACTGTGAAAAGAAACAAAAATACTTCAACAGTCATTGAGATAAAGAGGAGAACACAACTCTGTTTAATTTGGAAAACATGTACCACAGAGGGATCCTCTATCTCAGCTCAGCACACTTCATTTTATAAGTCACACAGAGAAGGATCCTGCAAGAGTTCACTTAACTGCAAAGAAAAATTCTGCTATCTGGAGTAATCTAAACTCATCGTTGGGATGAGCATGTGAATTCACTCAGAACATGAATAATGTTTATTCAGGAGGCTTTCTGAGAAACCTGAATAAGGACTTTGTAAGTGATGTGCCTGAATTGTGAATGATGTAGGCTTCCCAATCCCCAGACGGAGCTGGGAGGGCAAGACAGTTTGCTCAGGAGGTAGGTTCAACCTGTTAGTAGTTCAGCTAATCACACTACAAGTCTGGAAGTTCTGCTTCCTCTCAGCTAAAGTAGCTTGCATCCTTGTTGCACCCATTTATCAAGTGAGGATGGTGATCCAAATGGAACAGAGGGGGAAAGAGGGTTCAAGCACTGGTTGTGAACTTTGTTTTTGAAGACTAGCGTGTTGGACAAGAGGTGCATCTATCATCTTAATACCATGAAGGTGTGGATGCTGTGCTAACACAAAATAACTTAACACACATAATTTATCACCTTTTGTTACATACAAGTCCAGTAGTATGTCTGCTGGAAGGTTCTGTAATTCTTCTGAGTTATTAGCCCTCTGTCCTACTTTAACCAGAAGATGACATTTCTGCTGTCTATGTCAGGCTCCTGAACCTTCACTTATTACATATCACAAGTTTCAATATATTCCCAGTAAGACTCCCTGAGGGTCAGCAGAATGTGCCAGAGGGCTGGTGGAGATTGTGAACATCTATTTTAAAACCTCTGTTCTCTGTAGCTCCCTGTCACAGGAACAATAGGGTAGCAAAATTAGGAACAAGCACAGCCATTAAGTAGGAGGGGAATAAAGCCATAGGCTAGATCGCAGAACAAAAATAGCATTTTTATTGTCAATATTTTGCTTAACAGGGAGCCAATAAAGCAATTGCAGAATGCTAATAATATGCTCACATAACACTGCACATGTAAGCACCTTCAGAGCCACCCTCTGAATCATCTGAAAATGTAGCAAAAATCTTATCAGTCAGGTCATAAGGACAGAAGTGTGACAATCAATCACGGTAGCCACAAAACCAGCACATCTTTTCCACATTCTAACGTTCAGAAGATCCATATCCCCGAATTGTCTGCTAGAGGTGCTGAACAGATGGATTACATTGTTAGAAAGACCAATGTGAACTATGACCTTATATTTCACTTCCAAAAGCAACCTAACAGGAGCCTAAGCACTGACAAAATTCAAGGAGAACTGTGTCATGCCCACCAGTCTGCAAGGTAGAACACAAAGGTGATTTTGCAGTGTAAGCAAGTGCTTGAATTAACTGCACAACAATCATTCACAAAAAAGTCCTTTTCTCAAAGTATCTTTCCACTGGTAAATGCAAGAGAACTTCCCCACTTTCGTGGGCAGAGAAACCAGCCTGATTTACTTCATGTTCACTGTGCAGAAAGAAGTTGCATGCAGACTCTAAGGGATGGAGACAGGTAATATGCCACCATAGAATCATAGAATCGATTGGGTTGGAAAAGACTTCCAAGATCATCAAGTCCAACCCTTGGTTCAACTCCAGTCCATTTACTAGATCATAGCACTCAGTGCCACGGCCAATCTCAGTTTAAAAACCTCCTGGGATGGTGAATCCACCACCTCTCTGGGCAGGCCATTCCAATGCCTGATTACTCTCTCTGTAAAGAATTTTTTTTCTGATATCCAACTTAAATTTCCCCTGGCAGAGCTTAAGCCCGTGCCCCCTTGTCCTATTGCTGACTGCCTGGGAGAAGAGACCAGCCCCCACCTGGCTAGAACTTCCCTTCAGGTAGTTATAGACAGTGATGAGGTCACCTCTGAGCCTCCTCTTCTCCAGGCTAAACAACCCCAGCTCCCTCAGCCTCTCCCCATAGGGCTTGTGCTCCAGTCCCTTCACCAGCCTGGTTGCTCTTCTGTGGACCCGCTCCAGCCCCACAAGATCATTCCTGAACTGAGGGGCCCAGAACTGAACACAATGCTCAAGGTGTGGCCTCACCAACGCAGAGTACAGGGGAAGGATCACCATGCAGCACTTAGACCTGCACAAAGCTGCCATAATATTTAAGCATTTTAGGCATAACCCAGATCAAACACTTATCAGGGCAGCATTTAGCTTCTGAATGCTGAGGGCTCACTAATCTTTCAGCTTCACTGGCAGAGTAATATATTAAAATTATGCATTTTTAAAACATTCAACAAAGTAACAGTAAGTATTTTGTTAATTACATCACGAGATATGGGTTAAGAGTGAAGCTGTCAACAACACTTGGAATCCCACAGGAGCAGCTAAACTTTGCTAACAGTGCCAAAGATGATGACTCCTGTGGAAAGATGGTGTGGTTCACACAGTGCTTCCTCCAACGAGACTCCAACCAATTCTAAACCACCACAAGCAAAGCAACAGTAGGGATGTTCAGCCTTGGCAACAAGATACCCATTTCTGCAACCTCCAACCCACACACGTATCAGTAAAGCTAAGCCAATAAAAGAAGCAACACTCTCAAAGCTCCTAGCAGCACCTTCCCCCTGTGTGCCAGCAGTCAAGCTCAGTATGCTGCTGAGCGTAAGCCAGCACAAACCCATCTCTTGGTACCAACAGCACCATCTCTGCTGTAGTTACTCATCCTTCCTTTGTGCTTACCAGGCTGTGCAGTCTGGTCACTTTGCCAGGTACTCTGCATTTCCATAATAACATTGTATGCATGCAGACAGGCAGGTAGGTATGCATTCCATACCACCTGTTATATGTCTGGTAAATGCATTTCCCCACTGTAGCAGAATGACCTTACCAAGGCTCTTCTTGCATGACTTTCAGGACAGTAGCACTTTAAAAGTCAGAATTCAGCAGCCTAATACACTACAAAGAACACAAAGGAGTGAGTAGCCTGGAAGCCCAGCTGGGTGCCCAAGGCTGATAAGACACTCTGATTTAACCATGCAAATACCAGCAGCCAAGTAGAGCATATGTAGAAACTGGAAATGTCAAACCAGACATGTCACAACAGACACTGCTTTTCTAACAGTACCTGAAGTTCCTTCAACAGATGAACTTAATAGGTGAGCAATTGAATTCATCTCCAAGAATAAAAGAAAAAAGGAAAAAAAATAAGCCAGGATCTTAGTTACTAATAGAGAGCCACTCAAACTCCACTCATCTTTTGTGATTATAATCAGGCCAAAAAATCCCTAAGTGGAATAATCCAGTCAGAGATGGCTGAAAGGTACATGTTGATTCAAGCATATCCCTTGGTATTATCCCAATTGCATCCTCTTTCCAGCCAATGTTGTCTGCGCTAACTGGAGTTCAGAGAGTTGTCCATTAAATGAGGTCTCACAGAGTAGCATATGCTAAAGCAAATCCAAAGCGAGCAGAAAAAAATAATTTGTGTCCTCAAAATGATGCATAAGCAAAAGAATGCAATAAAGATGCCAGCTAATGGAAATAATCTCTCAAAATAAGTGACCTCAGTAAAGCCTGTCACTTCCACAGGTCTTGGAAGATATTGCACCCATATGGCACCGCAGTTCCCAATGTGGGGTTCACCACTGCAGGAACTGTGAGAGGAAGAGAACCACGTTGCTCCACACTGCATATCCAATTTATAGGGGAGAGGGGAAGAGAGCAGAAATGTGAAGAAAAATGATAGTGTTGGGTACAGTCACTGTTGCTTAATTTGATAACAGATGTAAAGATCTCCCTTTCATGAATGAAAATCTTGTGTATAATGTCAGAGATTCACAGCATCAACAGTCTGGAAAAAAACACCCCAGACTGTATAAATCATTATGTAAAATGAAAATGGACTAAACTCTGTGGAATACTTAGATATTCAAGGACATACTACAAGCAACATACCTTACTGAATGACACATGAAAGAATATTTCAAGAAAAATGATGCAGAGATCTAATAGAGTGAAAGATGGAAGAGATATTGAAGACGATCAAGAAAGAGCACCCTCTGGAACATTCCTTTGTATAAATAGCTGCATTTACAGCATGGAGCAGGTCTCATACTCATGCAATCACTATGCCCCTGTTTTTGCCAGACAAAAACATGTGGGTTTCTTTTTTAATAATATACGTCAGAAATTAGGAGATATACGCCTACAGTAATAATGGGAGTCCAGGTGTTAAAGCAAGCCATAGGATCTCCTCCCTTTTAACACATTTTATAATGACAGTAATATGCCCAGACTACAGTTTTACTATGTGTGAGCCATGACAATTTTTTCCTGCATGTGTTTGAACAGTAATAATGGGCCTAAATAAAAAAAAAAAATCAGGTGTATTGTATTTATTAAGAAAGTATAAGGGGTTTGAAACAGAAAGAAATATCTATTCTCTTGTGCCAAGAGGAATGTAAAAATGTACTCTCTGCATGTCAGATCTAAGCAACAAAGACCAAATGCCTAAAAGTAGAATAATAAGAAACTTTGAGAAATGCTATAGTGAGAACTTGCACTCTAGCATTTGATTTAGTGACAATCCTCCAAAACCAGTTCTGCATCTGATAAACACAGGTTTAAGATCCAGTTGTTGACACATGTTAAGGAAATGAAACACATTATTCCTATATGAAGTTCACATTTTTCTGGGTGAAACAAAGCACACTTGTTGCTCATTTCTCTAAGGCACCTTTTAAAGCAGTAAGGAGAACTGAAAGTCATCTACACAAAGCGATATCGTCTGACACACTAAATAGATCTGAGTTAAACAGCTTGACTATCACATCCACTCTTAAGCCTTTGAAAAATAAGGAAATCAAAGTTAAGATTTACACATAAACCCCAAGGTACACAGTTCCTTGACATTACAACTCTGCTTCACATATCTCACTGCAGAGCTAGGTTGGTTGCTCATTGAACTTCTTCAGCTCAAGCAAAATAAAATAATAAAAATGGCTGAAGGTAGAAAGTTGGGTTCTCTAGAATATCCCCAGCTCTGACTAATAACAACCACAATCATAATATGTTCTCCTGTAAGAAATTCTCCACTTTTAAAGAAGAAACGGAAATGGTAGCAGGTCTGGCAAGTGGTAATGAAAGCATCCAGTTGACATCCTTCTGAACAGAACCCATCATTTAGCCATATACCGGGCAACCAAGACTACTTTGTCCCTCAGTTTTTAAAAGCACATAATTCTAAACAATTATGTTACTCAACGGTTCTGAATATTACTGAATAGTAAATGCATCAAATGGGAAACTAAATTTTATTATTTAAAACATGCATACATATAAAAGGGGGTAAAAAAAGACACACTTTTTCAAAACAACATACAAAATTACATAGCAACAGTGTAAAAGCTTCTGGACAATTTCCTTTTCCCTGCCTCCAATGGAGGGTTTATTCCAGAGAGACAACCCTCAGCAGACAAAGCTTGCTTGTAAACACAGGAACACAGGAATTGCTATACTGGGTCAGATTAATAGTACATTTAGTTCAGTAACCTCTTATTTGACACCAGTCAGAATCAGATGCTTCAGGGAAAGGATGAAGAAATCTCTAGAAGAGCAATTACAGAGAAAACTTTCCTATAAAATTTCTTTCCAGCTCACATCATCTACTGTATAGCTTATGCCCCGTAACAGGAGATTTTGTTCTTGTCTTCTTGTTTGCTTTTGCTAGCCTGAATAATACAAGTAACACTTAATGATACTCCAAGCACTGTGGATATTTTCTATATCTACAGTCCATATGGTTTTAATCCTCGAAACTGTTGGCCGTAGCATAATTGAGAAGCAGAGTTTCAACATCACCAGTTTGCAACTTAAAATAATATTCTGCTCTGCTTTTAAAAAACTCACATGTTCCCTGAATGATCCTGTGTAGTTATAGGACCCAGTATAGCACAGTAAAACAAAAGTTAAGTGGATGTAACTCACCTTCTTCAAGAGTCCCTTCTGCTCTGCTTTTCTCAACACAATTTATTGAAGTGACTCTTCAGAAAGCAGCTTGGAGAAGACAGAAATGCCCACAAAATTCCTTCCCCTACATCAAATGTTTCAGGTTTCCTTCAGGACAAATATCAGTTTCTTTGTCAAATTTACTTATTCGTCTGAATTGCTAGTATACACTTCTTCAAACGTCACCCTTCTAGTTAACAACTTCTTTAGATTTCAGGGCAAACACTATTCAGGGCAGGAAAAAAAAAATCAATTCTTGAATAACAAGTCAAGAGTAGCAAGTCATTTCTCTAATTAAGGCAATTACTTTCTACTAAGATTGCACTAGAATTATCTGTGTAGTCACATGTTAAAACTGTAGGTAAATATTAGTGAAGAAACAATTACATCATTAATAATAGCAGCTGACAGATAAACACCACCAAGAGGTCTCCATTCTCTCCCCAGACAAACACAATGCCAGATTCCAAATGAAGACAAAAGGAGAATAATATGGATCCAAGCTGTCCAAAACCTGTATTTGCATCTGCAAGTAAACACTTAAGCTCTGTAAACACCAAGCCATTACTAGTCTGCTTGCCATCCTCTCAACTGGACCACAGAAAGCAGCTAATGGGTAAGCTCCAGATGAACAGAGACACTGGCTCTGTGGCAGCATGTCCCATCCATTGACCTCTGGTTGGCTTAGGGTCACTTGGGATTCCTCCATGCTGGCAGAAGTCTGTGGGCTATGTCCAGGATTTTTTGAGTAGACCGAACACTTGCAATTTTTCATAATACATTCACACTGTCCATGTCCATATGTCTTCATTTGCAAGCATGCTTAAGCATGGAAATGACTAGAGCATGAGCAAGTATTAGACTAAATTATTTCAGCAATCACATTACTTTCGCTAGCCTGCGTTTTGCCAAACGAAAACATCTGCAGCTCAGAAGTGTAACTTCCAAACATAAAAACTTTTGAAAGTGTATGACTTCATAAAGGTTACCATGATGGCAGTCCTTCAAACACTAGTGCTGCAAGTAACTAGCATAAGCAAATCAGCCCTCTGGAATCAGTTCTTTCTGAGCACCTGAGCAAGGAAAGGCTAAATAGGATGTTTTGGGTTCTGTTTTTGTTTTATTTTCATTTTTAACACATTTTCAAACATTCCTTTAAATAAAAATACATTAATAAACACAAATTCACACACAGTGTGAATATCATTCTTCCAGGTTCCCCAGTTTCAAATAAAATTTCATTCTCCCATTCAGTTCCACCTACCTATAGTCAAAGTTCACAGCAGAAATTGCTAAGTCTGGTTCCTGCTTGAGATTCGGGCTGAAAGAGGAATAAAATGTATGGAAACAGATGCTGATGGAGAGCTGGGAAGTCTCATTTTTATGCCCCTCATCTCTTACTGCAGGTCCTTCCAAACAAATTCAATGGGAAGATTACATTGCATGGGCAGATAAGAAATGGAACCAGGTCAGTATCCAAGGACCAGCTCATATTCACACAACTTGCCCCTCACAAATATCAAATAGATTCCAGAGAACCCAGCACATGGAACCCTAAGCCCTGGGCTCCTAGTGTTTTAGGGGCTGACAGTTCAGATAAGCACTGCTAAAGACCTGTAGGAACTCCACACGGGTACAGAAAGTAAATACCATCACCTATCAGACAGGACGGGAGGGAACAATGCCCCTGACCTCAACACAACTTCTCTAAGTGTCTTACCCACTAGGCAGGGTGGAGTAAAATGGATGCCGCCAGGATTTTACAGCTGTCACTATAACGTTTTTCTTTATTATTCACAGGATTTAGGAGATGCTTACCCCACAATCAACAGAGTCAGAAGAGGCTCAAAATAGCAGTGTTGCACTATCAGCAAAGTGCAAAAAAGAAACTATAAATCAACCATCTGAACTGGGATGTCTCTGAAAGGGACAACATGTAAGAAGTGAGTTCAAAAATACTAGAAACTGATTCTGAGCACCATCAAGCTGACTGAAATCTTAAGAGTTTGGGGAGAAAAAAAAAGGAAAACGTTTTGACAAGTAATCTAAACAAATGTTAAAAGTGAAGCTTGACAAAGATGAAATATCTGCCAAACACCCAAAATATAAATGAAACTGCCATTCAGTCAGGGCCAAATAAAACAAGACACAGCCAGGCAGTTCCTGACAGAACAGTAAGGGCATTGTTAGGTCTTCTTATAGACCTCCTTTCTTTATGCAGAAAAAAAAAAGGCAGGAGGGGGAAAAAAAGAGGCACACCAGTATGAGGCAAAGTGTGCCTCCACTTCAGTGCACACCTCGGTCTCTCTGCCTTTATCTGTGAAAGAAAGGGGATAGCGGGGTTGCCCACGGTTTCTGTGGAGCACTGGGGTCCTACACGTGCTGGATGTTTCCAAGGACTGGGACAGGAGACTTTGAGAGCTAGCAGGCAAAGTCCAGCAGGAGGAAGGAAAGGGTTTGGGGGAGTGGCAAACTCATCTGAAACATTTAGCAAGACTTTTTGGTTTCAAGGCAAATTAGGACTTTGAATAAAAAATCTCTTCGCTAAACATAAAACTACTGCATCCTTCCAGTGACTGCCAAAAATCAAAGGTTACAAAATGAATATATGTAAAGTCTTTATACTTCTAACAAACAATAAAACAACTTCTCCCATAAGTTTCCTAATAAAGAAGCAAAATATAGCACAGAGAGCATGAAGCCAAAAAAACCCCAACCCAAAAATCCCAACTCATAAACTCTGTAGATTTGCTGAAAAGTATTTTGATCTTTTCAGAAATGAACAACAAACCAGCATATTCCCCACTACAAGCTTCATTTTAGGATCAAGAGGAGAGATGAGTATATACATTCAGTTAGCAGGAAGAATACAAAAGCCCATTAATGGAAAACAAAACACATTTTAGAAGCAAAAGTACACTATAAATGTTACAGGGAGACACTGATGTGTGTTCCTCTCTTCATGGTAACAGTTCAGGAGGAGTAACTTCTGAAAGTGGCACACTGACTTCCAACTTCACAGCTTTTCAGATTATTCACCCTTCTGTGACTGCTTAACAAGATCTCTATTTATAGCAACTTTTTTGCAACTGTTATCATATGGCTGTTAAAATGAACAGGCAGAATCACAGAAACACTGCAGCAGCCAACACCAATGGCTGAGTAAAAGACAGTACTTTAACACATGCTTTTGCTTGTAACTTGGGCAGCTTCGAGATTTTTGTTGGCAGCATTCACTGTGCAGGTTAGGAGAGCCTAGTAGCAATGCTGGGGCTGACCCAGGGGTGTAAGCCTTCAAGCAGCAGGCTCCCTATGAACAGATCCTCCATGATACACTGCACCCTCCCTTCCCTAAAGTACCCACCCAGCCAGAGGAACGCTGTTGAGAAGTAGATCTGATGAGGCCACCTCCCTGATGCTCAGCAGGAGCCACAGAGTCCTCTGCTGCTGGTGTATGTCTACAGCAAACTATGACACATGGTGGAGCAAATGAGGAGCACACCTCTGAACACCCACTTGAGCTGCAGGTCCCATGACAGGCAAGCCCAAAAATCTGTCCTGCGTAAGGCTCAGTAACTCCAACCTTGCTCACAGATATCTAGATCAGGTCCCTTCAGGTAACATGGAAACACCTTCAGGGGACCAGAGGAACAAGATGAAGGGCCTTCTCCCCATGCTGGGCTCACAGCTTTCCTACTGAGGGTGTCCCTGGTCCCACTCAGACAGCAGGTGAGTCCTCCAGGCCATCAACAGGCTCACCTGTGTGAGCAGCTCTGCAAACCCATTCTACCTGGCCATACTAACTACAGTGAAGAAACAGCACCCAAACTTCCAAGATATACCTGAGCGCATATAGATATAGATATATCCAGCCATGCTGTGTTGTGAGTTTATATCCTCAGACACGAAGAATCCACGATTTAGCCTCAGCGTGCATCATAGCTATTTCCTCACAAGTGTTCCACGTGTTTCTTTACAGTCTGGTTGTAGTTGCATTACATTTTAATTAACTGTATACAGGAGAATTGGATTTTATACAAATTTACTTTTGCAGTTTCCAGCTGCATAGCGGAATAGCCTTTAGTCAGACTTTAAAAGAAGCTTAGCTTTCTCCTATTATAAATGCAGGTCACAATAAATTGAGGGAAGCCTAAATATTCTCTACTTTGTTTATAGGATGGAAGTATTTTTACATTTCATTATGACAAACATGGTTATGGGTATAAAATATTTATTTTAATTGTTGACTTAAGCCTTGTTTTAAACCTGCTAGCAAAAAAACCTCCAAATCACCAAAAAACTCAACTTCTGTCAAGTCCAATAATTACACAGTTAACATTTAAAACTATCATATGTCATCTATCACTGATTTTACTACTTTTACAACTTGAGTCCATTGGAAGGGCCAGGTATGGAGTCCCAGACAAGGGGGAATGGCCAGTGCTGATCCATAGGGTGAGCATATGCTCCTACTGCTGCAAAACCATTCTGGTCCCAAGCAGCTGGTATGAAGCAGGTATCAGCTGAGATTAGAAATGCCAAGTGAAATAATCCCTGCAACTTCAGCTTCTAAAAGCTCAAGAAAGAAATCCTAAGAAAAACTGAAATAAAAAACCCCTTCCCATATGTAAGCTTTCCACACATCCAGATCAGTTCTCATCAGAGGGCTTATCTGTATTTTGCTTGCATCTAACAGCCTCCAAGATTCAAAGGACAGAAATTCCAGCTAGGGACCATTCAATTCTTCATGCAGCTCCTTTCTTACCCTTGTAGCCAGAAAATGCCAACTAACAGAGGTTCACAGGGCTGGATGCAAGCCTCACTAGGCAACAAGGCACCACCCAGAATTACAGACCTAGGCACAATGAGACAACCACAGCTCATGGGGTAAGTCATACAGAAAAACTGTGATTCACAGAGACAGAAGTGGGAGTTTTACAAACCCTGACTTCTCTATAGAAGAACACTTCAGAAAAACCAGGAAACAATTCAAATTTGTTTTGTTTCAGGTGTTGGTGAGCAAGATGACTATATGCCATAAGGGCAACCCCAAGGTTGCATTTCACCTCAATGGGACTCGAAAATAAACACTGGCAAGCTAACAAACTTCAAGACTTATTATTCCCAGTAGGATTTAAGGGCTACCTGAGGAAGGTATTCCCACATTAGGTGGGAATGTCTGTGAGGCAGACACAAAGCTCTCAACATCTTAAAACTAGGACTGGATTAAATCCATCTCAGGGAAGAAGCAGCTCAAAGGTCAAGATAAGAAGGTGCAAATGTACTTTTTTTGTTCTGCAATCTCAGCTTATTGCTTATAGTCTACATGGGAAAAATAAATCCAGAGACCATATTGCCTGTTTTGTATTTTAATTAAGTAAGTGCCTGGAAATAAGTTATAGGTTTTTTCCACTGCCTTCTCTTGCTAGCTGCCCAAACACAGGTCTTTCTATAACCATGTCACGGATCAAGAGATTAATTAAACACAAACAAAAACCTTACTGGCACAGAAGCTAATTAAAATGTCTCTACCAATTCCACCTTTGCTTCTCATCTTAGAAATGAATTCATCCACCTTTCACATAAACCCTCATGTTCTGTAATCCCAATCCCTTTTTAGCTATCAGTGGTTCTTTTGCCATTACAGCATATGGTGTTTCAGACAGGCTCTGATGTTGCCATTTTCTTGCCCCACTCCCAGAAATGCACAGACTGAATTCCATTCATTGTAGGTAATTTGTTCATGTCCAATTTATCCAATGCTGTCTGCAACAATTTAGTGTTATGAATGGCTATTTTTAGCCTGTTCATCCCTTTAAAAAGACCTTTTGGGGGCATTATTTCTTTGGTTGGTTAGTTTCAGTGGCTTTTCTCCAATACTCTATCAAAGTAAAATACTTTTTCAAACCTCTAGTGTTGTAGAGCCAGATATAGTTGCTGTACTGGGCCTTGCTGATATAGCAGCCCATACAGTGTCATGCTTCCGATCTGTGGCTGAAACAGAGTTGATAACTCATTGATGTTCTCTTTATTGCTGAGCACAGCTGGCACAGCAGCAAGACCTTCTCTTGTGCCCACTCTGCCCTGCACCATCCCTCTCCAGTGAACCTGCTGAAGTGGGATTGAGACTGGAAGGGGACACAACTGGAACAGCTAACCAGCACTGACCAAAGGTATATTCCAGAGGAATGTTTACGGTTATGGTGTTTGTCTTCCCAAGCAACTACCATATCTGCTGAGGCTACACTTTCCAGGAAGCAGCTGGATATCTGCCTGCTAATTTGAAGTAGCAAATGAATTAATCTTTTCGCTTTTCTTGCATGTACAACTCTTGCTGTCACAATTAAAATGCCATTATGTTGATCCACAAATCTTCTTACCTTCCCTCTATTTTCTCCCCACCTGATGGAAGAGTGCAGGAGTGAGCAGCTGGGTGAGCAACTGGCTGTTAGCCAAGGCTAACCCGACACAAGGTTACACCTGCCAATAATTTTCTTCTCGACCTCCTTCTTCATCTCTAGTTATCTTCTTTTTAATTAATCTAATTAATCCATATTAAATTAGCAGATCAAAGAAATGTCTTGACATAACAGCTGACTTGGTTATCATCACTGCATACCTGGAATCACAACAGATTTACGCAAAATTACTAGCTGAAGCTGGATACTCTCCTTAGGCCAGCCTCACTCTCTCTAATCTACCAAATAAATTTAATGTTTTAATTTATAGGAATAATTTCAGGCAAACCTTAGGAAAAGAGAAGACAATAATGGTACAAATGTGATAACCAGCTACATTTATATGTACCTTCCTCCATTTCTACCCATGACAACAGAAAGAATATGAGAACTTCAAGATCCCTGATTGATCCAGGTAGTAATAACACAATTAAATTGTGTTGGATGTATGTGATGGACAGGGTACTGGCAGATGCCAGGAAAATGACCCTGAGAGCTGTGAAGTTGCTCATATCTTTGTCAAATGAGCATGAAGGCACTAATAAACCAAAACAACTTAGGCACTTCAGAGTTGTATATAACCAGTAGGGCACAGGGGAGAGGGCTGCTGGATTGTATCTTCAGATCTGTCAGTGATTTGCTAGTGACTTCAGGAAAGTCATTTGAACTCCATCTGACTCAATTTTTCCATTTGTGAAATGGAAATCAACATGCACTTCCATTTTAAGATAAGTGAAATACTCAAGGCTGGCAACATCATTAAGTAAAAGTAACTAATATCTATTAGTACCTCATGTATGCAATTGCCCCTTTAAACAGTTTTCCTGAGGGTATGGGGAAACATGACTTACAGTTCAGTACAGATAACAGCTTCATTTCAATAGCCATTCTAAAAAGGGCAATGTACATGCTCCTAAATGAATTCCACACCCCAAATCAATTCAATGCCTAAGAAGAAAAAAGTATCCACTAGAAAATAAGGCAAGGTATCCTACGAAGGCTGTTTTATCTATCTGATATGTTTCCTGCATCTCACAGTGATTGATCGTAATAGGTAATAACTACTGTACATAATATCTGGTTTTTAATAACCACACTTCCATTATATTTCATTTCCCAAAGGAACTATCTGTGGGGTTTTTTCATATCTTTTAACTGTAAAACTGTAAACTGCTATAATCAAGTGCTGCTTTCTCTTGTATTCTGGACATCCTCAGTTGATTATAATCACCGCTCACTGAACTTATCTTCAAATGTTAATCATGAATTGAAATAAAAATTGATATTATTACATTATGCACTGCCCCATTCAGTCACTCTTCTCCACTTAACACAGGAGACATAGAATATAAAGAACTATAAAACAGAAAAGGGACAAAAAACCCCAGAAAAGTAAAATTAAAAAAAAAGGGGGAGGGGGGGGAGGGGAGGCGAGGAAACAAAGAAAAAATAAAAGCATTAAAAAAAGAAACCAAAACAAACAAACAACAAAAAAAAAAACACCAAAAAACCCCAAAAAACAAAAACCTGGGTCTGAAGAAAAGAACTAGAGAAGGCAGTTGAAAAAAGTAAAAGCCTGTGCTGTTCTCCCTGGTGTCTGTGAAAGAGATGCAGGCTCTGAAAGTATGCTTTCAAGTACTTGTACAACATTCACTGTAACTCTGGTTGAAGTGTATTTAAAAATTGCACAACTGGCACATCTGTATATCATACACTACTTTTCTGGGAACTAGGGAATTGCTCCCACAACTATCTATCAGAACTACATGAGGGGAATAAATTCCAGAAGGTGTAAAGAACCCAAACACCTAAGTGTGTAAATCAAGTTGTAAAGTCGTCTGGACTTTTCAAACAGAATCCACATTTAGGGGAACTGACAGCTTCCAAAGGATGCCCTGACCCAACGGGTCACTGAATCGGGGTGTACTACCTGATAACGTCCACAGTGACAACTTCAGCAGCCTCACACACAGCATTTCAGAGATTTCCAGGTTACCAACATCAAAATAATGCCATATTGGGAAGACCTAAAATCCTTGGTATAACTTGCACCCAGCAGAAAAGATGCATGCACGTACACACACAGTGTTTTAGTTTTCTCTGCTTTAATATGGAAAGCTAATAATAAAAGTGGCAAAACCAAACTCCAGTGTGGTCCATCACTTTTTCTTGATCAGTACAACCAAAAAGCTGGCTATAACTGCATCCAGAAGAGCAAGACAAAACCATGGCCTTCTGGAGAGTAAAGATCTCCTTAGGAAAGAGTTTTAGTGGAACACATAGAAATTAATTTTCTCAAAAATCTGGATTGTCATCGGAGGCAACTGACATTTCTTAACTTCCTCTCAGAAGAAGAAAGGGATGAGTATTTGCAAGGAATATTTGGGAGAACCTCACAAATGAAAAGTTGGCCAGATAAATTCAGCCAGCTGGAAAGTGAAATCAGTGAACTAAAAGCATTATTAATTGAGACAACTGATATGGACAGAGGCAAAACTACTGACAGAGCACAGGAGATAAAGCAGACAAACCATTATCACCAAAAGTAAATAACACTGAACCAATCAGATATGATCAAAGGAGCATGTACATAAGTACTGGTGATATTACTTCTGAATTTGATTTATTTTATCTTAAGTCACAGTGTATATCATTTAAGCAAGCCAGCTCCTTTCAGGTATCTTGCTAATATCCCTTAACAGGAACAGGAGTGGATGCCCAGACAGTAACAGATTAAACAAAAAGGCAAAAAAACTCCCATACTAGATAGAAAGGCACTATAAATTCAGGATAGCTAAGAAATGTCCTATATAGAGTAAAGCAAGAAGGCACCATTATCATACAGTCTGGCCTATCATAAACATCAGGAATGTGTTTTCCCCCCAAATGTGGATTAATACAATTTTTTACATATATAAAAGACTTCAAATGGTGGCAAGTTCCTCACTTCTCCCATTAAAGTCTTCCCTCTTCCTCTCTTGTTTATGGTTTCAGCATGCATACTCAGGGAACAGCTGTAGACCTGATGCCCATGGTGCAGGGACCAGCCCCATGAAGTGCCTGCCTATGTAGCAGCATGGATTTCCTCTGGGCTGATGTGTCCAATACACTTCATTTAGGTCCCTTCTTCAAAAAGAGAGGTCTGTAAGAAAATTTTAGCTAATGGAAACAACAATATCCAGGATGAGGTAGGTAGTGTCCTTCACTTTAAGTATCAATCAAGAGATGTATCAAACAGGACTATAGTTCTGATTTCAGGATGAGTTCAACAACAGTTGTTGAGAATTTATACTCAACACTATTTAACATTTGAAATTTGGTATCACATTCCAGGCTTTAGTCAAATTTATCTTCTGACAGTAGCAGTCTCCAAATTTCCACTGCAGTTGCAACTCCACGCACTACTTGCCTCTGGTTTTTTTGTGCCAGGCTGATGTCTCCTTCAATAACTAGCTATGCAGAGCATGTACGAAATGATAAGGAGACTGTACATCATGAGTACAACTAGATATACCAAGTGTTCTTTAGGCACAGAACGGAAAATGCAGAGAAACATGCTGAATACATTTTTAATTGCAACTGATGTAATCACAGCTGAGTCTAGCATTGTCTTTACGGACTGCACCCACAGTTAATCTGTGTTCATTACCTGTCATGTTAAAACTAGCATATCTCAAGAAGGCAGAGCATATTCTGTTCTGACCTGTGTCAGTTAATATTCAACAATCCCAAACAGCACACCTGCCTAGTACTCCTAAGTTATCACTGCATTATAAAGTCAGTTACAGCACTTTCACCCAAACTGACTAAAAATGACTGAAAGCAGCTCATTCACTGTAATCTTAAGAGTTCCGTATAACTTACGAGACCAGTGGCAGTGAGGTTTCCACCTGGGAAGTGGATGCACTCTACTGCAATGCAATCATTTGCCTTTTATATCTTTAATTATGAATGTTAAAATCTTAAACATAAAAAAAATAAATAAAGAAAGAAATACTCCTCATAAAGTACTCTACAGAAGCAAAGGCACTGATAATAAGATATTTACTGGATATGGGTAATTATCTCATTTTATTTTTACTACTCAATAATTTTTGCATGGAAATTACAAAGGACACTTATTCCTGCCAGACCTGAAAGGATTTGTAAAAATGTACAATATTCCACTAACATCTCTGCAAATCTGAGACTACAACTGGCAAACAATCTGTCCTGGCTTTGTGGCTTTCCTAACAAAAAAAAGGACTATTAAAATGAGTGCTATGAACTTCGTAACTATGCAGTGTTTCTTGTCATGCTGGGATTAGTAATAGCAGTGCTATCAAATATTACTGTGCAATAAAACCTGTGGTTTGCATTTAGATTACATTTGATTTCTTCATGTGGAAAATGCATGCTCTAATTTTCCTCTTACAGTAAAATTGATAATACATAGAATACAACATCTCAGTAGATGACACAGTCTACAAGGTAGGCATGACTTGTTTTATAGTCATAAAGCTTGTACTTCTGGCTGTGATTTTATGAGCCAGGCATACAGAAAAGAGTACAAAAAAAGATATTTATAAATAAAGGCTTACAACACTAAATAGGAGAGGAGACCAAGTTACAAGACAGATCGAACCGGATATAATCACAACCAAACAGCTTTCACAAAAACTGCAAACTTTGCACATGGATAGCTCACCAGTCAATAAAGCAGGTACAGCAGCCTTCTTTAACAAAATAAAGCAATTCTAGGCAGGAAGAAAAGGAATGTAGACAGGACAGGCAGCATTGTGCAAGGAAAAAAACCCCAAACATTCTTTGAATATATTCTGTTAAAGCTCACTGTATCATGAAGTGGCCCCTCAGCTCCCATCTTCTTCCACAAAGTAGAAATCATCACTATTTTCTTCATACTAAGTAATCTTGCAAAGTATTCATTTCAGTGGTATCTTTTACAATGTTTCAGATAAGCTTCTATAAGCATCAGGATCTTATTAGCTAAAAAAAAAAGGTGTACACCGCACATGGTCTCCATGGGGACATTGCAATGGCAGAAGCTGTGAACAGCACTTCCATCACAGAAAAGCATTGGGGAAAAATTATACAATAAGGAACTATGAGCTCATTAACATGTAAAAACCATAGCCCTATATATACTGTTATATTTTTGTATGTCGTTGCATTAACAAATTGCTGTTTATTAGTCATGATTTACTGAGTTGAGCACAACAGAGCTGGGCACTAGCTGAGGCAAAGCAGCTGGATGCAAAACTAATGCAAAGAGCTAAGAGGAGAGTCATGTCTTAACTGTTTCTCTGCATAGCTCGATCCACTAGCCAACAGATAAACTGATCACATATCATAGCAAAAAATTCATCTTTTTCTATACTGTAATAATTCCTGAATAAGTACAAAATACAGTCAAGCTTGACAAACTCATACATGAGGAGATGCAAAATGATTCCTCACCTCCATTGAGGATGGTGCAGCCAGAGTTAAAAGAAATTATCTTTTTATAGTGCATTAGTGTTCTTACGTTCAGGGCAACCATGAAAAATCACAAACTGCAAATGTATTCATTTTTAACTGTTTACATCCACTTCAAAGTACACACTATCACCCTGTTATCACTGCATTACCTTACTCTTCTGAACTCACAGCTCTTTCCACTGCAGTCTCACTGTGGTTGCACACTTCAATCCAAAGAAACAAAATCCTGACTGTACAAAGACAATGATAATGCGGTACTCAAAGTTCAAGAATACAGGGCAAGCATAAATTCCCAACAGAGACCATCACAAGTTAGTCTCCCCACAATGCTCAAGCTCTCACTTGCATCCACTTACTTGCTCAGACTTTGACTCTGACTTAAGAAGTGCCAGTATCAGGAGAGATGCACTTTAACGCACATTAGAAAAAACATGTGCTAATGGCTTATGGACTGTAATGCTTCTTTGCTTTTTCCTTTTTATACTAAGGGCATTTTGCTTGAGAGTTAATGAAAAAGAGGAATCAAATCTTTGGACCTTGTTTTTTTTTTTTCTTGGAAGAACCAAAAAAGAAATCAAAAAACCCAACCAACCCAAAACCAAAACATCCGCCCCCAAAGAAAAAAACCTCAAACCAGCAGTTCCTATAGACAGCAGCAGATGATGCTTATTTACTGTTTTAGTACAGCCATGAGCCCCTAAATTTGAAGTTCACATTAACCAAAATTAAAACTCACTGCACATTATCAAGTTTCATATATTTTTTCATTACACTGATGCAAAATTTACTTTGGCACAGTACGGGAGTGCATTATTAATCAGCATAGGTTTGTTTGAAAAGTAGGCTCTATTTATTCAGAGGTAGGACGGACTCCAAATCTACACTTTCTTTTCCACATGGAATGCAAGTGTATTAGATTTGGTATTTGATTTTTCAGCTTAGCTGTGAGGGACAAAATGAACTTTGGAAAAAGCCAGAGGTAGAGTCTACTTGGTAACAGGAAAAGAAACACAGTATTTTACCTTTTTTTGTGGTGGTTTCAGGTATCAAAGTGAAAATGTCAAATGTCTCTCGACACACCCATTACAGTAAAATCTCAGACTCGTTGAAGACAATGACGCTTTGCTATTGGCATTAAATGAATCCGGTCTCACCCACCCATGACCAAAAAAGATACAGCGTCATTTCAAAATCACAGTCACTTTCCTCTCGACTTTTTGCAGAGTTTTCAGATTTATAGCTCCCTTGTTTATCCTCATATTGCAATCAAATAACAGTTATAGCTAACTAAGCAGATCTGTTGCAGTTTTAGCATGAGGTTTATAAAATCACTGATCTTTACAAGCTATTTTGATGAAAAGAGAATATTTACCAGCAACTATTAAGCCTGAAGTTTGAGGAAACAGAAGAAGCTTATAGGAGGATTTGCTAATGTAGTTTATTGCTGTTACTTTTCATATATGAAAAGAAACTGCCTCTGAAATCTCTGATGAAAATGCAAATAGATGTTCTTGGGAGACAGCACAATCCAAATGCAAGTTGCAAAATCAGGTATCTTGGTCTTAAGGATTTCACCACCACTAAATCCACTGATACCTCAAAAGTGTCACACTAATATATGTATAAAATTAGAATCTACTTGTCCAGTGCTGCTGGAAAAAGTGATGGTCAAGACACACAAGGATTTTCACAATGTGACTCTTCCCCATGAAAATGTGCAAGAAGCCCAGAGATAAAATCCCTCACAAGAAGTCACAATACTACCTACCAGGCAGTGATCCCTCAGTGGTCACAATAGGTATGTTTGTTGAAACAGCTAGATGGGAAAAAAAGGCATCCACGCTTGAGTGACTCTGCAGAGCAATCTGCCTACATCTAACACAATGGAAAACCTATTCAAGAACAGCTAATCTGTGTGAAACTATGACTGCAGAATGCTGTTAGAAGCAGTGAAAACTGAAAATCCACTGAATTAAGTGTTCACTGAGCAACTTAAAGCTTTAGGTAGGCATCTCTCAACTCATCCACCCACATACTTGGGGGTGGTATCCATGTGATAAATTTCATTTAACATGCACCTGCACTCTACCTACTAAACCATTCTCACCTTGGATACTTCTAGCATCACAAATCTCCAAGGTATTTTGAATAGCCACCTTCTACAAAGAAGAATTTCTCTTCAAAACTGTGTTTTCAAGAAGCCAGAAAAGATTTATATTCAAGTATACTGCAGTTTGATGTGGTTAGATATAGGATCTTGAAATTTTTAGAAAACTAGGTTTCTATGAGTTTTCAGGATTATTACTATTTCTAGGAGATGGAAATACAGGATTTCTAAGAGGAAAACTCACAGTTCAGTCACTAAGTGACTCAGAAATGCATATGTGTGTACACAGCTGAGGATGGGGTCAGGTGGTGAACTCCTTTAAATACAGACAAAGAGATAACACACACTGCTACTCTCGGATCACCCCCAGGCAAGACCACCAATTCCTCAAGCCAGACAGGCCCATCACACAACTGTCCTCCCAACAGCTAAGAGTCCATATCAGTTTCCTTGCCAACCATCAGCTGCACAAGAAAATGAAACCTCAGCAAGGGGAACGGACCCTTTTGTTATTGAACTTCAAGAAAGTCTACGGTGTTTTGAAGGTGCAAATTAAAGGTGCAATAAATATGTGGAGGAAATGCTAAATTTTTTCTCAAAATAGCACAGTCACTCTCATGACATAGCAACTTGGAGAGAAGTAAATACTCACTTCTTGTCTTCAAACTGTGTGTTCTGTGACAGCTTGAAGAAGTGCCTGGAGCAGTACCAGAGGTCCACAAAGACCTCTATCCACACCCAGAATATTCAGAGTGCACCTCCTTCGGCAGGCAGGAAAAATCTCTGCCTCAAGATGAGAGAAAGAAGAATTTTGTGCTAAGGCCAGTTTATTATTTTTTCAACTCTGGCTAGGCACCAGGACTGGACCCTGAATAAATTATGCCAGGATATATGCTCAAAGTTTGCTTCCCTAGCAGTTCTGCACAAACAGAAATCAGCAGGAGTCCAGCATACAGAATGGCTTCCGAATCGGGTCATTAATTTGTACAAGCTGAAAAACCTACCCAACAAACACATTAGCAGTCACCACACTCCAGGTTACAAGGCTGAACTATCATGCAAATTGATACACATCTCCCGCCTCCCTCCTTGAGTCACAGAGGAAGGCACAAGCAACCTACAGGGAGAGAGCACAAAGACAGGGATGTGCACTCCTGGGGAGGAGCAATGGAACAGGACAGATTTATTCAGGCACCGTGATGATGATATGGTATTATTTTTTTTCTGCAACACCATGCCAAGTATTCAGAGATAGTCACATCATGAAATGGCTTGGCTCCAGAAATATGGTTATCACAAAAATCCTTGCCACCTTGAATAAGCACACAAAGCTACAAGGGCAGAAAACAATTCTAAGTTTTAACTACACAGAGACATGCAGATTAGCCATAAACATTTTTTCCATCTCTTTGATGATTTTTCAATAAACTAAGCAATTCTCACTTCCTGTCCAGTCAATAGGTGATTGGTTAGATGACTGCCTCCAAATCTTGCAGGAGGACAGAGTCTTAAGGTCTTGATTTCAAGGACAGACCAGCAGTTTTCCCAGTTTTATAGGATGCTATTCCTTAATAATGGTGTAAATAAAACAGAGTTAAGAGGTCTTTCCATTTTGAAACTATTGTAAAATGTAAAAGGGACTTTATTTGGGGCTCAAACCAGAAACTTTTTTTTTTTTTAGATATTGATAATATTGCAGGCATAAAAGGATTTTACTCTTCTAGTCCCTAGACAAAAGCTAACAATCTCTATTTAAAGTAACCACAAACAGGACAGACCTAAGTGGGACAGAAATACATATCTCTTGGACACTGTTTCTATCATAAAAAACTCTCGTTATTTACCCCATCCCAGAAAGAACCACATAGGATGCAAGTTATGAAATGAGAACAGTTGTATGTTAATTGTCTAAATGCATGACTACATCAGCAACAAACATGATCTGAGTTAACACTAACTGGCAGCTCTTCAGAAGGCTGCAGGAAACATCAGGGATTAAGGAAAGTAAGAGGAAAGAAGGGCTGGCTGAGCAATGCACCTGCTCCCTTCCTTCCCTTCTCATTTTGCATGGAGAAATTTGCCCAGTTACAACTCTTAAGTGCACATTAAACTTATGCCCTTTTACACTGACATGACTCTAAAGACATTATGGTGGATGTAAAATACTATACTAGTATTTGGAAGTACTTCTGCACTATCAGCTGGTGAAAAAGAGCCCTTGTACAGTTAGAAATTTTTTATATCTCTATCTATAGAACTTAGGTGTGATTTTCATTTCCCTATGTATGATAAAACACAATGATGAGACTTGTTAGGAGAGCAAGTACTTAGAGTTTAAGTAAAAACACCTACTAATTTTCATATATATGTTTTCATATATATACATTGAAATACACAATTTGCATAAATTTATAAACACAAATACTTATATATGGATACATATATAACTGGTATACGTAGAGATAAAAACAGTAGACATATATATACACATATATATATATACACATACACACATATACATACATATATATACATATATACATATACATATATATGTGTAAAACCTATTGAGAATACAAATTGCCAGGTGTGTGCAGTGGGACAACTCCTCTCACCAGAAATCCCAGAATAAATTCTTGAAGTAATGGTAGTGTAGTTCTGCTTCACACAGGAGAACAGTCAGTGAACAAAAGTTTGAACTGTTTCAAGTGTGCCTGAAAGATGCTTATTCATCAGAGTTTGAACCTGCTGCAAACGGCTCATTTAATTCAACCTCAGAGGCATTCACTCTCCACTTTTCAACCTCAGAAAGCAGTAACCTAGCTAAGGAGGTTAGATGCAGTATCATCAGCTCAGATCAAGTATATGCCAATGAACAGCTGAGACTTAAATTTATGCTCAGCATGGTTACATGGACATGAAAACAAACTAGATGTAATCAGTTTCGGTATGTTATGTGTTTTTGCTTCTTACAGAGTTTCAGAATGACAAATATTAAACAAAAAAACCTGAAGCTAAAATCAACCATGGAAAAATTAATCTAGCTGCCAAGAACTGACTCAGGTTCCATGACAAACACAGATACATATTCAAAATTAACATTAAAAATACTTCTAAATTCAACTAATGTGCTATAAAATGACAAATGTATATATTATACATACCAATTACAAAACATTGCAGTAAGTATTAACTACATGCACAGATCTTATGAGCACCCTAGGAGTAGGACAGTAGACTAAATGAAGCCAAGAAATAGCAATCTTGAAATCCACAGACATTGCATTTTCCCTGTGCTAAAAGAGGGAGTAAGGTGTTCAGGGGGTTCTGACTTTTTTTTCTGAACGAGAGAGGCAAAAATATGGCAGATACTTGGAGTATCAGTAGGTTTAGTCTAGAAGCAGAATATTTACCAGAAAATTAAACTTACTGAAATCCTGCAATATCTGGTTTTATTAGAGACTCACCTATTTCCAGAAAGATGACAACTGTTTATAAATCCATTTCCACACGAAAATTATAAAAGTCCTTCAGATGTGCAATGCTCGGTATTCAATATTTGCCACCAGCAGACACTGTTGTTAAACAAAATGGGAAGCAGCCTTCAAAGCATCCGGATAGAAAAGCGAATCCTACTCTCCCTGTAAATCCTGCAAAAATACATCTCATTCACTTGTGTGGATCTCTTTATTGCAGTTGACATGGGCTTGCCCAGGGGACTAACTTGTTGTTCCATAAAGATCCTTAAATAGGCACTACTGATGAAACATTTAATCCAAGCCCTGGTATCAAATGTCTGCTATAGTCAGTGACACAGATAGAAAAATCTATTTGCCAATTAAATAACTGCATGCAAAGTTATGACTGTTGATTATACCCTTTAACATAGTTCAGCTGGTTGGGATCGTATCCAGTAGGCTTCATATTTTACAAAAACTGCATTCCGTATAACTTACAAGCAACATGCTTTAAGCCTTCATTTTTTAAATACACCTTTTCATTCATGTTGTTATGAAGTGTTTGCTTGGGCAAGGGAATACATTTTGCACAGAAATGCCACTTATATCATTCAGCTATACATATATATTGTGTTGGATCTCGCTCTGTTGATAATGAAATTATGATTTATGTTTAGAATATAAGACCATATTTCAGATGTTGGAAAAAACTCCCTCTTTAAAAACTCACTGTGTTTACTTTAAAGGCTACAGATGTACAAAAGCTATTAATTTTTTGTAAAACTAAAGGAATACATTTTGATCCCATGAGTAATAAAACTCTGCATAAACATAACAATAGGGAAAGCTAAGATGAATAGCTGAGATGAACACTTAAGCTTAGACTACATTTTGGTTGGACTTTTACTATGCCAGGAAACAAGAAAACAAGTGAAGGGGCAGTTAGTTAAAAGGGATTTAAGATTAGTGGCAGCGCTACACCCACATGTGAAACACCACTAAAACAGGACACAGCACTCAGTTTGAGAAGGCTGTAATTTAATAAACGACATAAGGGTGTAAGTTGCAACTGAGAGAAGTCATCTCAGCTGAGAGCAGTTTAAGCTAATGCTTGACTTGAAATAACCACATCTTAACATGTGCTTTATGTCAAGCATGAATGTACATCTTTGGGACATATACTGTATTTTCATTTCAAACTAGTATGAGGAAAAAAAAAGAAGTCATTCTAATAAATAACATAGTATTGAATAAAAATGGGATAAAAATACTGGAAATTGCAGAACATAATCCCTTTCCATAAATACTGAAGAAGACAACAGAGTAAGGTGAGTTTTTTCTTTCCTTTTAATCACAGGAAAATTTATTTTTTTCCCTTGATCTTAAAAAAACCTACCAAATGCAAGTTAGTGTCTTATTTCTACTCCCCACTGCCATAAAATTAGTATAAATTAATAAAAAAAATATACTTGGTATTTCAGAATGACTATTGATGCTTCTGTACTTTGTATTAAGATTTAAGTTACTGCTTGGGATGCCATTTTTAACTTTGTAACTACTTTGTTGGGATAAGTTGTAGTTTTTAGAGTACTGATTTCTGGAGCAAATATTTCCGTCTTTATCAGGTTGTCAAAACAATACATTATCATTTATGGACATGCTATTTCCATTTTCACATTTGAGCATTATTCAAGGAAATTAATGAATTTTAGTAACCCTTTTAAAGTACATAGGCCTACAAAATCAGGTAGGAAGCTTCACTTGAAGACTTTCTGTGAGGTAAATAAGCTGATTTCAATATGCTGGTCTACTATATCTTCATGAGACTGTAGCATTATCTTTGACTGCATTAAATTTAGGCTCTAAAGTAGAAAAAAAACCAATCAAAAACCCAACCGTTTGTCTAGTAAATAAAGTTTATGTTATGTTACATTACAATCCCTCTCTTCCTATACATTATGGCTATTTATATGGGGAAAAGTCCTGACTGTCAATGCTTAAAAACTGCATTTGAGCCTCTTTACTTCCTTTATTTCTCCCTGCTGGGCAGAAATTTTTAATCACAAAAGTATCTCCTGTAACTCCATCTCATATGCAACTTAGTTATACTCAAATCTGAACCAATCACTTTGTTGAAAAAATACCTTCTGAACAGTCCCAGCTGGAACTCATTAGGTTCATATCTGAGCAACATATTTTTATGAAGGCTACGAGAAGACAGCAGGACCTGCAAAACCACTGAGACCCCCACCCTGAAAACATGGGGCCTTGGGATTCACAGCATGGAGGTGAGTACCACCTCTGAGAGATTGCAGGTGCCCTCAGCAGCTTCCTTGCCTGCACTTGATCACAGATAGAATGCATAAGCTGCAGGGAAAAGCTATTTCATAACTTCCATAAAAAATATAAATTTTAAATTTTTAAATTTTTTTGCAATTTTGAATAAGACATTTTTGCGATAAATATTCAGCAAAATTTCACTTAACATTTTAGACTTTTTTATCAGGTTTCTTTAACCAATTCAGCTCTGACTCACATTCAGCAAATGCTTTGGGTATTTCTTATCTGTTGCTTTCGAAGTTTCTCTTTCAAATCCACAATAGCAATCATCAAAACTTTTATTTCATTCTCCTAGAATTCTGATCTCTGATCTACAATTATACTCATCTATTAGTGTGCAAAATATCTTTACATGTGTCAAATATATCAGAATAAATATACTTCAATGTAATTAGCAATCCATAAACTATTCTTTTTTTTTAATGTATCACAATGAATACATTGGCTTTAACATCTATTGTCTTGACCAGTCATTTTGAGGTGGTCCACTTTTGTTTTCCTGACTTTCACAAACATGCTTGCAGCCAGTAAGAGACTCTTCACTATGATTAATGGCCTCCCATTGGGTATACAGAAAATTTCCCAGCCTGGTTCCCTTGAGAATGCTCCACTACATGGATTTCTACGCAAAGCTAGATTAAAAGAGGAGGAGCAAAAGCTATAGTCCACCTACCCCTCAGCCATCAATTATATACAGTTATAAATCAAAGTTTTCAGCCAGAACAAAGCCTAGTGTGGCAAACAAACAAGGGCGTTCACAGCAAATTGTTTTGAAGCAGAATAAAACTCTTGATAGAAACAAAGGGGCAAGCAAAGCCACTGTCAATATCACTATAAAGTTCCGTTGATTTATTAAGAATTAGACACAGTGTATCCAATTACTGCTGAATTAACTTAAACAGAAAGCAGCAAGTGGAAAAATAAGCAAGGGGACGGTTTTCTCTTTTGAAAGGAAAAATCGTGCAATTCTATATCATAGTTAATTGAAGACAGTAACGTGAATCATAAAGTATCTGTACTTTAACTCCCTGTATTTGTGTTTCTTGGCTTTTGGTTTTAAGCTCTCTCTTTTACGAAACACTGGTATGTCTATCTCATCCATATTTCATCTCCAGTCTGTTTGTTTTCCCAGCTATTTCTGCCTCTGTGCCATAGATGATTTTGATCTGTTTGGATATTTTTAAATACCCTTCACACACAATCTGCTTTCAAAGAAGACAGTAGAAAAAAACACTAGGGGACATGGAGACAAAAGACTGTTAGCATCACTCCTCACATGAATCTTCCCTTCTGGGCAACGTGAATTCTCTGCAGGGAGAATTGAGTTCCCTTTTTTCCAAGCATTTAAAATTCCACTTTTTGATATACAGCAATTCTTGGAAAGGCAAAGAATATAGTCAAAATCAGTCAAAATGCAAGTAAGCTGCAGCCAAAAAATAGTTGATATTTGTTATGGCACCCAGTCCTCACTGCAGAATGTATTTCACATAGACTTTGTCTCTCTCTGAAGAAAGAAGTGCTTGAGAAAAGTGCTCAGTTATTTTCAGCAAGTGAAAAATTAAATTTTTACAACTCTGACTAAAGCCACACAGCCAAAGGCTGTGAGACAAACCCTGTTTTAACACCACATTTTCCCCAGTCCTTCCTTGTGCTACAGTTCTCTAGCTTGCAACAGGCATCAGCACCCCAGATTTGGAGTTAGATGAAGTTTCTGCACCTCTGACCAACTATGTACATGAAATACAGAATCCCAGAACAGAATCATTTAGGTAATATCATTAAGTCCACCTCTTTACCCAGCACTGCCAAGCCCACCACTAAATCACATCCTCAAGTGCCACAAAGGCACAGATGTCCACACCTATGTTAATGCACACACAACCTCCTGCTTTCTCTGCAAACCTGTTGAAATATGCCCAATGCATTCAGAATGGTTTAAAGGCACCATCCACTGTGGGTTGAAGGATTCCTTTGGGCCATGCGGAAACAAAGACTCTCAAGACACTCAGCCCCATGACTGACGGACAGCAAGTGCCTGTCTGTCAAAACACTCCTTCTTCACACTAAAAGAGCTCTCTGAGGAAGAATTCCTGAAAAATCCAGAAAAAAACACTGCAGTGGCATCCCTATTCTATGTGTCAGGAGATGGCAAGGGCTAATGATTATAGTGAGGCAAATGTTCCAGGTTACTCATGCAACACACAACATACCAGGTAGCTTAACACAACACTGTGCAGAAGGGCAAGATTGGACTGTAAGAGTCTATCTCATCCCATGACAGGATAAACTGCATCAGCATGGGTCCTGACAGACATGTTTCTAAATACTTCTAGTGATAGGAAGTTCATAATCTCGTGCAGCAGTCTTCCCCAGAGCTTTATTCCCTGTACCATATAAGGGTTTTCTAATCTTTCTGTCATTACTTTCGTCTTCAAATTATTTCTGTTCAAGTTATACCTGTCTTTGCAGCACTGCTACATAGAATGCGTAACACTGGTACCTTTCACAGAAGCAGCTCAAAACCATAATGCACAGAAAACATAATGCAGTCTGTAAAAATCCTGCCTACATAAAACTGTGGTGAGAAACATGGACTATGATCTCAAGGGCTCTTGAGAAATTCCCAGTAAGAATCCAGAATGGTTGAGTGGGCTTAGTGTCTTGAATGTAACATACATAGCAGTAGTATTGGTTATGGACTATAGAGGTGTTTTTTCTTCATCCTTTTTTTTTTCTCTCATTTTTCCTCTACATGGATAAATGACTGCAAATAGAGTGCAGAAGTGACACAATGTTTGGAGCTCTAACTCCAGCTCTGCTACTAACCCTATACCACCTAATTCAAAACACCTAATAATGAAAAGTCTACATCCCTCAGCAACCAAGTAAAACTGCAGAAGATGGGTTTCTACAAAAATAGGACCAATTTGTACATACTTGAATTTTCTTTTCTGTCTCCTAGGTGTGTTAATTTTGAATAATCCTTCTCAGTTTTCTTATCTGATCATAATTTTTCTATTAGATTCCCAGGGCCTTGCAGGCAAACATTGGTTAATATTTCTGAGCATGTAAAAATTTTTTTCCTGATTTCTGTATGTGGAGAAGAAGAAAAAGATGTTCATACGAGAGCTTTTTTGAGGTACTCTTCAAGCGTTAGCACAAATTACCCTTCTGGGAACCTACATGATTTTTCCTGGCAAGACTATCTACAATAAGAATAACAAAATTTGGTATCCCCAGGTTCATGATCAATACGTCCACATTAGTGGACCTCTCTTCCTACGTATTTCCACATTAGTAAAAGAGACTTTTGCCAAAATACGTAAAAGCACACGAGAAAGTGGTATTTTTCTTTCTAAGTTTCTGATATTAAAATTAAATACTGTGTTTTCTCAAACAGGCTTAAGAAAAACTATTTCATCTTGCTTGTGGCCTGTGCAGACATTGCTTCCGGTTTCCGCATTGCCCAGCTCTTTGGCAACAGCACACATCTTACATGATCCTTAAAATTATGGAATTACTAACTCATGGCACTCAGACACAAAGAAGATCCAAAAGCTCTATGGCACTAGCCCATGTTCAGAGGAAACTCTAGAGCCAGTACTGTGAAACTGGGCTTGATTCAACATTCACCTCATGGCATCTGAAAACGCCACTGTGGCAGCATTTTTAACTGCATTACACTGGTACTGCGGAGTCTGAAGTTTCAACACATTGCTAACTTTTCCCATGTCATTTCCATAAAGCCTCCTCATACCATCCTATAACTAGTCCTGTATAACCCAGGAATGCTTTTCCTGTGGGTCCCTTAAGACATCCCATACCCCTAAGCAGGAGCTCCCACAGTACCTTAGGTGCTCTAGCATTGACTTATGTTCAGATATGTCACACCTGGACCAAAGGGATGAGCCTCTTCTGGGACAACCCAGGGTGGTGCCCATCCAAGATGTCTCCTCCTCCAAGTCCATAATTTGGGTTCCTATCTGCATTTGTCCTCCTTGAGCCTCTGATGGTCTGAGGCCTCCTAGGATGGGCCTGGGAGCAGCTGGCAGGGTAAAATTTGGGTTCTACTCTTGCCATTGTCTTCAAATGCTCCCTTGTGGGTGTGCTGATCAACTTTTATCACCTAAGCTACCATGTGGTATCCAGCAGATTCATGTTTACCCTCTTCAGGAACATACTTCAAAAAATACTTTCCAGTGACAGGACTTTTATTTCGTTGTCCCTCTAAATTCAGAGAGAATACATACCAATAAATCTACTCACCTGCCTAAAGCTTGCCAAATCAAGGTCTTGCTGTTCTTCAAAAATATTTTGCCATTAAGAAATTCCATAATCAAGAGTCACAGGCACTCACAAAAGACCTCTACAATAAGAATTTAGGAGGTGCACACATACAAATTAAAAATGTCCAGTAAGTAAGTATATTTGTTTTAAACTTTGAAGGAATCATGATATAAAAAGTGAAAAATACAACCAAAAATGCTAGTATGACAACTTCTAAGATGATATACTATGCCCATCTAACTCCCTTTAAATCAATTTTACATTTAAATTAGGACTGCATTTAAAGTAGGACTGCACGTACTACTGCTTTATTGCTGCCTTTCTCACAAACTTCTACCTCCTTCCCTGTATCATTTGACCCACACACTTATTATATCTTGTACTTTGGACAATATGTTCCTTAAGGGCAAGGGCAGTATAGCATTTTCCTTATAGAAAATCCAGTCCAACTCAAATGAGGTCCAAGCTGGCAGAAGTTTGTAGTTGCTTCTGATACCTGCTAAACACTAAGATTAGAAATTAACTAGCTTTCACAGCTCTATGGTATTTGTGTGTTCAAAATTAAACACTAAATCTATTGGTCCACAGCTGGTTTTCAGTGTTGGGCAAATTCAGTCCAATTACCTACTTTCTTTAAGGTTTGTCCTGCAGCTCCTCCAACAGGAGGGTATCCTTCATCCTCCTGGTTAGATATTTAGTGCAGGAGCTCCAGGAAAATGACTGACACAGTAGGTACAGAAAGTTCAAGCCATACGTTCCTTTTACTGCGTACATACAACAACAGGTTTTAACTTATAAGGACAGAAATTGGACAGCCACAAAACTTGTTACTGAAAATTATAGTCATGTTTTGATTACTTTTATTTACAAATTATTGTAGAAAGGAAACAAAAATATATACATACGTAACAGGCTCAAGGTCATGCAGAAGAACATAACTATCTTCATAAAACATGGAGACAATATTAAAGACACAGTTCTCTGTATGAACTTTGTGAATGGATAAGTACATCTAAAAAGAACAGATGGAGAGAAACCTTTCTTTTACTCACTGTATGAAGTTATGCCTGACCCATATAATATTAAAGTAACCATTATTTGCAGATGTAAAATTACTTTTTGAAGGGGTCACAAACTGAAACATAGCACCTCAGCCTAGCCTGAAAGTGTTTCTCTTTAAATGTTTGTTTCAAGCACATTTAGGACAGTTCATTTCAGCTGAACAGAACCCCCATGTTCATGATTTTTGCCTACAAGAATATTAAATTTCTGCACATCTGTCTTCTCTCTAGGGGTTTCTCCAGGGAATATAATAGTCTATTTGTTTTTCTATTGATCTTGTATCTAAATGCTGTTTTCTCCTTTCAGAAAAAAAGAGCTGCCAAAGAATCAGTAGTGTCACTGTAAAATGTTTTTCTTAGCTGAATGAAATGATGGCAGAGCAAGATTGGGAAAAAATATTTTTCAAATCTGTTTTAATAAGTGTACTTCCAGATAGGGATATGCTAGATATTGGTCTAGGCATGCCCCAGGCCTATGATCTATCTTTCATCCTTTTTACCAATTTCAGACTGACAGCTAAATTAGCTCATGGAAAAGGCTCCCGTAGGCAGTAACCAATAACCTGCCATCCAAGGTAAGTTGCAAACAGCAAGAGGCATAGGAAAATAAATGGAGATAGAAAGCTGAATTTACATCCGTCAATAAGGAAAAAATGAGGACACAAAAAGGATCAAATTCTACAGGAAAAATTAAATGAAATTAAGCCATGTTGGAAAGAAAAATAGAAATTGGGATTTAATATTATGTTTAGCAATAGGCATAGGCTGACGGCTTAAGACATGACTAGGCAGTCTTGAAGTTTCTGTAGTTAGTAAATCCAATAAGTTTACAAATATACAACTGCAAGTGGAACAGCTTTCTCTACCTATAATACTTAGGTTTATTACCACCTAGTTACTGAGATGTATTCATGGAGAGACATAGCTGGTTGTAAAATGCAAGACATCAACAACCTTTGGAAACACAAAGCTCATTTTCTTCTCAGGCAAAATAAAATCCTCAGCATGGGAGTGTTCACATTGCAGTGCTAATAGTGCACATGTGCTGAATTATTTAAAAAATAATAAAGACAGAGGAATGACATATCTGCCAGTTCACTGACAAAGCAGTCAGTTTAATATTTGCACAATATCTATCTGACCACCTAATTTGAGCTCATTGAAGCTGATGTTTAACATATCTCTCTTCATGAAAAATAACTGCTGCGAGCACCTAGAATAAACTTTTTCTGGAATGGGCTTAGTTATCTGAACTTGCACTTTACTTGCATTTTTTTCATTTTGTTCATCAGGCTCTATAGTAGATAAATTGCAGTTTAATACTAAAGGCTGCAATACAGTTAGTGATTTTTCATGATAGTAATTTCTTCTAATGTTATTTATGGTACCATATAACATTAGAAATTAAAATTATGGTTTAAAATAAGGTGCAGTACTCTGTTAAGCATTGTTTACAAATTTTCTTCTGTTTCATTGATCTACATTGAATTTCAACAGACAATGCATCAAACTCAAAATGTTAACACAGATATTTGCAAAAACTACCTTTTTGTTTAGTGGGACACCACAAAACATGACAAACCCATTTTGTTGCTCACTGCAGCTGTGTATCTGCGTTTGAAAAGCATGCTTAAATTAAAGATACAAAGAAATGCCTGGGGTTTCATTGCATTGCAAATGTAAAGAAAGACTGATTTTCTTCAAAGGAGGTTGATAATAACCTACAAACAGCAGGTATTTTCTGCTACCAGCATGTAGCTGGCATGTCATGGCTAGTACATCTTTAATCATAATAATGAGTTCTGTGGTAATCATGATAAAATATGTTTTAACTGACAATGTTTTAACCTGCCATTGCTACCCTCTGCTGAGAATTAGCCAACTTATTTTTCTTTTTGAGCTTCTATAGCCTTAGCAGTGCATTTCATTGAGGCAGCTCTACCACTGGCTGGATTGTTACTTTAATAGGTTTTCTTTTGTCAGCATTTAACTCTTAAGTATCAGTTTAAGTACTATGAAATTCAGCTAACTGCTTTGAACAAGGAACATATGCACAAATAACTGGGCTGGAAAAATAAGGCAAATTGCTATTTCTTTCCCTTCAACAGGCAAGCAGTTCTCTAATTTCTTTCTCTAAGCAAATAAATTTTTTTCTGCCACAGTTAATTCATAGAATCATAGAATGGTTTGGGTTGTAACAGACCTTAAAGATCATTTAGTTCCAACATTTCTGCTGTGGACAGGTACACTTTCCAGTAAACCAGGTTGCTCAAAGCCCCATCCAACCTGACTTTGTACACTTACAGGCAACCACAACTTTTCCAGGCAACCAGTTACAGTGCCTCACCACTCTCACAGTAAAGAATTTCTTCCTAATATCTAATCTAAACTTAACCTCTTGCACTTTAGAGAGACCACCTCTTGTCCTGTCACCACACATCCTTGTAAAAAGTCCCTCTCCAACTTTCTTGCAGCCCCCTTTAGGTACTGGAAGGCCATACCAAAGTTACCCTAGAAATTTTCCACAAAGTTCCCATTTTGTTCTGCATTTTCTCTAACACATTTCCCATGTGAAACTAGCACATTTCTCTTGTCTGTTGAAAAAAAATCAGTCCCATAGCAGGACTATCTCTTGTCTTAACATCGCAAAATGGTTAGTGACCATCCCCTTCAGCAAGCATCCCAACCCTCTTGACCAGGTTGGATGAGGTCCTGGGCAAACTTATCTAGTGAGTGAAATCTGTGCCCATGGCGGGGTGTTGGAACTAGATGATCTTTAAGGTCCACTCCAACCTAAACCATTCTGTGATTCTATGAAATGTCTCCTTTCTCTTTTAAGACAAAAATGAACACATTAATAAAACCTTTTGCCTCTTTTGAATAAAAAGAATTAATAGCATAACTAGAAAAACATCACTGAAATTAAACAAAAAAGAATATGGAAGGGAAGCTAGAGAGACGTAATTAAAGCACTTCTAAAGTTCAACAAACAAGATAAACAAACAAACAGGCGGCTATGAGTAAATGCAACCTTTCTCATTGGAAGGGAAATCAGTAGAGCTCTCCTATCCAAACCCAAAATGGCTTTGAGTGCTGAGTATGAATCCAACATGAGCACTGAGCCTTGTGCAGCACAAGTATCTCCTTCCCAGACCACTTCAGAAGTCTGTGACCAGACCCTACATATTGGGTTCAGCTGGCAGAGAGTTAAATTTTTAAACCAGAACAGCTCATCACAGAAGAGACCCTAATGTGTGGTTTCATCTCTGCTTTTGCCACTGTCTTCACAGTATAGCGCTACCAAGACTGTTCTTATCACTACACCCCAAAAATTTATCTAATGGAGTTGCACCTTGGCTACAACACTTCCAGGGACCTGAGCCTCCATTTCGTATTCTTTTACAGATCAGAACCAGCTTGAGCAGTAATGGTGGAATATGAGGTAAGGGCAGGTTATCAGAGGTAATGGCTTGGGCTGAGTTCCCTACTCCATTGTCAGCCCTTTACATAAGTTTTTACAAGCCTCAATGTGCTGCAAAATGTTAATAAAGCTTTCTACTGCACAGTGACATTATGACTAGAGGTAGCAATAACACTGTTGAGCTGTTCGGAATCAAAGGTAGCACAACTTTATTCAAATACCTCAGGTATTTTGTACAATGCAAGCAATATAAATGAACCCTAGCAGGTACTGCAGGGAAAAATTGCTTAAAGACTAAAATATGAAGAAATCAGCGTTCTAAATGGTGCCCATTTCAAAAGCATTTTTCTTTCACCACTTATTAAGGTTTGCAGAAACCTGCTGAAAGGATGTTTCTCTGTTACAACCTTTAACTCCGAGTTCTTAACTGTACCATAGATCATAATATTATCATTCTTCACTGTCACCACTGCGTCAGCAGCTGTTTTCGGTCTCACAAAAAAAGGATTTGACCTTTGGGACGGACAGGAAGCTGAAGGAGCAACTTTCTGAAAAAAATAGCCTCGTGTTTACATTTGCCTTGTTTAGCGAACAATTATCTTGGGAGACATAAGTAATAAGCATGCAAGTTTACATAAGCAGAAGTATCATTTTGATAGCACTAAATATGAGTGCATGTCAAGCTGTCACTGAGTAACTGTTCTAACCATGAAATGCTAATCTATATTTTACCAATAAAACTCACAGAAATGCAAATGACAAGACCAACAGCACAGCCTGTCAAAATCCAACCGTTATTTATCACAATGAGGCTCATTGCCAATCTCAGCTGCCATTAATTTGTGGGGCACAATTTTTAGTGGCATTTGTTTACCATGACACCTTTAATGCTGGTAAATCTAGGCCACCTAGTCTGTGATCCTGTGATCTATATCCAAGACCAACAGCAGGCCTCAAACTATTCCTTACACGTCCTAAATATTTTCAGACTTTTATTCTACTATACTTAGAACTAAGTTCTCTCTCTATATTTGTGTGCTGAAAATAAACATTGTTTCATATGAATCTAAGAAAGAGTAGGGTGAATTATGTGCAAGCATAACATCTTATGACTGTTAAATGCTGTATTACAGATAACTCATAATGGCAAAGACAAAGCAACTCAGTCTTTCTTTAAAATCTTACACGCTGCTAAGTAAAATGCTATTAAAACACATTGCAAGTATTCACACCCACTGTCTAGATAATCTGACTTACTTTTAATGAAGCATCACCTCATTTTCGGAAGATGGAAAATATGCAAAAATCAAACATGAAGTATAATTGTTTTTTTCAATTTTGTATTTTAAGCTGTCTTCATGGTGATATTTACCTTAAACATTTTAAAGGAATAGCACTGTTTAGGGTACAGTGTACACTATCCAATCAGAAAACCAACCTCAAGAGCATCCCTTGATGCATGAGAGTGTACTTTATTAGTACAACAGAATATAATTTTATTTGCTTGGAAGAAAACACTACTGTTTAGAGTCCTTATAGTCACAGTTTTATACGAGATCAAGGGAAAAAGTACTAATATTATGGAAATGATTTACTGCTATATAATGCATGCCTCTTACATTTGCATGTATTTAATATTCAGCAGGTTTTGTAGACCACCTCTACATTGCGACTCAGCTCACTACAGGATAGTAATGACACTGACAACAAAATCATCCCCTGAGCGTACTCAGGCAACTTCTCCTCTTACTTACAGTAAAAGTCTCTTGAAATGCCATCCTGGCTCAAGGGAAAATTTAGCTTTTTATTTACTTAAACTTCTAACAAACAACTGCAACAAAGAGCAGAATGCCAAATAACCACAACTGTCACCACACCTTCTGTACTGGCATATTTTCTTGTATTTCATCTCTAACATTACCAAATGTAAATGGAAGAAAACACCTAAATCTTCACTGGACTATTTCACAATACTGAAAGACAGGAAGAATAATTTTTGGCTTGTCATCTGAGGTGAGGAGAGTTTCTCATCAATGTTTTCCCCAACATACTCAAGGTGCTACAGAGCAGCATGATATGTAGTGTTCAGAAGTACCACAATGAGAAAAAAACATGCATCTATGTGCTTTTAAACAGCTACTGATGACTCAAATTACAGACAGCTCTGTCCAAAGAAAGACATGCAAATCATCTGCCTATGGCTCAGCAGAATCTTGTGTGCAGACTCTGCGGTCAGCAATTTTTTTAATCTATTTCCAGAAAAAGGTGGATTATGAAACATAATCCCTACATTTAATAGTCCAATGGGATGGCCTTGATAACACTACCTGTCTTACTGCTTAACACAGACCACAGTGTTTTGGTTTCCACTGCTTGGGCTTCTTTTTTGCAGTATGGATGTTGGGAATATTTCTATTGAACCTTTGGCAAGCTTTCTTCACTGAGGAAAATTAAAGGCCTCCACAGAGTTAACCAATGTACACTTCTTTACTTATAGAACTTGACTTCAACTTTCTATCTGCTTCAAGTTCATCACCAATTGGTTTGCTGAGACAGCAAAAGACTATGGATTAACCATCCGTCTCAAGAAAGCTGAGATAATGTACCATCCTACACTTGGGAGAGGATAAAGATTCAGCATGACAATCAATGCAGATGTACTCTCATAATGGATTTCACTTACTGGGATGAGTTTTGTTTAAGCACTATCCTTAGTGATCAGTAAATCATTATTTAAATGTAAAAAGTTGTACCTTACCTTCAGCAAAGTAGCTCACTGAACCTGACACCAGCACAGCACAAGATCAAACAGTCCATCCCCACTCCACTTCCACTCAAGACTCAAGCCAGCCTTCTCTTTCTCTCTTCCTTTTGCTCCCCGATGGCCCTCAAGACCACCTCAGAGCATCTGTTGCACCCTGAGCCCAGGTCTCTCTCCCTCTCTTCACCCCAGCATGGTCACTACTGTCAATCCAGCTATGCCCATTGCCTTCCTCAACAACTTCCTTTCACTCTGCTCCTGCCCTCTGTTCTCTCCAAACTTCTCAACATGTCACCTTCGAATTTCTCCTTCTGCCAAGAAGCCATGTCCTTGCATCTGCTTCTCCAAATTTTACTAATTCTTTTTTTCTCTTCCCTGAGCTCACTTACTTCTGTCCTCTTGTAATGTAACTGAATCCCTTTCATCACAAACCAAACAAACAAAAACCCCAAAACCCAACAAAGCAATAAATAACCCTGGCCCTGGCAAAGTACTTGCTGCTATCCCATATTTATTTGGTCTGAGCTCCTTCTCCCAGTGCATGCCTTGTCTACTGGCACCACAAACCCTTTGAGCAGAAGGCTATTTGCACAGTTCCTACATAGAAAGGTCCTCCAGTAACAACATAATTTCTTCACTTCGAAGACCCAGTATCAAGATAGTACTATTTTTAATGCATTTCATCCAAGGGAAAGCTACATCCTCTTTTTCTTTTAATATGCTTTCTGAACAACAAAACAAGTTGCTGTTACTGTTTGCAGGCACAACAGTCACAACTGAGCATGTAAGGATGTATTACATCCACACAGCTCCTGGATGTAAGGAGTATTATTTAGTGTATTGACAGACTAGTCGAGTACAAGCATCTTCTACCATTCCCAACGTCATTCCAAGAGAGGTGGAGTGGAAAACCAGCTTGTTTTCAGCCTTAGGTAACAGACATCTAAGACATTCGGCTGCCAATCATAGGTTCATTTGTCTGATCATATGAAAATGTGAGCTCAACTTGTTCCAGATGGATGCATACACAGGTGCCCAAATTTACATATGCAAGTATACAAAAATGCTTCTGGACAGACCCCACAAGGTGCAGAGCAGACCTTTAAAGTATCCTCACCACTTTTGTCCCTCCCCACATGCTATTAAAAACTGCAACCTGATTTCAACTCATGCATATTGTTCTGCAGAGTAGCTTGTGGCAAATGACAACTACTAGACCAAAACACTTGCTTTCCAGCAATTTTCATTTATATTCCTCTGTCCAGATGAAATGACACTGCAAGGCAGCCTTCTGTTTGACAAGAAGTGAGGCCATCTGGGACAGGACTTTGTTCTCTTACATAAGAAAAGGCCTGCATTAGTCACAGAGTAAATAAGAAGAAAATAAAAATAATAAAACATCCATAAAGCAGTACGATAGCAGAACTGTGTCAGAGGGGTGGTCAATTGTCCCCCCTAGAAATACGATAAAGTGAATGTTTAAAAATAAACAAATAAAAGCTTGAGGGGCAAAGGGAGACAGATAGATGAAGGAAAAAAAACATCCTGGCCATTATGACAGCAGCCTCACATATGCAATTAGTGAGGAACAAAATTTATTAAGGCAAAGTGAATCCTCAGAGTGAAAATAAGTTCAGAACATATTTCAACCTAAAGAAAACAGGATGCTTCTCAATCAAGCAAGGTAGTTTATACTTCAGAGAAGAAAAACAAGTGTATTCATTTGTCTTAGTTGCCAAGTGCCATAAATTGAGCCACTCCAACTTTAACTAGAGGTTAAAAATATTTGCATTTAAAATAGTTTTATCTCTACTTAATTAATTGTCACCTATAGCCCTTTGTATTCTCCCTTATGAACCTGAAACAAGGACTAATCTGTTTCTCTTTGCTAAATAGAGCGTAAGGAGAAATAGATGATCACAAGGTAGGTATTTCCCCATCCTCTCAGGCTTATCGTTCAGCCTGCTATGGCTGAACCTGTGGCGTAAAAGGCTTTAGAGGTTGCATTGTCCCACCTTTATAAAATATATACTATAAGTAGCTAGTTAGAAAAAAACCCACAGTAATACTTGTAACAGGCTCGTACTACATATGCTTGAGGACTAGCTAATGACAGATTTGGACCAGACAGAGCCAAATGTTGGCTAGGGAGAAGAATTTCTCCAGCACCACCACTCTGTAGCCATTTTGTACATGACTACAACATTCAAGTGGGATGCTGCTGCTTTAGACTGTCCAAGAAGCACCACCACCACCTTTTTCCCATGTGACCATTTCTGCAATGCTCTCTTTCCCAGACAAATTCCACTGTGGCTGTTCCTCACCATCAAGGTGCCAGATTACTGCAACACACCTTCACACTGAGAGTGGCCACAAGAGCAGATGGATGCTGCTTAGAGTAAGTGGTTCGTGTGAAATACCAGCAGCATTGATGATCAAGCTCTACTGGCTGACAGCAAATTTCCAAACATTATGTTATGTTACTGGTCTACCTTGCATGGTGCTGAACATCTGCAGCACTACTTCTCTCTATTTCCTTCCCTTCTCCTTCACCCTCTTATTGCCCCTCTCTTCCCCTGCAATCAATCAACAGTCCCAGACTGGAAACCCCTTGCTCTGAATCAGATGGAGCTCCTGGCAGGGTGTGCTCCCATTCAGAGTCTCAACTTTGTGATCCCCTGGATGCTTTGGCTACTAAACTCTCACTTAGTGAGTATTCAAAGCATGATGCTCACTTCCTAGCCTGAAGACTGGGAATGTTTCAAGCTCATCATATTGCCACTGAGTATTTCTCATGGTGAGAGGAGTAGTCCTTTCTATTCCACTGCTCTCTGTATTATGTGTTAGTTACAGGAAGAGCATCCAAAACATAGCTTAGGTCTCCTTAATGGCTTTTAGAAATTTAAACACATGAAAACAAACATCGGGTTTAGTTCTGTACATAATCCTTACCAGCTGTGACTGAGCTTTATATAAACTGGGCTATTGGATCGACTTCCTTAATACGAATTGCCTTGTAGTGTAAATCATCTGAGGAGGTAGGACAAAAAGCAAATTTTACTTAGCCCTATGCTGTAGCATCATCACTTAGAAAAAGGATCAACAGAGCATATAATTATTTTTACACACACACTCTCATCCGAAGGATCAGCATGATCTAGTACCAGTCAGGTAACTGTCCGAGTCTGGTAATTCACAGATGTGCAGCACATTTATGGAAACAATCCAAAGACATTTGGCTTGGGGGGTTAGTGGGGGTGGGGGGTTGTTGACAGTGGTGGGACAGGGAAGATCACTAAAATACCTCGTTCTTCTTTCTGGAGATTTGCTATGTGCCATCCAGACCATATGTTAAAGTAGCATTTATTTAATAAAAACAGAATTTTAACTCTGGAAAATTACAAGATTTGAAATAGAAAGCCTCAGATACAAAAGTAGCAGTTGTAGACACTAACAGCAAACTATAATTTGAAAGCAAAACACTTGCTATGCCAGGAGACAAGCTATCTGTGTGAGATGCCTGAAGAGTGAAAAGTAGAAACATAGTAGTATTAAAGCAAAATATTAAAACCATATCCTGATCCAACTCTAAAACCAAATGCAAAGTGCCTCACTCTGGACATGCACCAGGGTTTCATTCTCCAATCATAAAGAATATTACCTATATCACTTCATTGTCAAAGCCAGGAAGTAGGTGGCAAGAGGTGGGGGCCACAGACAATTGACACTGATTGAAGCAGTATTGCTCCTTAAGCAAGGAGGACCATGCTCTGCCTTCAGCCACTTCAGGCAGGTTTCCATGGGTGTCACAGGTGAGACTGAGCAAACCTCCAGAGGACTTGGATCTGCAAGCAATGGCAGCTTGATGGAAGCATATTGAGAGAAATACAGAGTTATATCAAACACTACCAGCAAATGAGGGGGCAGTGCTGACTTTGAATAAAATGTAATGGAGCTTCATTTCCTTAACTGTATCTAGGTGGTGGAGTAAAAAAAAAAATTCAAAACCAAAGCCCAATTGCTTACACATACCTCAGTTCTAAAAAGTCAAGTGAAAGGAGATCGTGAAAGAAAGCAAAATCAGTTTCTAGAAAATTCAGGTATACTTTTTTTTGATTATTGAATTTGGAACAGTGGAAACCTTGGAAGATTATTTGTCTCTGTTTTCTGCTGTTCTGCTAGTGGAAGATGTCCCTGTTCATGGCAAGGGGGTTGGAACTAGATGATCTTTAAGGTCCCCTCCAGCCCAAACCATTCTATGATTCTACTTGACAAAGAAACAGGTGTTTTTCATGTTATATATTTACCTGAACTTATTTAAAACAGAGATCTAAAGTCCTCAAATTAAAAGGAACCATTTTATGTAGCAGTAGCATCATACGACTCCTTGTTCCATTACTAATTCCATCAACAATCTGGAAGGCAAAAATGGACAAGCAGTGAAAAAGCCCTGTTTTTCCAGCCTACTAATAGCTTTTGTGTCTTTTCCCATAGTACAGAGGCTTGAATAGACAAGACTCATTCTCAAAGTTCTTCTCAGCCATGGTGCAAATGAAAAAAGATTTTCCAGTAGGTTATTTAATTCAGGGCCCACCTATAATTACTCACTCACAGGAAGAGAAACTTCTTGTTTCAGGCTTCTGAAAGCAGATTAATGAAAATGCCTTTGTTTACAGGGAAAGAGGGATCAGGGTAACTTGCTTAAAACGATACATTTTTGCCATATGTAGGTAGAAAAATAAACCCATCTATCAAGAATATATTATAAATAGATGAAAACTGGCTCCAGACACAAGATTACTTTGAGAAAATACCAGAATAATGGACACAGAATTTTATTCAATCAACTCCAAACAACAGGGCAGAGTAGTTTATGCAAACTCCACAGAACAAGACTTTATTTCAAAAAGTAATCCTTCAATTCAGCCAAGATTTTGTTTGCTCAGAGATACAATGGAACAGAAAAAAAACCAAAAAAACCCTGGCAAACAGAAAGACAAAAGCCTGTGTACTGCACTTAGAAACAATTAAAGAAGTGCTTTGCTCCAGACTAAATCTTTAAACTACTGGAACAGCAGAGCCAAATCCCGTATTTTGTGCATGCAGTTTAAACTGCCAAACAGGGTTTATGTACCGATTAGCAGAGATTATGTAGAGCGGTACAGCCATTTTTTAAAAATACAATATTATTACAAAGAACCCCCAGAGGTTCATATGAAGATGGTCTCTATTTCATAGACAGTAAAATCACTGAGGCATATCATCACAGCAATGACTTACTACTCCTGCAGGAGCCAAGGGAGTGGAGCTTAACGCTGTTAATGCAGGAACAGCCCTCCCCTGTAACTGAACATGCAAAAGCCAGTTTACAGCTCATATCAGGTTTCTCCCGGACTTTGACCGAGGTCTTTACACGCCTGCATTGCTTGTCAGCTTCATCCAGATTTTCTAAGGAATTAGGACAAATTAAAAACACCTAAAATATTTAATTTAAGAAGTTTCTACTTCATGTCACTCTACTAACACCACTGGTGGTTGTAAATCTTCGCTACGCTTTCAGAAAAAGTCACTTTTACAATTTCGCCACGTGCACGGGATAATATTACATACCAGATGATGCCGTTCTAAGGTTCAAGTTGGAATGTCTCAGGCCTTGCTTCAGTGTATGTCCAACATTCTGAACAGCATAAGGCTATTGATCTTCACAACAAACACAAATTCTTACATTACTTAAACAGCTCTAAAAGTGCTTGTTTGGATAATCTTCTTTTAACGTGATTAATAGTCACCAGCAGCACAGGAGCACTATAACACAAATATAAGTTGATTTTAACAGTACATTCAAAGTGAATAACATAGCTTGCTTAGGACAAAACCACATTTTTCAGTAACAGCCCTTCTTTACAATTTGCCACTAATAGGGGAAACTGAGGTGTTTATAATGGACATCAATAGCAATACCAGCATTATCCACTACTTTGCCAAATACTCTCATACTTGGATGCTACCTGAATCGTATCCCACTTCCCCTAAACCAGGCAGCACACTCCTGTGAATACCCTAAGTGTCCTTTGTATATTACTCTGTATAATATAAAGGCACAGGTACATGTAGTATAGATGACCCTGTGATGTGCATACAGTATACTTTTCATTGCCATGTTTTCTCCCACCCCTCCATGCACTCTAGGAATAATCCTTGGAATATCCTGCTCTCCTGTTTCTCACATTGTTTTACAATCATCCACAAACAGTCAAGGCAAAGCTGCAACAGAAGCAACACCAAACTGTGTTTTATGAAAATATACCCCGAAGACAGTTGCCCATCATCGTTTCATACCTCTTTCTGGGTGCAAGTCAAAGATTCTCCACAGGTTCTCTCATGACCCTGGTCTCTCACTCTCTCTCTCTCTCTCTCTCACACACACACACACACACACACACACACACACTCACAGAGAAAGGGCATCTCAGCTCCATGTAAGCAGGATCAGGAACCTGGCTTTAAAAGAGAAGATATGGGTAATGCTTTCACAGTTGGCACGACAGCTTAACTACCCCATCTGAGGTTTAAGCATATCCAAAAAATACCTGTGTCTCTATGCTCTCCCTCAAAGCTGAAGAAGAAATTTATCAAGGAAAGTCCACATAATTTATGCAGCTGATACACTTCACACCAAAATGCTGAAGCATATTACCAAGGCAAGCATCTTCTTTGGTCAGGAGATTACACAGCTTACAAATTAAAACACAACTGCAGTTCTACCATCTTTCCTCACTGGCAAAGCAAACAAGAAAGAAAGAAAAGGTTCATCTGGGAGGGGGACAACACGCTAACAGGAGGAGTCTAGATCTCAGGGTCTAGAGACCAGTGATGGACTGGAGAAACTTCTCAGGACTAATGACTGATGAGAAAGTCTCCTAAGCAGAGCAGCCCTGGGGAAAAAAAAGCAGCCCTGAGCAAAGGGACAAGAAGCAGAAGTGAGACATGCAACAAGCCAACAACAAAAATAAAACTAAAAAACTGTTTGCTACTTACTACTTTTTTATTTCAGGGCTGGCTGAGAAGGAAAGTGGCCCAAGCCAACCACCCTGTCTTGGAATAGATCTCTTCCCAGCCTACCCAGCAAGTTATAATATGATTTTCAGTAACTCCTTATCTCTTTGGTGCATCCAAGGGAGGACTAACAGGAAAATTATCCCTGGTTTTGTCCTCTCTCCTTCTCTGAAACAGCAACAACAGGTTCACCTTAGTACTTCTGCCCCTTGAAGATGAAGGCTGCTCCTGCCCTATGAAGAGCTGAAATGCTGTGAGAGAGGAATAAAGAAGAGCCAGGGTGAATCCGTCATGCTTTGAGCTTGCTGCTCCTGCCAATTAGCAGCATGGGTTGTGGTTGCTGCCATTTTAGAGCTATGTCTTGTCCAAGCAGCATCCACTCCTTTGCAGGCCCAGACCTAACACCAGCACCTGCAGCACCAGCCAGTATTACTTCCTCAGCTGCTGGAAAAGGAAAATGTGGCACTATTGCAGGATTTTCTGTTCCCAGAAGCCTGATTACTTCCTATGTCTGCTTTTAAAATACTACCCAAAGACAAGCTGGAGATTCAGATTCAGATGTGCTGTGTTTTAGATCATGTTTCCAAGGACAAACCTCAGCAAGAAGTTTGGGAATTTGCTGCTTTCTACCCTTTGCAGATCTAGGCTCATGTTTTGAAGGGTGTTCAGAGTCCTCAATACATAGAATCATAGAATTATTTAAGTTGGAAAACACTTCTAAGATCGTGGAGTTCAACCATTAACATAACACTGCCAAGTCCGCCACTAAACCATGTCCCAGAGTGCAACATCTACACGTCTTTTAAGTACCTCCAGGGATGGTGACTCAATCACTACCTTGGCCAGCCTGATCCAATGCTTGACAACCCTTTGTGTAAAGAAATTTTTCCCAGTATCCAATCTAAACCTCTCCTGGTGCAACTTGAGGCCATTTCCTCCCATCCTGTTACTTGGGAGAGGAGGCCAACTTCCACTTGGCTGCAACCCCTTTTCAGACAGTAGTAGAGAATGATAAGGTCTCCTGAGCCTCCTTTTCTCCAAGTTAAATAACCCCAGATCCCTGAGCTGCTCCTCACCAGGAAGGAGTTTAGGCCCTTCACCAGGTGAACTATTCTTCAAGGTCACTTGTGCTCTTGACCCTTTACATGAACAGGTGCCTCAAGATATTCTCATAATTGCTGCTGTATAACCACCTTCATAGGATAGACCCTGAGGAATCGAAGCACCATTAATAATATCCTAATGAAGAAGACTATACACCCCTTTCAAAGAGAAAAATTCAATTATGCATATTATTCTCATGAAATGAGAATACTGTGCTGAAGTTGCCAAGAAATAAAGCACACAGTAAAATCATGCTGAAGAAAAGCAGGGGTTTAAGCTCAGCCCTGTCCTGTTTCAAGCAGGAATCCCACTCATGAATTTAGAAAAGCAAGTCCCAAACCTGAAGGACCACTCCTTTCAAAGCACAGCTTTAGGCCCAGACTTTTTCTATAATAATGAATTCATAGGGAATTAAAGCTCGAGTGACAAAACACTGGAGCACTTTAGACAGTGGAAAATAAAGAAAAATAAACATCACATGAAATAAACTGCTGGGCTCTGTGTTGTCCTGGACTATCAGGCAATGAAAAGAAATGCTGTCAAACTTGAAAGGAAAAGTGCATCAGGCAGGTAATAGGACTATTAACAAAAAAATTCCATTTACAGAGATGCTACCACAAAAAGGGAAAAAGTGCCTAAAACAAACAGTCCTTTATTGGTCTGATGAAAAGCACATTCACATCGATGTCAGCATCCAAACAGACTGGCAAAGACTTTGTGTCAGACCCTATTTAAGACTCTACTGTAGAATAAACAAGGAAAGAGGCTGTTCTTCCACTTCAGCTAAAGTCAGCTCAAGTTTTCTTCCTGGTCACAGCAACATCAAGCTATATTCAAACTACAGATCAAAAGTTTACTAAAGTCAATTGATAAAGAAATAAACTTCTTTTCCTTTCTATTCTGATTTCCAGTGATGAAATTTGCTTCTCACATCAATGTTAGCATTTCTGTGCAAAATTTTCCTGACTGACAAACCTGCTATAGGTAAAACAGTGATGAGACAATTCCAGATTTCCCTCTGAGCAAAAAGGTTTCAGGGCAACATTCCTATTAAATGATGATGCATTACAGTGAAATGTTGTGTATAAATACTGGGATGAATATGAAATGAGATCAGTTTTGTTAAAGTCATCACAATAAATAGAAGACGAATCAATGAATACCAGACAATTATTATTAAGCCCTCATAGCCACCCCACTGGAAATCCACTGCAGCCACTAGAAGGATACCCACACATGATACAGCTGCAAGAAGGCAATGCCAACACGGACGGTAGAGAAGAATGCTCTAGCAATCATTTAAACTTGGAAGGGGAAACTAGTATTGGTCGCAAAAATGCTTGGGGTGATGAAGGCACAGCCACAACTGTGTCACAGCAGACAGCCATCCAGGCAGCAGAAAGGGCATGAAACTTGATTCCTCCAAGAAGTGAACTTGAGGACAACATACCACAGAACTTACGGCTGCGGCTCAGGCCTGTGGACAGCTCAAAGACAGAGGGACTGAACCCAGGAGAGCATACGAATCACTAAGAGAAACATAAACCATCATCACCATCTTTCTTGAAGTTCAGCCATGGAGGGAGTCATCTATGCTGCTGCCATCCCAAAAGGGTACCCTGCTCTACTCTTTGCCTTTTTGGTATGGCTAAAATGGGTTTCCTTTACAACCAAAGATCCTTCTCGCCACTTAAATTGCTGACCACCTTCAACTCTGCAAAGAGAAGTTTTTCAGGTGATTATGATACCCGTAAAACTCCACCGTGGAGCAGTTCACTGCCATGCCACGACACGTGAGGCATGTACCAATAATCTCGTTCTGCTGAAACTACTGCTGCAACATGATAATCAGGAAGAAACAGAGAGCAACAAAATACCTAAGTAATATTTGTCTGCTAACAAGGGCTGTGGGAAAACAGATGAAAATCAACACTGAGAACTACTGGCTTGAAAAACAAACCAGCTTTCCACCTGCCAGCATCAGCAGCATACTCGCAAGTCACCAAGATCTTGCTAAGGCTGAAGATTTGTTCCTTGTGGTGCTGTGACCCATCATCCCGTAGTTCACTGAGGAACCAAGTAGCTGGGTCATGCAATGGGCAGATGCATGTGGGAGAGAAACCCTCCGGCTGCCAGAGCTGCTCAGGCTCCCAGAGTCCCCCCTGTGACCAGTGAAGCACACCAGCTCCCCTGCCCTGAGCTTCTGTAGCCCAGGGAGCAGGGACAGGCTGAAACCTGGGCTTATAACCTCATTTGGATGGATACCTGACACACTGAAAAACTATGGTCTTCTTCTTAGGAAAAAAATACAAAAAAACCAACCAAACTTAAAAAATGTTAAACATACACGCACATCACACAAACAATGCAGAGACAGAACCACATTCTTTCTCCTTTCAAACTAAAAGTCATATACCATGTTTTCTTAAAGTCATGATCTAATTTGATAGATGTGGAAACTGACTCCCACTGTCCTGTAAAAAAAATGCAAAAGACAAAAAAGTAAAAGAAATTAATACTAATAATCCAGAGGATTAGGGCTCAGAGGTCAGTGCACAACCTTTTAATGAGCAAGGTATTTCAAGACTGATGACACAGTATATTTTTATTCTTCAGTAATTTAGTACAGAAGTTTACATTGATTGCTTAAAAGGCCATTCGATTTTATTTCCCATATTTAATTGTTCTTAGTGCCCAATAAATGCTTGACTGAAGAAAGTAAAGGATAATTTTATCCTTTTGTATCATTTAAAATACTGTCAGGCCAACTCACTCATTCACACGCCCTCTACATGCCCTTCATGTTTGTACAAACCATGCAGATTATCTGTTTTTCATTACCACCAAACCCGAAACCCCCACAGTGCTCAGGCTTTCTAACCTGAATTAAACTTCTCACAGGTGCATGAACTAAAAGGAGGAATTTTACCATTTCCAAGTATAACTTTATTAATATGACAAAGGAAAACCATAGGCCTTGCACAATGGAATTTTATTTTACCTTAAAATTCACATTTTCAATGAAAAAGAGTTGCCTGCTAAGTCCTTATGTCTTATCATGGCTTGGATCTCTTTAGATTCTGCTTGTTGACTAAGAGCTGCAGGTCCTCAGACCAGGAAAACATGCATTTAAACACATGGCTTAGATATATGCCTAAACTCAGCATGTGCTTAAATTAGCTCATCATCTGCTCATCTTTCTCCTTGTCAACAGAGAACAAATGTGAAAGACATAGAAAAAGTTCTCTCTCCTATCAAGTATTTATTGTATCTCACAACACAGTTAAATTATGCCACTCAGTGAACATCATGACAACTTCCTAGGTACAAAGTTATTTTTGTGTTTTTCATGAATTATCTTAGTTATCTGGCCGACACACAGAATTCACAGGTTCTTATTCATGCAACATGCAGACACTGTGAGTATTCACTGAGCCCACCCACATACTTGCTTGATTCCAGACTCACTAGAACCCTAAAAAAAACCCCTGGAAGCTTTTAGTTTCTCTTCTCAGCATTTCTATGATGTAAGACATGGTTATAACCATTTTCCATCCAGGCAGCTGAAGTACAAAGAAATATGGTTTGGATTTGCAGAAGGTTCTGAGGAAGTTTAATGCCCAGATCACCTTATCTTAATTCCTAACATGTTACCCTTACTTTCAACAAGCTCTGAAGGTGAAACTGTTAATGCCATTGAACTCAACAGGATATTTTACAATGATTTCAACAGTGTCAGGATTTCATCTTCTAACACCAGCAGAATTTTTATCTAATAAAATCTGGGACTTTCCCTTTATAGCAATTCACAATATTTTATCACACACCACTGAATTACTGAAAAGTTAACTTGATTCACTACTTCATTTAACGATACTCTCATTCAGTGGAAAATACGGATTCCTAACAAAAAAAAGGGATGTACATAGCATCCAAGAAGTTTTATCAAAATACTTACGTGCATATGAAAGGCAATTTTTAAAAGTAATTTTCATGTACTATTTAATTCTGATGATCTCAAAGATCATCACTGTAGAAGGAAATACTGAAACATGAAAAAAAAAAGGAAATGACATGAAAATATCTTTTGAAAGACAACCATGTGGGGTTTTTGAAATGCAATCACATAGTTGAACTAGTACAGTAATATTGGATCTGTAATCTACTTAAGCATTTATTGACTAACATCCATGACAAAATAACTGTTGCCCTAATAGGATTCACATTCAACATTTTTTAGGTTTCCCAAATAGTTCACAAAGTACATTTACATATAAATCAATTAATATTGACTGATTGATCAATATATGCACCGTATGAAAAACAGTTTTGGCGGCTTTATGTTCTTCGCAGAGCAGCTTCACCTACTGATGATTAATTTTAATTTACTTTAAAGGATTCTATTGCACTGAAACTTTAATTAAAAACAAAATGAGAAAGTCTATAAACTCTGCATAGCATCAATTACCTAGACTTGATATCCTGCACTTCGCCTACCCTCTGTACATATGGTTTCTGTTAAAATAATTGGAAAGCACTTCTGAACAATGTCACCCACACATCCATTTTAAGAGTGAGAGGATATATTACCATTAAACGTCACTAATATTAATAAAGAAACAATTAATTCTTCATTACCTATTTCTAAAATATACTATCAGACTCCTTCAGTTCAAATACAAATAAAACACTACACATGCCTGTCAGTGAAATGGGTAATCATCATCACTGTTGTAATTTATACTGCTTTCTGTTGTAAGTCTAATGCCTCATTTATTTATAAAGGTTTTTGGCTGACATTATAAATAGCCTCTTTGAAATATTAAAAAAAATAATCTAGCTATTATTAAGCAACTTAATAAGCAACTCTTTCCTTATAAAATGTTGATTTTAATTAGCATTACACTTTTTTGGTGAACACACAGTATTTATGTTTATAAATATTACTATTTCATTAAAACACACAAAAATAATATTTCCCATTAATTCATTTATATATCTGAAGTAGAAGAATATTATCATAAGAAAATCCATATGGAAAATAACTTGAAAATTTTGGTGAGTTTACACTAGGAGTCGGCTCAGCAGCCATATAGTACCTGATTTAAATATCAACCCTACCAACACTGGTTTGGACCAAGGACAAGAACAGTTCAATGTTTTAGTTATTAAAAAAGCATGGAATTGTCACAGCCCTCATCCACTACAACCAGCATCATATTACAAGCCTCCATGGTTTCTCTGGCCCACTGCCTGGACTATTTATTACTATTTGTAAAATAGACACTTGTGTAAGAATGTCAATTTTAAATATCTCTGTTTAAATGAGCCTGATAAGAGATGACCAGATATAGCTTTTATGAGACTGCTAAATAATTGCATCACGCAAAGCCAGCTTGTGAATTTTGCAGGACAGCTAATAACAACCTACAAGGTAGCTTGTGAATTCACCATTAAAAAGAATAAAGCTATCAAAAACAATAAAAAGTGTGTGCTATAAACCTGTAACAACAAAAACACCGAGAAAGTCAACTACCATTCATAATGAGAACAGTATCTGAGCTCTCCATATCTGAAAGTAATGGAGAGTCTAAGGTACCCCTATCAATCCAGCTAATACAGCTCTAGCAATTATTTTCTGTACTCTACCTCAGTAAGTTAAAATATGTTTCCAATGCCTAACACAGCAGTCATTAGAGCTTCCCCTGCCTCAATCAGCATAACTAATGAGGCTGTATAATAACAGAATGCAATCTCTAATGAAAAACTGAACAAAGTCTCCCTGGCTACAATACTGCTTGTGATTTAGTATTCTCAACTTGTCCATCCTCCATCTTTTACTCTGTGGATATTATCACCACTCAGAAAATTACATTTCAATGAACTTGTCAGGAAATAAGTAATAAATTAATCAGGCAGTATAAACCAATTACACTCATTTTCTGTGTGTTTTCTTTCAGGGCCCATGCACAAAAGCAGTACTGGCTGCACTGGGTATTCCTCCTGACTGCTCAGAAAGGCTCCAGGCAGTGAGCAGGGACACTACTGGAAGGAGGGGAAGAAACATCTCTCCTCTACTGAAGTCATCAGAAGTGCTGTTGATTCCACAGGACATCCACACAAAACCCCTGCTATTTTTAATATTGGTTTTTTTAAGTATATCCAAATCTATATACAAAACTAAACCTGTTCAGGCACTTTGAAAGGTATCTGAAAATACCCATTGTGAAAACTTCAAACACCTCAGTATGTTTGCAAGTGTAGCCCAGGATCTTTCCAGTTGTCAGTAGCAACAAAGGAATGTGCCTAAAACCTTAAATTGTTGTATCTAAATATCATATTTGAGAGTACCTGAGGCAATTTGTGCCAATGGCTATGGCTAAACTGAGTGAACTGAGAGGGTGTTCCATGGCATCCCAACACTGTTTAGGTAGCACCTAGCCATAACACAATTCCCCTCTTCCCTTCTACTGCTAGAAAAATCTTTAATATTGATTATGTTACTTCTAAACATGGGCAGTGAGCAACAGTACCACGTGAAGTACCAGTCAAGAGTTCCCATGCTAACAGGGAGTGAACGATGTAAATTGGATGCCTCTTGCTCCAGGCTGTGAAAATTTGAGAAGAGCATTGCGCTGGGTTAGCGCCTCTGGTTTAAGGCATTACAAGCATCTGCACCAAGGAGAGAAACAGAAAGACTTTTTTTAACAAATAAAGCTCAGACAACGAAGCGCAAGGCACACTCTGTCATGACACAGAATTTCACAGCAAATTATTCAGATGAAAAATCTGAAGCAATACAGGCTTCTGGTCTTATAAAAGTGAGCCAAGGTAACGCACAAAATAGTACAGAAATTCCTTACTTAACAACTGAAGTGAGTCCACCCACACAGTGCTTTCAGAAGCATTTAGCTGGACTCTAAAAAAATGTACTTGCAAATAAAAACTTTTCTACCAACTGCTTTTGTTGATATATAATGAAGATTTTATGCATGTAAACACACTCTTTCCATATAAGCAATATTTTAATAAACTCTTAAACTCAGTACTGCAATTGCAATTATACAAGCATCACACACCTGCCAGATTCCAGATCCTCATACAGCACTGATATCCTTTTCATGAATTTTGTCTGTTTTCTGTCTTGGCTGGGAAAAGATCCAAGTAGGTTAAGCTCAGGGAGCTCATTGTCACTGCCACTTCTTGAAGACTGAATATTGTTTAACCTTTCCCCTGCAGTCTGCATAAAATTCCTAGAGGGCAGTTTAAAATTCATATGGTCTAATTAAAAGTGGGATTTATTAAGACTGGAATAAAATAAATTGAAATAAAATACAATATATCATAACATATGTAACCTCATATTTGGCATGAGGTAAGCCAGAAGTGCAGTAAAAAATTAAGTTACAGCATTTAAAAAAAAATTATCTACCCAGCACTTTTGCCACCAAGCCAGCTGCCAAAGTAATATCTCCTCTCATGACTTTTACAAATTTTTTTCTTTTCTTTACTTATCCTCACACCAAACAGCTCCTACCAAGAAGTCATATGCTCTCATAATCTTCCCTATATTAATTCAAAACTGCATTTATCTACCTTAATGGTTTCAGTAGTTCTTCCTTTTCTTTTGCTTCCTCATTTTATGTTATCATCCTAAATACTTCTTTGAAGGCAGAACCAAAGAAGCTCATACTTTCACAGGACGTGATCAAGGATGTGAGGGACTAAACCAGACAATGTATTTTCCACCTTGACCTCCAGGAGCACAGAAATAAGGTCTAAAGAGCTATTGTCCATTAAATATCTATAAAAACAACCAGACGTGAGACATGATTACAAAACAGGCTTAGTTGAGCTTGTTCAGATACTGATGACAATAAAAATGGAATAACACAGGCACTGGTTGGCTTGGAGACAGGGTCTCCTGTGTTCAAATCTATGCCCATCCTAATCCTTTCTCCACAGCTCAGGAAAACCAGACAATGGATGAAGTTCATCCTTCACCCACTTTTGTTGAAGCCACATCTCTGACCACAGTACAGGTGTCCCTGTAGAAAGCAAATTTGCCATGTGTATAGTCCTGTCAGATAAACACCATGAAAATATTAAAACAATTAGTTCCATCCCATTATTGGAAATGAAAATGGACCAGTAGCACCCACACATCTCCACACATCCCTGCAGCACTAAGGGAAATTCCTCCCAAGCACAAAGGCTGGAGGAGACAACCTCACCAGTCACACCTGTTGTGCCATGGTGGCAGCGTCAGTAGCAGCGTTTTCAGCATTGTGCTACTTCACAATAGGCTTTCCCCAATATGTCTTTGCAGCAGCCAGTCCTGCAGCCCCAGCAGTGTTTTGAGAAACGGTGCCACTCAAACCTTTAACCCAGTTCACCACTACTGCAAGCAGGAAAGCTTTAGTAAGCCAGCAGGTCTATTGCAGGGATAGAGTTAGAAAAGCACTGTCAAATTTGTACACCCTGCAGCACAAATTCATTTACTACCCTCAGTTCATCTCCATGTCACATGCAATAGCCATTTTAAGTAAACCTCTTTTCCACCCAGCTTCAATTTTCATGTGTTTAATTTGCTCACATTATCCCAACTACATCACATCTCTACAGGGTTTTTTTAATTTTTTGGGGGTTTTATACTTCAAAACCAGTGAGGTGGTTCTTGTGCCCCATTCTTTCTGCCCCCTTAGCAAATATTTAAATCTTTTAAATTTATGTTTTGAGTCCATACTTCCAGCACCTCAAGTTTGTTTAGTTCACTGGCTTTCAGTGTGTAAGCATCCTGGTGTCAAATGCTGTATCTTACCTTCAGAAGGAGAATATAGCTCCAGTTACACTCACTTCAGAGTTTTTCTATTCTGGGAAACAAAGTAAAATAAACAAAAACAAACAAATACACCATTTTCCCCAGTTGCCCTTAATTTGACTTCACTATGGTCCACATTAACAGAAACAGCAGCTAAACTGTCTTTGAAACTTTATTCACCATAGCCAGAAAAAAAAAGAAGGAAAAAAAGACTGGTGAAATGCCTTTAAAACATGCTTTAATCTAGCTGGAATGCCATAAATTGCTTCCAGATGTGCTCCATACAAAAGTCAATCATAGCTATTTATACTGACACTCTGCAGTCCAAACAATCTGAATCCAAATGCCATGTCTCTGCTACAATAAAGCTATAAATGTCATTCTTGTTGAATCTGGAGAGGTGTTGAAGAGTTCATGCTAGTTTGCTTTCTGGGCTATTTGTTAGGCAGCAATTATTAAAAAAAAAAAAGATAAAGAGAAACTTTTAAAATGTGTCCTTTTCTTGCTGAGCTTTTCTTAAAGCACACCTGACACCTTCCAATCATGACCTTGAAAGTGCCACAGGTTACAAGCTGAAATTTATTTCATAAGTTAGAAAAATGTAGTGCTTAGGCTCTGAGCCAAGAATAACTGAATGGCTTGGCAAGGCTCCCATGCCCTCCCCTAGAACGAACACACACGTAGTACACCTGGGACTAAATGAACTGAGTACAGTAAAATGACACACTGACTGCAATAATACTTCTATTCAAGAATCTTCCAGGGTATTGGGGAGAAAAAAAATAAATTCTTGCTGAAAAAAAAAAAAGTTTGGAAATTATACCCTCATCAGTTGTTTTGCATGCGACACACAGCCATTGGAATCAAAGTATAGCCTTCACTTGGGGAAACCAAATAACCAGCATTTAGATGAAAAGATGACCTATGGAGTTATCCCACACTGTTACAGGAAAATATATTATTTTTGTGTAGTCTCCACAGAATTTTCTCATTGATTTTTATAGACTTAATTAAGATCCTTTCCCCTCCCCTGCTAAAGTGCACCTGCAGTTCAATTTATGTATAAATGCTCAGAGTTTTAATTCTGGCTTTTTGTAAGTGAAAGACAACAGGGAATTTTCTTATCATTACTTGAAGTTTGGGGAATTAAAAGCATTTCAGAAAAATCATAGTATACAATGACTTTACTCTTTAGTTCCCTGCCTTTTTATTTCCCTTGAGGTTTGCCTTCAACTACAAAGATTTCCTCTGCCTTCCCTCAGTTCCTTACCTTTTTCCAAGTCCAAAAGACTGAAGAACATTCCTCTCTCTCAGGCCAGGCCATGGCATGGACTACCACATGGGTTGAGAAAAAAAGTCAGAAAATCACTGAAGTGATTAAAATTTGGTCTAAAACCTTCAGAGAGGGGAAGCAAATTGTACGACACGGTATTTTCAAGACTCAAAATGTATATATACACAGGAAAAAAAAATGAAAGACTTTACAAACAAGATTTGTGCTCTCCATTCAACTTACTGGAAAACTTCAGTTTTTAATAAATATCTTCAGTCAGAGGTTATATGAATTACTAAAGAAGCAGCAAACGTAATACCTGTATTTAAGAATGGAGGAGGAATCTGTTTAGTCAACTGCTGAGCCATGAGTCTGGCCTAAACATTAAGCAAGGTTTTATAACCTATTTTGAAGGAATGTAATTTATGTGTAATTGCAAGGGGTTGGAGAGGAGATAAGCAACAGAGAGGCAGAGAAGCTACTCAAATAAAAAGATACTTTTGGCATTAGAACAAATGATTAAGACTTGGCCATGAATACACTAAGAATGGAATTCACAAGCACATGTTTGACCGTGAGGAGGGTAAGACGCTCCAACCACTGTCCCAGGGGAATGAAATGGAGGAAAACTCTCCCACATGGGAGGCTGAGAAAGTTACATGACTTCAGTATCCTGCAACTGCAGGGGATAAAGCTTGGTGATGCATAAGCTGCCTTCCACTCCTGCATCAGCCTACATTCATGTACCCTTATTCCTAGCTCCTATTAGACAGTCACTGCAGATAGAGACAATTAACTCATGCAGCAAAAGCTTAGGGGACTGCTAAAGCTGTAAATTGTTGTTCAGCGATATCTCTCTATTAGCGCATTTCTTTCTTTTCCTCCACCCAAGCAGTGACATTAATCTTCAGAAACCTCCCTCCATGAACTTTTCTACAACTCAGTCCATGTTACTTTACCTCCTCAGACTACCAAAATTTATATGGAAAGTCCTCCTCACATCCTGTCTCATTGTAAAGACCTACCATACTGCCTCCAAATATGCTGCACTCTCTTGAAAGCCTACCCACACATTTTTAACATTTAAAGACAAAAGTATACTCAAAGAAAGCAACTAATTTACTCTGTCTATAATCCTTTTTGTATTCTCTCCATCAAAGCACAATGTCTCCCCTCAACTGTGCATCAAGTTTTCCATTTAGATCCCAGACTTTCTGAATCTAGGACTTAGAGACTTCTCACCAGCCCCTACAGCAAAAATAAAATAACTGTGACAATAATAATAACTAATGCTAGTCATGATCACTGGCTTTAAACTCCATGAATTGGTTCTGCTTTTGCAGCTGTGCTGCTTCTTCTGAGGCACCAATGGTACTGCCAGCAGCCTAAATGCTAGATTATTAATTCAACCCATCCCTCCCATCCGAGAAGAAGTATTGTATCTCCAGATCTGCATAGCTTCTCCATTTTTGATGGCTGACACCCAAAAAAAGATAGAAGAACAAAAGTCAGTAAAGTTACCAAAAAATACAAGTCTCCTATAGCTACTGTTTCAAACAAATAGGTTTAGAGCCAATATAATAATTTCTACCAGTATCATGCAATGTTTTATTTGCTTTAGATTTGCTGTCCTTTACTGGAAACAACAAGCCTAAAAAAAAAAAAAAAAGAAGAAGAAGAAGGAAAAAACCCCCTCATTTCAGGTTTAAAAATATTTACTATACCTTTAAAAGTAACAAATGAAGCACTTGAGTCTCAGATGTGAAACCAGTAGGGAGCTGGCTTGATGCATCAGTTTTTACACCTCTTGCAGTTAAATCAGAGATCCAAATGCAAAATCTAGCACTCAGTGGTGAACTTTTAACACTCCCTGGAGGAGTGTGTCCATAAACCATTCACTGGATTACACTCATCCATACAATACTTATTTTATACATTCAGTCCCTACCAAAAAAAAAAAAAAAAAAAAAAGAAAAGAAAAAAAAAAGCTTAACCAAGGTAAAATTAAGGTTGCGTAAACTATACATCATTTTTTGTCATCATATGTCTAAGTCTCTGCTTTCCTTTTTGAGATTTCATTAGTACAACTTCCCACTATTCTTATCTCCAATGGATTTGTTTCTCTGAATTTGCATCTTGGCCAGGAAAGGAATCCAAAAACACCCCATGACATATGTGGCATAGCCATGTGTGGCGCAGGAGCTCTCCCATACTTTGGAGTATGCTCAGCAGAGCTAATAACACTTTCAAAAACTGCTGCGCTGACTTTTTTTGTGGAATGGTCTTAATGACAGCTTTTTGGGAATTTCACATTACGCCTCATGATCTTAAAAGTCTTCCGGACATTAAGTCTTTTGCAATATATTTGATAGAGCCATGGAAACATTAGGGTTGGAAAAGACTTCGAAGATCATGAAGTCCAACTATTAACTCAGCACTGCCATATTTGCAACTAAACCATGTCCCAGAGTGACATATCTGCACGTCTTTTAAGTACCACCGTGGATAGTGATTCAACCACTATAGGCAGGCTGTTCCAATGCTTGACAACCCTCACTGTAATTAAATCTTTTCTCGCATCCTATCTAAATCTCTTCTGGTACACCTTGAGGCCATTTCTTCTCGTCCTGTTACTTGTTACCTGGGAGAGGAGACTGACTCCCACTGGGCTGCAGCCTTCTTTTATGTAGTTCTAGAGATCAAAAAGGTCTCCCCTGAGCCTCTATTTCTCCAGGCTAACCAACCCCAGCTTCTTCAGTTGCTTCTGATAGGGCTTGTGCTCTAGAGCCTTCACCAGCTTCATTGTCCTTCTCTGGACATGGTCTAGTACCTGGGGCACATATACAAACGTGCACACACTGTGTATGCATGCTCACACGTGTGTACACATGTATACACACACACATGCACAAACTTACACACACTTTGGGGCTAAAATTGGAATGGATAAAGATCAGTGTATCTTCACTGAGTTCAATGGAAGCTCCATCAAATGAGAAAACCCAATGACAGTAAACAGTAAACCTGCCTGAGTGGCCTACTGCTTATTTCAAAGTTCACAGAACACAATAAATATGAAGATTTCTAAGGTCCTTCACAATTTAAAAAGAGAGTAACAAAAATAGAAAGAGTGGGAGTTTTGTTCCAGTGAATACCATTCTCCAACCCAGTGAAAAAAATTTGCAATGTCATGCTAACATACTGCATAAGCCATAACACTAAAGGGTCAATGCCAAGCTCCTTGCAGACCAGCTCTCCTACTTCGTCTCAATGTGGTCCTCCTAAGTTTAAGGGCAAAACACTGATGTTTTCCTACAACCACACTCAGAAACTGGCTGTCCCACCTAGAGTGCACAATTCATGCTAATGGATGTCAGGTAAAAGGCCAGAGTCACATTCTGGATTAGGGCTGGGCAACCTCTCAACAAGCAAAGAGTCACACACTGAATTTGCTACTGAAATGTCCAGCTATCATGAATCAGTTTTTTGCTGCAATGGGGATGGGAACAGCAGCACGATCAACTCGTCTCCAGCTTTGTCTTCTCCTCCAGCTTTCACAACTCCAAACAGAGTGGGTCAAGCCAACAGCACTATCAATGTCACATTGATCCATTGCATGACCCCACACCAAATAAAGATGTGCACTAAAAATTTGCAAAAGTGGCTAACAACTCAATTAGACAGCTGAAGTCATTATGCCCTCAAGTGTTAGGAGACTGAAAAGCCATTTTGGCTATAAAATACGTAGGGAATCTTAATGTTACGGTCAGTAAGACAACAGCACACACATTACCTATACTGCATTTTATCTAGTCCTCAAATGTAGCTCTCCCTGTTCTTGATGTAATTAGCCATTATACAGCTTAATGTGAAAGCCAAGCTAGAGAACCAAATCCATTCAAAGACACAGTCATATTAATAAGTTGATAGCACATGGTATAAAATACAACTGTGGGCCTTTTACATGAGTTACAAAACAGTAACTTCTGCAGCATGCCAGTCAATAAAGAATAACCACACCAAAAAATTCAGAGCAGCTTGGTGAGCAATAACAGGTAACAGTTTGTTTGCCTGTTTATCGGCCAAGGTCCAGAGACTAATCTTCTCCAAGGACACAGTTCTCACTCATTGTCCATACTGCGGTGACGACATCTCCGTGTCAGAGTTTTAAATTATTTTATCTCCCCTACTCTTCTGCTTTAAAAAGCTATTCTGAGTCTTTGCTTAAATCATTCCACTGAATTTCCATTACCATGAAAAGATATGCCTCATTATAAATTTTTTCAGTGTATTTTGTTGTTTGCCATTGAGTTTTTTTAAAAAAATCATAGAGAGTTTTTCAGAGCAGCTTAAGTAAACACTGGCGTGTGAGCACAATGAGGTAGAGTACAATATGCAAGAGAAGTCAGAGGCTGAAATGAGAATACAATTTCCCATGAGAGAGTTCTATGTTCAAGCCATTTAACTTTAAAACTAGTTCAATATTTGAACAAGACACTATTTTATTCCCATTCAAAGTTTAAACACAGATCACTTTGAAATCAATCATAAATTCAAACGTCTTTACTTTAGAAACTGTTTCAATATTTAAAAGCTTTTTTTCCTCTCTTTTATGTAACAGCACCTTCACGCTGCAGAAGCAGAACTGACTTTGAGATCCTTAAGAGCAATGCTATTTTCCTGCCAATACACACAAAAGGCAGTTCTAGGAAAAAGAAAAAACCCCACAAAGGCGAGCCTGTGCTTTGCTTCAGAGTTTAAGAACAAAGTCTGGACAAAGAACACACAACCTAGTCTTCAGCCCAAGCTAAAGTAAATGAACTTGGTCTAGGTGCTTTTCAGGGCAGAAGACCGTAACTCCTTGTTGCTGCACTGCTTTTGTCCTCACCTGGGTGTAAGGGAAAATCAGACAATCAGTGGGATGAGTGTAGGCAAAAGACAACCCTCCTTTAGGATAATGATTACTGAGTGAGAGAACCACAATTCAGAGGAAGGATACAGAGCCCATTCACGGACCACACGTACTTGGTTCCCTCTCCCATTCAGCAAAGTGGTGCTTGCCCTGCTGCCTCAGAAGCCTCACAGCTCATTCAACGTTGCAGAAATTGACTGCTCTAGCTATGCAACACTAAAAAAATATTTTATCCTGGTTAAATAGCAATATTTCACACATGTATTTCATTTCAATATGATGACCCTGAGAGTTTTGGGGGAGTTTATATTTGTTTGATTTTATACCTTAAAACTCATTCTTCAGATGAGCAACTTACCACAAAGACTCTGCAATGGAATGGTGAAACAAAGTGAACTCCTGAATTGTGTCTCTGCCAGTTTTACATGCACCATGATAAACCTGTCTGCATGAGTAGTCATGATGCTGCACTAGCATCTGAATGCCACCTTTCCCAGGAAAGGGCAGCTGTTCATTCATAATTATCTTTCCTTAACTGAAAAATGAGGGGTCCCTATTTCCAGGAAGCCATAGGTGACTAGCATTAGGCAATAAAGGAGCTTTACTTTTTACATACCTTCAAATTAAAAAAAAAAATCAGTTGCAATCAACACAGCATTAACATATTGTATTGTAACATTTCACATACAGCATGTCACTGAAAACTCAGCATTGAGCAGGAAGGAATTTGATGAATCAAGTAGATGAAGCCAAGATGTAGTTATTAGATGCATTACATCTTTAGCACATCATCTGTAAAAACGTCCAGGGTAAACTAACGCTCCAGGGGAAACCTGACCTTTAAGAGGCTTCCTATACTACATCTAAATTAATGTCAGTGACAGGCACTTCAATCTAAAATAGCAGGGTTCTTTCGTTCTATCTACACTATATATTCATCCATTTATTTGTGTGTAAAATGTGTGTGAGCATAAATGGTTTTGTGTCATTCTGGCACTGGGGGAGTAGGCAGGGAATAAAAAGAACTCATAGATTTTTCTGATTTCTATTCCTCACTACTCCCATGCATAGTGTTCATTTTAGAAGGTTCATTCAGAATCTTTTCAGTCCAAAATCTGTAAGGAAAATTATTTTTTATAGTAACTGAATCTACTTCTCCAAGTTGGCGTCAACCTTATAATGCAAAATAAACACGCTTGAACTAGAGCAGGATGGAACTCTTCCAGCAATCAATATAACAAGCAATGCTGAATTTGTTTTAAAGAGTTGGGCTGGGCTCTGACATGACTGGTGGTCAAGATAAAAATCATAATTGGGATCAGTTTTGCTGTTTCAAAACAAAACACTGAAAATAAATTCAGTATAAGATGCATTTCTGCCTTGGGGGAAAAGAAACAAAAAAAAATACACTGCAAAATTCTGATTAAAGATAATCTTGTGGCAGTTAGGCAAATCAGTGCTGACTATGGTGGCCAAGCCTTCACTCACTTCTCTTTTTCATTCTATTTTGGAGGTTTTACAATCATAGGGGGAATGGTTTTATGACCAAGGGGGGAAGCAACTGCAAAGCAGCCACTCTGATGCCCTTCTTCCAGTCATATTATGGTGCTCTTCCTCTCTTGCCAACACCTCAGAAAGGACCAAACCCACCAAGACCTGCAGTTCTTTGTCCCTCCACTCCTCACAGACAACTGCATAATGGTATTTATAGGAGATATGTCTCCATGCAATAGAAGCTGAAGTCTGTTCCTTGATGACAAGGATTTACACCTTGCTCTGAAATGAGAACAATCACATTAGCTAAATCCTAGAGGACTATAATTGTTCTTTCACATTTTGTTGATCAAGAATCTTTTTATTGGAATATTTTTCTTTTCAAACCTCAGTTTGATAATAATCTATCCTCTAACTGGTCTTTATATGGTGAAGAGCTACCTTGCTTTCTAGCTATATTGCACATGGTTGTATTTCCTTACAAAGACACAATTGATCAGGAATTACCATAATCCCACACAGAGAAGCAGTTTTAGAAGCACTGAGTGCATAAAACATTAATGTCAGTAACGCAGACATGACAAGTTTCAACTCTCCTTTCAGCTAAACAATCTGCCTCTTTCATGCTGACATCGCCATTCAGCCCATGGGCTACATAAACATTGTCAAACCTGGTTTCAATATAAAGAGAACACATTAATGTTCCCACTAATATACATTTCCCAGTAACCACTCTATTAGACTGCTTAGTTCAAACTGCATGACATATCCCATAACATATCAGACAGTTCAGATTCACGAGCTCAGATATTGTAAGTATTAAAAAAACTTTTTTGTGTGTGTACTCAAGAGCCCTGCTAATACAAAAACTCCCATGAGGCTCTCAAGAAAGTATGCTTGTGTGGAACACAGTCCTTCTCTGTTCAGTGTGGTTTTCCACGTTTTTAATTTTGGATAATGGTCTTTCACTTACTTTTTCACATAGCCTAAGCAAATGGACACAAAAATAAAGAGATGCTGTTCAGAGCAGATAATCCTTCCTGTAACATCAGATAGTGCATTCAAGACCAGTGAATCCAGTGATGACTCTCTTAACTTTTCCCAAAAACAAGCCAGTTAAGTGGCCAATAAGTTTAATGTACAAGATGCAGAAAATCCCTGGTTTAGTCCACTATGGACTCCCTGTTATAAAGCAAGATCTTATTTCAGACACATGCACATTGTCATTTGCCTCATACTCAGTAGCAATGCAACAGCATCAGTCCTAGGGTAAATGGACATGAGGAGCCCCCACACTGCAAGGTAACCTCAAGTGAGCCTCCTTAAGAAACTCCCGGTCCCACAAAGCACAGTGCACATACTGTACAAGCAGCATGTTACACAACATTACTGTGGTCTCCCCTGTCAGTCTGGGTTATAGGGTGGTTTACTGTGGGCTGGGGACCAATATACTAGGAGCTCACACTTCCAATTTTCACATTCAGCAGTTGGAAAGGCAAATATCCTCAGCCAGAAAGTTCATTAACCTGGAGATTTTTCCATGGCCAGGCGTCTTCAGTATTGCAGTAAGATGCAAATTTACATTTAGGTTATCATATTTTGAAGTACTTAATGCAGCTGAAAGCCAACAAATACCAGCTAACCTTACCCCTGAGCCTGATAGTGTGATGTGCAAAATATTGGAAATAAGGTGACTTTAAAATTGTTTATGCTTAACACAGTCAAATTAAACACAGAGTCAGACTCGCTAACTTCTATGTTATTGAGTAACACTTAATACCTTAAAGAAGTGAGAAACAGGAGAGAGACTTTGGGATTTACAGAGCAGCAGGGAAATACCATGAAGCCATCTGATTTCTCAGAAGGAAAAGAATGAAAGTTGAAATTGAATTAATCCTAGAAATATGTAGTGCATACCCCTCCTAATCAGACTATGGGGAGCACTCAAGGTAGATAAAGGAAGGTCCAATCAACCTTTAAAAGAAACAATATCCACTCTGAAGTCCTCTGACTCTTCCAGGTTCAATAAATTTGATACGGAATACTTAAGTGTGGACTGGTGCCTGATCTCATAGGACAGATCCTCAAAAGGTGTAAAGCAGAAAAGTCTGCTGAGTCTGTAGCTGCAGATGTATGTGTGCAATTATGAATTCCTGATTTCAGTACACTTTAACACAATTAAAAGAGCAGAAGAGGCTAAACTTGCAGTTGTTGTTAAGTATTAATTAATATGTTAATTAAAATTAATAGCAGAAAATATTCTACATATTCTGATTAGCTGTTGAGATTTATCCCATACATTCAGGTTCAAAGTAATTTTGCTTTGGGCTTCAAAGCTCACTTTCAACTTTAGTCAGCTTCCACTGTCAAGTTTCCAGGATAAAGTTCACTAAGATTTACTTCCCATTAAGAGTTAAGTCATTAATGTGTACCACACACTTTTTCATGTACAGTGTGCCTACTGAAATGCAAGTCTTCAGAAGGAATGATCTGAATATTATATTATGTCACTCAAAAGAAGGTCTGGCCCAAATATCCCAGCCAGGGCTATTTCAACCATTCAACAGTCCAATTACTTATACTATGTTAGACATTCCAACTCCATGCATGTAAAATTTTTTACACTCTGGCAGCTAGGGTTGCACTGATAGGGTTGCACATCATGAATAATTTTGTCAAAATACAGCGTTTCAAATATAATTGCCAGAAGAAATATAACGTGTAGGCTTGCATCCTCAAGTGCATTTTCCTGGCAACTACAATGGTGCAGGCTACAGATTAACACATGTGCACTTCCACTTAAAAGTGATGTAAATCCATATTATTGGGACCAAGTAATACCCTCTCATACACAGGATTCTCTAAAACTTGAAATAGAATAAATTAACATGGGATAAATTCACTTGCATCATTTAGGATACAAGTGATTTCTGAGGATGCTACATTACCTGTCTCTATAACTCATTTTGGAAGATGATTATCTGTTTTTTCTTTCTTTCTCTGATTAGAAAAATGAGGTCACCTTGAAAGGCCTTGTAAATATGCCCAAGAAGTGTGTACTCTAACAGATCCTCAGAAATAGCATTCCAAGACCCTTACCATGGCTCTACTATTTCTGGAGAGTTATGGGAAGAGAACACCAACATGAAAAAAAGGCATTAGAAACTGTGCTTCCTACAAATTCTTCCACCTCAACAGAAGCAGCATTTCAGGTGCTTTCTGCCTGTACAATGAAGAGTGAGTTCAACCTTGCCATGATTAACTGATTTTTCTGAAATTCAGGTTCAATTCACCTTGCATCATACACTCTTATTCTTTCAAGAATTGAAGCTGCATCCCATGATAAAAATACAAAAAGAATTATAGATGCAGGCCCTGACAACAGCCCAGCATATTTTACCTCTAATCTAGCTCGTGAATCACACCAACTTCTCACATAATCACTTGTGAGGTTGTGGCTCTCCTACTAGCTGGTGGGGGCAGCTCAAATCATTATAACCTTTGATGAAAAGACAAAGTAAAGTGCTGGATGTACTATTTTTCACAAGCTTAGGAAATAAGACTCATCCAAGAGAAAAAAATGAGGATATTATATCTTGACCCCTGTTTGAGTGGGATACAGAGCCAGAGAAGTAGGGAGGTCTTGCCAAAAATTGTTGTCCTATGTAGCAGGAACCTCCAGAAGCAGAAAGAAACTGAAATGTACAAGTGCAAACAGGTATGAGGAATCAAACCCCTCTACTTAGATGTGATCCACTAATAACTGAGCAATGTAATTGCATTATTTCTTATTATTTTGTTGGAGACCATCTCCTTGAAAAATTAGTGTTACAACTCAGCAATTCATTAATGGAACAGTCAATTTTTAAAAGACACCTGCTGTCCTCATCTCTTCTCCATATGTGGCCATTTAAATCTAGCATTGTGTGTTTCCCTTCCACACTTAGTACATGCACAGCATTCTAAACAGCATCTTACAATCTTCTGCCACACCCCTTGGAGACTTGGGGGATACACAGGCAGGAGTAATCTGAGTTACCTAACCCATAGCACAATTGATTCCACGTGGTTGGCTGACAGAGAGCTCACATTTAGTTTACATCATGATTTCTTCCCTGCCAAAATGCCACTGCTGAGGTGCCACCAGCAATGTCTGTTGTGTAATGGAGACCACCATGCTTGGGGCAGGCAGAGAACTGAAGGCTCCTCTGTGACACGCAGACAGGACTACACTTGGAGACTGTAAGCTGCTGAGCCACTTTCCTGTGAATGACTTTTACTTCTGCAGCTTGACTCCTTAGTTTCCTTTCCCTCTCCTTTCAAACTGATGCTGTAATATGGTCACACTGTAGAATCTGTATCTCAGTCGGTACAATAATCTGCAGAGCCATACAGCCCTCTGATATTTAGGATACTGCTCCTGATTCATCAAGTCTTCCTTGATGCCTTGCAACATCTTAGTGAGGTCACAGGGTGCAAGCTACAATTTCCTTCGCCTTTTTATTTGTATTAATCAGGAGTTTGGGTGCTGCGCTTCCCTTGTTTCCTGGCCAGCTCCAGGCATCACTGCATCACAGCGGCACCTGGTGGGACAGGTCAGGGCTCGAAAGCGCCGCTGCCTGCCCGCAGCCCCACCAGCGCCCAGACATCCAAATGAAACCAAAATTAGCATTGTTTTGCTTTGGCAGGTATTTCTAACATCTGTTGCTGTGAAGAGTTCAAAATTAATTCCACTGAACCCTACCCTGGTATTTGCCAAAGAGATGCAAAATGCTGGACTGAACTGCAAGCCTCATCTTGGAAACAGGCTGCAACCAGAGGGATCCAGGAGAAACTGCACATAGCATCAAAAGATAAAAATAATCTGATAAATAACTCATCTCCAAAGCCTCTCAAGTTTTGATTCATTAGCCACCATTAAAAATTTATAAAAGTATATTAGAAGTAAAGCTCAGTTCAACAAGCCACGTGTATTCTAGCAACCGAGTGACACATTGAGCCCTTTTCTTTTGATTACTGCCTTCAATCTCATCATTTTTATTTTATGGGACACAAAGCATCAAATTCAGCTTCAGAAATACAATGTTGAAAATATAGTGGCCAATAAATGTTTCATCTTTTTCACAAACTAGACCTTAAAGAGCTTCAGTTATTTATTTTTATAGCAGCAGCATACATAAGTGTATGACACAGTAAAGGATACTGATCTCTGAAGACCTCAGATTATCTTAAACTCCAGAAAATCAATATCGAATCCTGTGTTTATGGTACTTTTCATTATTTATTTTAGAGCCAAAGGAAGTGGACAGTGGAGGCTGCCAATTTTGTAGAAAAAGAACTGCAAAGTTGCAGTCAGATTTATAGGTCAAACACAACATTACAAAAGAAACCATTCACCACACAACAGCCAAAATCATTGTGGTTCCCCATCAGCAGAACATTTTTCTTAAAAGTTTGCAGACTGTACTACACCTCAATCTAATTACTTCAGTCCTTACACTACGGCCGTGTGCAAGGAGTGTTAAGGGCTCCCACACAGGTACAGCTGCCTTCCAGGGACACTGCAAGCAATTTGCAGACTGCAGCCAGAGCAGAGGGTGTTGCTGCGATCTCCAGATGCTCACGCTTATGCATCTCAGCATAGATGCAAATGAACACCAGCCATGTTAGACTGTCCCTGCTGCTTTCCAAACTACCAGCCCTTGTTTAATTTTTAAAAAGGGCAAGTTCATAGCATATGTGAGAAAGGGGTGAAAGGAAGGAAAAAGAAATAAAAGAAAAAGTTTTAGAGAGTACTATTCCTTTAAAAAACTTGGATAGAAGGAACATCCAAACTAAAAAGGAAGGAGGTTTATCTCTTACCAAAAAAATCCACCCTTTGCATTATGGTTGCTGAGCTAACAGAGGAAGAAAACTTAGTTAGATCTACATTAAGTATAATTGTAAATCCCAAATGAATTTAAGTATGTCGATTAAGAACAAGAAGAAATAAAGTCTTGAGTAGCGCACAACTTAATCTATAGAAGTATTAGCTTAAAATACAAAGAAAAAAAGGCCTTAAAGTAAAGGAGCTCTTATTATCACTACCTGAGCTCAACATACATTTCAGAACCTATCTCTTGGCACTGTAATGGCACTGGCACCATTTTCATGTATTTGAAATGAAAAAGATAAAATATAATTGTGGTTGTAAGAATCTCTCTTTTCCCCTTAATTCTTCTTATCAACATTAAAATGTTACAGAAAAATAGTGTTGCTACTACATAAAATTACTGCATGCTCTTCGTATTGAATGCTGAGATCTGTTCTGGTGACAAGCACAAGGTATAGATGTGAATAATGGTTAGAATGATTACAGGCACTCAAGAGTCCTTTAAGGGAGAGATTGAAAACACTAATGGGAATCTTTTCAGCTTAAAGATGAGATGTCTAATAGAAGGTGTGTTTGAGGTTTGAGAAACAAGACAAGATACATTAGGCATTCCTATTTATAACATACAATTAATTTATGTAATGCATTGCTACCACAGCACACTGACATCAAAAGCACAGCAAAATTTAGATAAGGTTTAGATAGATAACATGAAAATGAAGTGTTACATCAGAAGAGATTTAGGAAACATGAGGGATTTAAGCCTTTTTGCTACACAGCATAGACCAAAGTGTAACTGACAGGATTAAAAGAACACAACATTACATGAAAGACATTTGAAAGTTTACTGTAAACTTTTATGCACTTTTGTCTGAAATATCCAGCTTCAGCCTGCCTCAAGAGAAAGGACAGTTTCTTAGATGGACCACTGGTTTGATCTGGTATGGTAAGTCCTATATTCTTTTGTCCCTAACACATAATCTGCAGTAACTTGAGTGACAATGAATGGGTACCCATCCTAGGGAAAAAAATATTCTATCATTCTACTTCTCAGTGCACTGAACTGAATTATGTTAGGTTAAGTGTTGTCACACTGAATAATCTCAGGCTGTATCACATGTCCAAAGACAGAACTCAGTTTAACGTGTAGGACAGTGCACTCAAATCTGCTACAGATCTGAACTGTGAGCGAGGTAAAAACAATAAAAAAGTTTAAAGTCTAGTGAAACCTATAATACTTACAACAGTAGTAAAAGCCATATTAGAATATATTAATTCAAAATGCTGTTCAATTGCAGAAATAGAAATGGCTCAAAGATATAAAACACCTGCCTCTCTTGTTTCTATCTCTCCTCACTCTACCTAGCCTCATGTAATCACAAACTCTGTTTAATGTCAAAGAAACTCAAAGGCATCTGTCATTAAAACAGTTGTGAAGGTAAAAGAAAGCCAAAGACCTCTTAGATACTTGGAAAAAGTAAACACAATAGGTCAATTTTAAAAATTCATTACACTGAATTAAAATACACCATTTTTTTTCTACAAAACATGAGAAGAGGCTACCAAAAGAGTCAAGAGTGAGAACCTCTGTATTTCTCCACTCCTTGGAAGCTCAGGATTGGTTTCTCTAACTTGGCTCTTCCCACAGAAGGGAAGGGACAATCTGCCTCAGCTGTTTCTGAGATCACCATAATTCTTCATCCAATGTAAAACAGGTAGGAAAAGAGAAGATTCATGCACCTACAATGCACGACACAGTGCTCAAATGTTCATTCCCCTGCATGAATTATTCTTTGCTATTCTTACTCCTCCTTGTTACTTATGGCTACTAATTACAATTTCAAATAATTTTGTAAAGGTTATTTTGCACAACAGTCATCTTTTCAGAGCTTTCAATTTAAGTATGACAACAACTATGGGCAAAAATACAAATGAGAGGCAAAAAGGGATGGGACAACAGAACATCAGGCAAAGGCAAAGTTTGCAGCAACAAGAATCCACATACACTCAAGACTGATGAAGGTGAGTGTACGTATTTTCTGGTTATTAACAGTTGTTTGGTTTTGGTTCTTTGTTAGGGTTTTTTGTTTGGTTTTAACAAACTAATTTAATTTATTCTATATATAACACCAAAAAAGTGGTACATAAATGGAAACAAGGCAGTGAGTTGGCAGTGAGCTATCATTATAATTATCATGAATAAAGTGACCTCGCACAAGACCAATATCTTGCACTCAAAAGCCTGGTAAAAGAATGCTCATCTATCAGTCTCTGCTTCCCTTAATATATAGTACAAAAAACACCCCAAAAAACTCCTGACTTGCAGCTTCTAGTGCCTCACCATCAACAATTTCACAGGTGAGGTGATGACCAGAGTCACCACAGATCAAGCCTGGGCTTAGCCTGCTCAGCTCTCAATGCCTGTTGGTCATTTTGTCTGTTGTCCCAGATCCCTTTATTGCTGTATCGCACTCACTTTTTAATGACTCCCAAAAACTTACTGTGCCCATGTGTTTTAACTGGCTATGGCATTTCGTTGTAAGCTAAGGGCACAGTTTCCAAGCTTACTGCCAAAGGCAGCACAGTTGCATTATGCCAGATACTCTCCAAACCCAACTCAGTACTAGGAAGATGTAGTTAGTTTGCAAAGGATTAGTTTTGAATTAGCAACGCATGGTTGGCAAAATTAAAACTATTAGTACTGCCCCCCTAGTCTATGAGTACAAATTCTCTCATGACTTAAGTATTCCACAAAAAAACCCCCAAACCCAAATCACCCAAACTCCCCAAACTCTATCCTCTGTTTATACATGTGATTTGTTTAGAGGAACCCTTTCATGCCTAACTACCCAAAATCTTTGGGTATCCTTACTGGCTTTGAATGCATGTATTTTCAAACACAAGCTGAGCAAAGCACAACAGAGGACATTTCTGCCTGTCTTGATGACTACCCAACACAGACATCCTAACCACTGTCCCCCACATTTCTGAAGGCAGAGAAGAAAGCCCTGCTGACAGGCTGTCCCCAGCATGATGGGTAAGTGGACATGGATGCAGATGAGGAAGACAGCTGCATGACCCATTGCCTGCCTTCCACCTCCCCACTCCTTGATGGTTACATGCAGACAGCTACTCACATGTCTGAGAGCTTGCAGAACTGAGACCTGGGTCTGCATTTTAGAGTTTGCTTTTCAAATTCTGCATTTAAAACAAGAATTTGAGGAGTCATAAAACAAACGGATTTTGACAGCCCATACAGCCCCACAGCTAAAAAGTCTCATCAATGAGATTTCTCATGAGCTTTTTCATGCATTTACACCAGGATTCTCCAAAAAACATCAGGAAATTTGATGTCTGACAGCTCCACATGCTTTGAGAATCCTCATATCAAGTACAAGATGGTCCGATTTTAAAATAATAGTTCCTTATAATTATAGAACTCTGAACAATTTATTGCAGAATTAATGTTGTTTATATGACTCTTGCATTATCTTCTAAGAACAACAGGTCAATACTGCTTCACACAGGAAGTGCCAAGAATTACTTTGAAGGTGAAATTCAGCAGCCACCTCAACTCGTCCCATTTTCTGCCAAGGCAGTATTGCCATTTTGACCAGCCCTAGACTGCCTTTGCTATGCAAAGCTGCAAGTAGTTTGCAAACAAGCAATAAAACATTGCTGGCACCATCTGCTCCTTGGAAACTTGCCAATCAGCCTCCAAACCACAGAGAGAAGCTTGCATTGGGATTTTATCCATCCTTTCTGGAGCTTTGGCTTTTGCTGCTGTTCCCGTAGCCCTTCCCAGCAGCTATAGATAGAGCTTTGATCCATTTATGAGAAAAAGAAAATCTGCAATCTATTGACAGTGTCCATCATATTCATTGGTATGGCCTTGTCTTCTGAGTTACAGCTGGGTCTGCAATGACTTAAAGTCATAGAACATCTTGTCCTCAGTAGCTATAGCTAACCTGAACAAACTTATTTATTAAAAATTACAGGACCTTTATGCCACTTGTTAAGACATCTCAGTCTCGACAGGGAAAATAAAAGAAATCAAAGCAAAGGAAAATGGGGGGTGTGCTGTAAAGCTACAGGGAAAGAAAATCTTCCATAAATTCCATACTGACACTGTTAACATTTATCTGAAATGCAGTTTATTAATTTATCATCATCAATATCATGAATGCACATTTCACCTCTTTTATACTTATTTGTAATTAATGCACACAAAGCACTACTTTTGTTCTACTATTTTTGATAGCACAGCTTGGGGTATTTTTTACTACAATTGGTACTGCATTGCTAATCCTTTTGCAATTCTCTATTTACTGTAGCTCTTGGCTGCCTGTGTACAATGGCAGCAGGCAGCGGCTTCAGTGCTGTGACATATCTATTTAATTAACCCAGCTGTTCTATCTACAGTGTGAAGTACCTAGCAATGGTGTCATACTGGAAAGCAGGACTCATAAAAACAAAATAAAAAAAATTACAGTGCCACTTGGAAAATGAAAAAAATAAAGTCTGCTACAAAAAAATAAACACACTGTTTTCTGCCTTGACAGGCCTCTACTATTCAGTTAGATACCATACAATATCATTGAAAACTTTTAAAAGTAGCTTTTCTTATTTTAAATCCACCTGCTTCATCTTGAATGAAATCAGCAATTTATCTGCATCTGAACAAAAACCTTAAAATAAAACAAAATTCAACAGCAGTCCCTTCCTGATGGCAATGTTCTTTTACCTGTTTCTACAGTGTCCATTCTTCAAAGTGCTTCTGCATATCTTGGCATAAGACATAAAACAGGAACATGTCTCAGTTGAAAGGGATCTTTTCATTGAAAGCTCATAATAACAAAATCAAACAAATTACTTTTTTATCATGCTGTCATTTTGTAGCACTCTGAAGGGAAGGAGGAAAAAGAAAGGATTCACTGAAGGTGAAGATTATGCATCCATTTCATATGAACACTAAAACAAATATAATTTAGAAAACATCTTCTGCTTATCATGAGCTGGGCCTTAAGATGAGCTGTCTACACAGCTCACTGGATGGTACATACATGTGAAAATTAGTTAATCACTTCAGGAGAAGAGCAACTACTGGAACTATATGCATGTTGAAGGAGCCCTCCTGATCGTGGCAGCTGGGACAAATGAGACATGGCAGCTTCAACCATCTCTCCGGTCCTTTGCCAGCCTAGAGAACCTGTGCTCATACACCAGATGGAAATTAACTCAGTTACACCAAGTAAGCAATTGCTGTTTTCTTAAGTGCCTGTCAGACCCCTCCTACATTTTCAACTGAGAACTGAGGAGGCTGTCAGTGATTGCTGGACTGAAGGCATTTGAGACACCAATGTCAGGGTACTCTGTGTATGTCATTCAAGGTTTTCTTCATCCCATTGATCATGAGTGCCAAGGACACCCCTTTTTAATGATGTGCCTACCTTGTGGGCACAACCGTGTCACAGAATGAAACGTGGAAATCTCATTTCAAAAGCACATATAGACATTAGTCAAGAGGAAGGTTACTACAAAAAACCACTTTCCAAATGCTCTAGAATACAAGCAGTTGAAACAGGTAGTTGAACAGTAACAGTCTTCAATAAATAATACAATTTATTTTAGTTCTAAAAATAAAATTACATTTAATTTGTTGATTAAAAGATCTGAACTTTGCAGAGTTGCTGTTGTCACATAAAATAACTAGTAAAATCAGAAAGAAAAGCTGTCTAACATCTCCTAGCCTCTTAATACTCTTGGCTACCACAGCTTCAAGAGTTCCCAGGATTTAAGTACAGCTGTAGTGTCTACTGTCATTAAAATGATGTAATATGAATATATACCTAATTCAGTGTTACATACACACTCACACACATCTACAGCTAGACAGACAGATAGTAGATACAAGGTAACTTGTCTACAAACTTAGAGTGGAACCAAAATGGCAAATTTCTACCTACCACAAAATCTTATTTTACCTGTTAAAGTCAAGATCCAAATAAAGAAATCCTATACTACTATTTTATTTTCAGAAGTATCTGAGCAATTGAAGTCTCCTAAAATACTTCAGTGAGTGTACCTATCCAGAAACTTGAACATTAAGGGAGATGCGCCTAAATCTATTTCTGGTGTCAATGGAACGTGAACCTGGAAGCCAATTAAGTGAAAGGAAAACATTTTGATTGAAGCCAGCATTCAAGGCACTCAAGAGACTGCATTCCCTGCAAGTTAAGAGCAGAGAGAAAGAAACAAACATAATAATTCTCTATTAGAAGACTATACTACAAATATAGACCTAGAAATGTACTGACCTTTCCTGTAACCCTTTTAGAAGAGCAATTTTTGTGAAGTCTCTGCTTTTGTAAGCACAACATTTTAGCACACTTCCCAAATTCACAATATGTTTTATAGCTGTTCCCCGAAACAAACTAATCTATACAAATATTTGAAGATTATTTTCTTAACTCTCACAGTTTTAATTCACTACAGTTCCCCTTTATCAGTACCTTCTTATAAGATAGTGCTACACATCCTGATGTCCCATTAAACTTCTTTGGGACTACTGCTATACAATCTGTCAGATCACTAAATAAAGCAACTCAGAATCTTCAAGAAAAGACATCTACAACCTTTATTTTAACCAATCCGACTGACTGGAGTTCTGTAAATAAGGAGAAAAACCTCATTCACCTATTCAGATTGTCACATCTGCTCACAATGGATGTCCCAACTGTTAAATCCTCAAGCTAAACTTTCGGTTTCATCCAACAGTAAAAATCCGTCCCATTAGGGCCACGTTTAACAACAGTACTAATTGGTTGCCTCACTCTTACTCTTTGTAGGAAGATACAATAGTGATCCCTCAAACCAAGAAATAGGGGAAATATCAGCTCCTATAGCTTGCTTCTTTGTATCATCCATGGACTACTGTTTACCATTCTTCACCACTTGAGAACATTCTCTTCTCAATCGCAAAAATAATACTTTATCCAAGACCCAAGTCTAGCAGCAAATAATTATCTTACATCAAGAAACTGGAATGCTTGATTTATCTCAGCACCCCAAATCTGCAGTCAAACTAAACCTCTGATTTGTGTCTGCAATATTTCTTTGCCACTGCTGAGCCGAAATAAAAGTGAAGAAACTTATAAAATTGAGATGACTATAGATTCTATATAGGACAGTCTGTGATACATGCTTCAGCATGAAACATAAAGAATAAAGATGAAAACAAAAATGAAAGCCAAGTAAACAAAACATTTTCATTACTATCACTAAAAAGTCTGAATCACTACTTACTTTTTTTCTAAACCAGTTTACTCACTTTAACTGAAAATGGAAGAATCAAAAGGAAAAATTACTGCTGTAAATGCCAGGAAAAAAAAAAGAGAAAATGTTGAAAAGTGAATAAATCAGAAAAGAAATAATGAAAACTCTTGAATACATTCAGAAATTTCCAAGGGCAAGCAAAACACTAGCATTGAACTGAAATACTCTTAGGTTTCTTATTAAGGTGTCCTTAACAGGGCAGCAACTAGGTAAAGGCCAGCTGTTGTACATTCAAGACAAGCAACACTGATTCCAAGTTAATTTCATCTTTTAGGTTTTCATCCCACCATTTTCTTACCTAGCTATTTCAAACATGTTTCTCTCCTGCAAAATTGCAAGGAGAAAATCTTTTCCTTTCCTGTTATTTTTTGTATTTGGCCAACGTAGTTGCAAACTAGAGACTTGAATTTGAACTCTAGAGCAAAGTAATGTTACTCTTAGCTAACTGACTCCAATTCAAGTTAAGCCTACATGAGCATCCTGAATTTTTCTGCTGATGCAAGATTCCATCAGTGAACAGCCAGACACCACAGAACCTCATTCTGCCTTGTCTGCTCCGTATTTCACCACACTGACAGAATCAGTACCAGAAACGAACTACCAGAGGAATACCCTCCTGTATACTCTTTTTCCAGTATTTCTTGAAATAACAAAACACAAAATGTAACAATCACAATAATACCAAAGTAGGTCACCACATTTTAGAAGCCAGCATAGTTTTACAAAACATAACACCTTTGCATTCCTTGGTGGTAGGAAAAGGTACTTTTCTGAGCCCCAAGACAGGACAACTGGTTCATCCCATACCGTATTGTTATGCAATAACCTACCCCCATTTCACTAGGGTGCCATAAACCAGGCCTTACATTCAGGGAGGCTGTAAAACCATCATTGGCAGATAGCCTGCATCCAGCTAAAGCCCAGTGAGAGTGCTCTGAAAAAGCTAACAGTAGGAAACTTTACCGCTGTCATCTGCGACACACTAGACAGGCACAATGCTTAAAATACAAGGGGCTGATGTCTACTGGGCACCTGCGAGGAAGTAGAGGCGTAACCTCTCACTTCAGAGGTCTCTCTCAGCATTCACTTTTATCAGCTTGAGTGCAATATTTTCAAAACCTTCCCCTGGGTGATGTCCTCAAGCCTTTTCTAGGTATCCAGTCTCAAATTTGATTTTCCTTCTCTTATTCTCCCAATTCTTCAAAGATCATTCCAGAAACTTGATTTGATTAGAAGTCTCTTTTAACGTAAGCAATTCATCCTCACATACACGGAGCTGTTGATTCACCTTTTCTTTAATTTCATTTTGCCTGACTTTCATTTGAGCTATCTCAATTTTAACCTCTGTTAAAGCTCCATCTACCTTGTTTACTGTTTCTTGGATTTGAAAGATCTCCTACATTAAGTCCTTAAGCGACAACTCTGTGGCCATTTTTGGCTCCAGCTGTTTGTCAGGAGAGGTCAGCCACCGCCTCGGTCTTTTATTTGTCTGAAGGAACATTTAAATTGTTTTCAGAGCAATTGTTTTCTTCCCATTTCCTGCCCTTTCTGTTCAAAAATAATGAATTACCTCAATTTTAAGGGGAGTTTCATCTCTATACTTCATTATCAAGAGCAGGGAGAAAGACCATTTCAGAGGTTGGCACCCTGCACAAATTTCCTCAAGTCTTGCTTGAGGAACAATAGTACAGAAACAGTTAAAAGTTACCTTCTACATGTATACAGAATCTTGCAGGAAAGCAAGGCTAGTCAGAAAACTCACCTTCTTAAAATCCTGCCAAGCAAGTAAGTAATAGATCTAAGAAACAAGATGGCCAGTAGCAAAAATACTGCATTTAAAACTTACACACTAAAAACAAAATTCTTGGGGCTTTTTGGGTTGGTTTTTATTTTTTTATCCCCCCCTCCCCCCCCCCTCCCCCAGGTCTAGTGAGCGAGATACATTCCACAGACGTACAGGAAGCCTGGGGCAGATCTGGAAATAGGTTTCCTGCCTCGATATAGAGTTGCCAGACTATATTCTCTCCTCTAAACACTTATAATACATGCTCAGAGGAAAACAGCCAACACACAAAACTGATGAGAGTAGTTATAGATGAGAAAAGGGCCTTTCTCAAACATATCTATTTCTCAAATATACTTTGGTCTATTATTTCATGCCAATAAGGAAGATACAGAGACTCAAGATGTATATTTAGGTTTTCTAAAAAAAATCTTCAATCATATCCCAGCTGTTACTAAGCCCACCTGAAAATTAGCATGTCATAAGATTAGTACTTTATATTAAAATTCTATATTTTTTTCATTATGACCACACTGCTCCCTTCCTGGCAACTACACAAAAAGTGTCACACTGAGATTTATGCACTGCCATACAAACACAAAAAATGCAGCCCACTGACCACTGAAGCTCATATCATGTTAGGATGAGATTTAGCCAGTTTAGCACTATTTAACTACAAGTTACTCAAAAAGTGTAGACTCCTTCCCCAGCCAACCTGGCCTCCCAGGGGAAACCTACCTCTACTGAATACTTTTCTTTAAAATTGTATGATTCTTTATCTATATGGCCCCTTCCCTTCCATGACTGAGCGGAAAGGATGGACAACAAGCTTACATGTGATGCCTTACTTTTAAGATGACTAATCTGAAGTGAAAAATAATCTCACACTTGCATACTTTTTCCGAAGTGGACTCATTTCTAGTTTTAACATTAAATTTTTGCTACATTAGTGGTGAAGCTGTGTTTTTATTAGAAGCTGTTTTACTAACACTACAAAATCTTTAACAATAAAGAAATTTTTCTAGACTACCTATAAATTACATTTGCAATTATTTTATTAGTGTATTGTAAGTCACCTTCTTACACTACAAACCTGTACTTCTTGCAAAACAGAAATCCAAAGTAGATTCCTAACCTCCTAAAGGCCACCTAACATATACATTTAAAACTACTTCAGTAATAATGAAACTCCACAGAATTACCCTGACAGACAGTTTATATTTTTGACCTTTGACTTAATGAAGGCAAATATTTGCAAAGAGAAGATGGGTTATCAGATTGTTTCATATGTAACTCAGTGAGTTTCTTTGTAAGAATGCTAATGAAAAGCCAAATTTGTCTTTTTCCATCACAAATGGGAGTTTTAGCAATCAAACATCCTACCAGAAAGAATATCTTGATGTAAAGTCTTAATATATACTAGTCAGAGTAATCAAAAATCTCTATAATGGGAATGGTGTGCGAGGTAAAAAAGGGAACATCAGTGTACATAAAAAAGATTTAACATGTTTGTTTTAGAGATTTAATCTATAAATAAAGAAACCAGGAAATTTTAATAATTTCTTCTTGCATTAAAAAAATAAACACACAAATGTTATCTATGCTGGTGCAATCCATTCTGAACATCATAAAAAGCAGACAAGTCAACTGGGTCTTGAGCCCCATTCGCACTGGGGCCCGTTTTTGTTGCCAGAACAGTGTAAAGCAGCCTCTGTCTCACAGAAACGAAGCCCGCATGCATGCAGTAAAGCACAGTGATTGTGTAGTCATAACTATTAGAAGAAATCCAGAACAGGATGTAGGAAAACTGTACAAGCTGAATTTAAGGAGACAGAGGCCACATCTGGATAAAAGATTAAATGTAAGTGTGCTATACACATACATACAGGACAGAAAAAATAAAATTACTTGGACCTAAAGTGAGACATATCACGGTGATGACACAAAGAATAAACAGCAGCACTATGAGCTATGTTTGCTTACCAAGCAAGGAATGAAACTTAATGAAAAATTATCATTTAAAATTATCATAATGCTGGGATACAAAACCAGCACATTTGCAGACTGATATTTCTAATCTTTACTTAATGTCTGCAGTAGGGATTGTATAAAATAACCCACTAAAAATTCCTAGCAAAGCAAAAATCTGATAATTTAACTTCCTGGCTTGGCTTCCAAAGACTAATGCAAAGTTTAGTAGCTGCACAGTCAAATAAATCTTTCAGCTACAGCTTTTTTTTTCTTTTGAGAAAATGGTAAATACAGTATTTTCCATATTATATACCAGAACTACAGTCACAACCCAAGAATGTAGATCTTTCAACCATTCATTACAGAAAATATTGCTTGAGGGAAACTGCTTTAAACTGATTTATGTGGTAGACACCCCAGTCAAATTGGACAATGTGGCAGATGGTAATGGATTTATGCATATTTATGTAGCATGTATTTACTTGTCAACTTTGTTATCCATCTTTTGCCCCTTCCAAAAGTAGATGGCAATTTATAACAACTATGATGCTGTGACTGGCTGACACTCCCTTTGCAGCCCTTTCCTCTGGACAGGCTAAAAAGCAGTATCCTTTGTGTAGCTATTTTAATTGTTTTACAGTTTTATTACAAAACATCCTGTCTGTTACACTTGCTTCCTGAGGCTATCATAACAGTGTTAGTTACCACTGCTTAAACCTGCCTCAGGGTATCTGTTTTTACAGTTACAATTAAAGTCAGTAAGCAGTTCACCAAGATGTTAACATTAATTTGTCTTTTAATTTGTCTGACCTTTTAAACTAAGCAAGTAACTCACTGAGGTAAGGGATGCACAAAGTTCAATCGCTATACACTTTTGCAATAAGGTGCGTTTTGGTTCTTTTCAACCAAAACATTGAAATTCTTCAGTTGCAAGTGCTTTTATTTATTCTAAATCAATACAGAAAAGGCAAAATATATTCACATGGCATTTAATATGCAAGTTTTCCATAACACTAACGCATACACCACCAGTATAATCTTTGAAATTCGTTAACAGAGTAACTGAGCAATCTGAGAACAGTTTCTAACACCCGATGAACTAAAATTGCTATAACCTTACACGTCCTTACATTAGCAAGGATTGTTTACAGAACACATCAGAACTGATGGCAAAACAAAACCCACAAGGATCCAAGTGATCACAAAGTAACAAACTTCTTAAGTTTTGGTACCATTTGCTCCTGCAGGCACAGCAAATGTAAAAAAAATGATGTTATCAATAGCTTTTAAGCCCTTTGTTCTCATTTGAAAATGCAGTCCTACACCTGTGTGCCTTATACTCGTCTACAGAATTCAATGCGAAAATAACCAGAGACACATTTTGGGTTTTAGAATAACTTAAATATGCAAATACATTAAAAAATAAGTTGTTATAAATAAATGAAGGTTTATATTGATCACCTATGAATCTAAAATGTATTTAAATAAGGCTCCCAAGCTTCAGGGAGAACCTCCATACAGAGTTTTTAGGATTACTTTGACTAAGTAATTTTTAAGTTGACTCAAAGGTGGTGTAACTTCAGCAAATATTTGATAACATGCCCTTCGCCTAAGGGCGTTATGAGCTGCGAGTCTATCTAAAACCCTGATAAGAGGAGAGGGGTATCAATCACATCAAGAGCACTCCCTGGTAAATTAGACATAGGGGGATGGTGAAGAAAGACTCATCAAATGGTCATTTACTGTTCAGAGCCATTCAAGCTCAAGCAAGAGGCACGAGAAAGGAGAAAGAGAGGGGGAGGGGGAGGAGGGGAGGGGGAGGAGGGGAGGGGGAGGAGGGGAGGGGGAGGAGGGGAGGGGGAGGAGGGGAGGGGGAGGAGGGGAGAGGGAGGAGGGGAGAGGGAGGAGGAGAGAGGGAGGAGGAGAGAGGGAGGAGGAGAGAGGGAGGAGGAGAGAGGGAGGAGGAGAGAGGGAGGAGGAGAGTAGAAGGAGAGTAGAAGGAGAGAGAAAATCTTGGGGGGAAGCTAAAAAGGAGAAAATAGTAAATGAAAACAGACACTACATCTAATAAAAATTAAATCCCCATTAAAAAGTATTCATTTACTCCCTCCTCGTTCATTAATTCATTTGACTTCTTTTCTCACTAACCTCCAGCTTTAAACTGTTACTGCCACCTTCCTCCCAAATTCCCAAACCTCTCTCAGCCGCAAAAGCCCTTATTCAGCGGTGCTCCTGAGCATCTACAACCGCCAGCCTTCATCCTTCTGCAACCCAGGCATCACCAATTAGCACAAATATTTGCACCAAAAAAGACAACAAGAAGAAAAACTATAATTTATTTCTAGGTGAGGAAAAAAAATGATATATTAAAATACAAGAGATTTTCAAAATACTTAATTTTGGTATCAACAATGGAATCCATTTTGCATCTGGTTGGTTTGACTTTATCATCTGAGAGCGCATTCTGTCCTCATAGATGCACAATGCAATTAAAACAAAACAAACACACAAATTAAAAAAAACCAAACGAACAAAAAAAAGAAACAAAAAAACCCCCTCCAAAACACAAAAACAGAGCTAACCCAGGCCAGTCATATATCCTTCTGTTTCCCCTATGCTACCAGCAGAACAACCAAGCTGCCACAGGATTTAGTGCAGTGAGCTGTGGAGATAAGAAATTAGGCTGTGCCTCACCTAAGCACTGAGGCCACACAATATGAAGAAAAATGCTATGGCTGAAAGTGGTTGTCGGTCAATTACTCACCCTTTAAAATCCTATTATCTTCCAATTCTGCCGAGGATAAAAAAGGCACTGCTGAACACAGAAAGGCAGAACAAACACTATCTTTTTAACCAAATGTGTCCAAAAGAGGTTGTCACTCCATATGCTGCCAGTCACCCAGCTGAAAGGCTTGGTTCTGACTGGGTGGCTCACAGCACCAAGTGAAGTTAATGGCATTTTAAGAAGGGAGGTGTATATGTGGCAATATTTGACTTAAGGCTGTTTAGCACACTGTGGCTACAGAACAAGCAACAGAGATGAGTTCTAGATAAAGCAGATAGAAGGAATGCAAAATCTAGCCAAAAGAAAGGCTAATGCCTGCCAGGTAAAATGCAAAACTGTGTCAAAAATATTCAGTAATGAGGCAGCAAGACAGATTCAAAATATATTTCTAGCAGAGTGTAGGATCAGTGCTCTTGCCATTACAAAAACCTGCTTGAGTGCACCCATATCACTACCCCTTTCACACTGCTGCTAAGACATAAATTACAATAGAGTGAGATTTATCAGATCCATTCTGTGCCAGAATAGGATGGAAAGAATAAAGCTTTGCTCTGGTTTAAAATGTTTTTCTTATAAGTTGACCACCAATACAATATTTATCCCACAGTCTGAACTCCAAAGATCTTCGTAACATCCCTCCCTGTCCTCAACTTCTATCTTGATAACAAAAGCATTTAATGTAATTAAGACTGAGCCACTGCAAAGGGACTGCATTTTCCCCTGCCCTGTGGAGATAAGACTGCATTGCATTCAAGCTGAAGGGAAGCAAAGGAGACTACGGAATCCTGCACAGCTCTCCAGAGCTCTCCTGTCCACAGAGAAGGAAAACCACTGTGGAAAGGTGTGTGGTTGAAGCTCCTCTTTGGCAATAACGGCGTGAGCGATTATTTCCCAGGGACGGAAGCCCTCTGCTGGTCAACGCTTTTGTAAGATGATTTACAACAACTAAATGCACACAGGTTTTAATTTATCCCTCGTTTCCCTAGAAAAGTAGAACTGTGAATGAGAAATGCAAGAATGCATTTCTTTTCCCTTTTGAGGAAAAACTGAGCAACCAGATTACAGCAATCAATCTTTTTTATTCTTATTAACTGAGTAAATTCAGCTTTGTTATTTCAAAAACTGCTGTCCACCCCATAGTTATACATGTAAACACTTTAAAAAGTCTTTATGACTTAAACTGTGCTGATATCACATATACACTTGGCAGTTCTTTCACTGATCACACAAAAATGACAAGAACTGTTTAAATAAACTATGTTACCAAGATAAGTACCAATCCGGCAATTTGTTCTCCAGCACAGGTACTTAATATTTAAATGCATTAAATTTTTCAAAATTTTAAATATTTAATATTGCTATTACACATTTGAATTGCATTTTAGGTTTTCAAAATTATGTTTAAGCATTAAAAAAATGCATTATCTCACCTTCCCATGAAATAAGAATATTGGTCTTTAAAGCAAATCAAATCTATTTTTGTGACTATGACCAGGCTTGGTAGGCATAGTATTGAAATTAGTTAACTGTATTTTTGGGGATAATTGTATTTTTGGTACCTTTTCATGAGCGGAATTATTCTCCTGTGAGGGATAGGTACAGAAATAATTAATTCTTGATTTCTGCAAGAAATCAAGGGCTTGTTCCAGTCAAAAAAGAGCCTCTATAGACGAGTCAGTCTTTGGATACACAGATTTTGTAATGCAAACAAATACACAAACACATACAACTCCTTGTCTCAACACCATCCTACAGCTGTTATTATTTATTTATTGTTATTACCAAGATGCCAGGGGACTTCAGTCAAGAATCAGACTTTACAATCTAGTGCTTCACTCATGCACCAACAGTAAAAGTTGATCCTGCATCCATATAATTTCCACTGCAAATTCAGCACCTAGGATATAATAAAACTCTGAAAAAAAAATTATCCTCTTCACACACCTCAGTCCAAAGCTCTTAGTCCACAGTTATGCAGCTCAGTACATTTATGCTTGGCATCTTTAAATCTATCCAGAATAAAGCAATTAATGAAAATGCATAAATAGAAGACATCAAATCAGGTGCAGTCCTACATATGTGAATTTTTGCCATGTGGTGGAAGCAGTATATTTCTAAATCTGTACCAACAATCAAACAGTAAACTGAAGCAATACAGCCCATCTACCAAAAAACTCCCTGCTATCAAGATATCCCTAAAAATTATTTTACAATCCAGTACAGCAGGATTCTTAAAAATTAAGCTAATGCCATTATAAATTAATTACATAAATCCTTCTGTCCAAAAAGGTAATGACCAGCATGGCAGAGCACATCACTTCTGCATCTGTGTAACCCTAAGCAGCAGGTTAATACCAGACTTGTCACTCCTTGGCTGCCATGTATCCTTTGTATGTTGGTGTAAAAGCCACATTTATCTACCATGAGTCAACAAAACAATGTTTATCCAACCAGCTCATAAATTCAGGCTTATGGGTACCAAAATGTGCCCATGTATCCAAGTTTAGCTAGCAGCTGAATCCTTTTCCATGGAAGAAATACACAAATGCAAACACAAAAGGTTTCTCCTACAGGAGATGCAGTAGCCTGGGCCTCAAGATCTGAATGACCTACAGTAAGATTCCCAGTTCATCACTCTTTTTTTACAAATTCTTATGGCAGCAACCAATAGCTACATTCGTGTGCACTGAATTCAAGTTGCTGATATCTTAAATCTGTTATTTTATTATTTCTTAGCATCTAATATTATAACCCCAGGCAACAATGATCTCTCAAGTGATTTTCTAGAATATTTTCAATGATAAACAGAATTTCTATTAAATTACGTAACACTGACACAGCCAACACACAGCCTTCTATTAGGTGATCGCGTGGAGTAACCACCACATTTCAGACAAGAAGGAAACTGCTTTATGCCCTTGCAGGCCTAAGATCCTCACAGGAATTTGCTCCAGTAGACACAAGGTCTTTCTGCTCATTCAGTGCAAGTTTCCACTCCTCCTTTCCACTGATCCCCTTGGGTGCTACTGCCCTCAATGCTCTAGAGAAGGAAATAAAGGCCCATTAAATAAAAGGCATTGCAGCCATGCAGGGTGTGGTTTTACAAAATAGGGCATTCTCAGCCAGTCTGTAAAAAGACATCATTCTAAACCACAATTTTTTAATGGAAAATAAAAGATAATAACCATATGACAAATCACATCCTATGGAAAGTAACTTGTACCAAGTCATATGCTCTCAAGAGTACTACACAAAGCTAACAAAGGAGCTTAAAACTCTAATTGTAATTACAACAACACATTAATACTTAAAACTCTTTTAACATAGCTCATTATTTGATTGTTCCGACAAAGTACTTTCTGGATGCATTACAAATGTCTTATACTGGCTTACAAAAAGCAAAGCATCATCTCAAAAATTCAATTTCTTTGAAAACCAACACATTATATTTAATTTTGAAGATTTAAGACGAGACTGATGTTTACACTTACATTAAACCCACTCTTACAAGAAAAAAATATAGGTTTTAAAGCTTGGAGAAGACCGGACATCTGCAAGCCAAGCTCTTGGCAAGACAGTTACAAAGGGTGGATGTTATTTTTAATAAATTGCCCTAAGTTTTAGTCCTAAATGTATTAGGTAACAAGTATACAGTATTTAACCCATACTTCAGCAAAGCAAGCTTCCCTGAATAAGAGGGAAAATGAAAGCAGCATGACAAACCTGTAGCATCAGACCTGTAGACAATCAACCTCAGTCAAGAGGTTCTTCAGCCCACATTGCTCCTCGTGTAATTGCATTAACTCCAAGAACATTTTTAAAGGAGTGACATGTCCTTCCAAGTCAGTATGGGTGGCACGATGTGTGCCTGAAAGCACAGACTACCCAAAGCCCCATAATGTTAAAGGATGCATGATATATTAACAGTATTAAATTGATATGGTATTAACATTTAACTATGTTTAAGCAGTAGATGTCAAAGAGCATGCATTAGCCTCGGGGCACAGGAGAACCTGAAGGAAGGCATGATTTGTGGTGACTCTGTAGAGCTGCAGTGAGAGCATTAAACCGCAGAGACCAGGATCAACCTCAACGAGCTTCACAAGAGGCACTAAGGCTGAGGAAAGACAACACACATACATGCACTGACAGAGGGAAATAAAGGATTTTGTTCAGTGGAGTGACTCACATCGAAAAACTAAAGACAAAAGGAGGAATAATGCATAGATCCAATCTGAAACAAATCAATGTAGCTGAACAATATTCTCTGTAATGTAGAATACGTGCTAGCAGAATAACACAACAAAATATAAATACCTATTAACAAAAAGAGAAATTTAGTCAAAAAGAAAATCATGGCAAGCATCATAAACAAATCAGTGCAATTGACAGCCTAAGATATATCTCTAATTAAATTAAATACCAATCATTAACTTGATTACAACTGGGGAAACTAGGTACACCACAGCATTTTGCCAGCACAGAGGTGGCACAAGTCAGGCAGGGCAGCACAAAACACAGCCTGGTCCCGTCTCGCACACTGGCACCGATGCCACCTGTGTAAGTGCCTCTCTAACTCAGACCTCTGGTTCAGGTTACTACTGCTCCTATATAAAGGGTCACATATACTGCCAGGAAGCATGAAGAGTCTTTACAACAAATAGGAATAAAAGCCACAAGTATTAATGAGGCTAGAAGGACTTAGTGCCTGAGCAACATAAGTTTCCTATCATTCCATCAAAGTCATTAAGGAATGAGAATTTCTGATCGCTTTAAGGCTCCCTTTTATCTAATAGAGCATTATACAGTCTGAGAGCATCTTGAAATCCCTGCTACTGCATCCAGAGTAACTGGAGGGCAAGACATGTGGATTAAGAAAAAGAAACTAACTGCAATTTTAAAATTAACAAATGATACCTTGGAGATTTTGCTCCTATCTCAAGTGCAGTACTGAGAAATTGTGTTTTTATTGGTAGCAAAGATAATAATAAACAAACACATGAATACTGATGATATTGTACTGCATCTTTTTTTGAGTCATAATTTAGCAATGTGCTACACTGTATTTATCCCTCTAGTGTGTGGCTCCTGTGCCTACAAAATTCATTTTAGCTCAGGTGTCAAAGGTTGATGCTTGCACTGTGCTAATACTTCAAAGCCTGACATCAATTCCACAGGAATGGTGAAAAAGTTTTAAAACAAGACATGAAGTAAGTATGGTATGGAGAAACTCAATTACGGAGCTGTTGTGCATCAGCTTTCTCTAGATCTATCTTCCCACACAGATAAAAAAAAAAAAGATAAGTATTCTGTTGAGTCTCCAACAATACCTTAACTTAGCATAAAGTCAAAAGATACAAATGAAATAACTAAATTCATGTGAACACATCTCCTTGGTACCTCATATAAATGTATATATGTTAAGACACCTCTGAGCTGCACCACTCAATCCTCTCATGGTCTCACTCTAGCAAATTATTTTTCCAGCATAAGTGAAAGGAAAAGAGGGTGAAGGAAAGAGAAAAAATTAAGCAGGCAGTGTTAACAGAGCAACATGTTTGGGTGCCCAGTTTAAGGGTTCACAACTCATTTTGTTCTGTATTCTGATAATTCTCCCTTCTTTCTTTTTTATGTTCCTTCAGTCTTAAGACCATGTTAATTCATTTTCTCCCTCTTCTTTCTCAATTCCTTTAACTGCATATCCATCGATATCTCTTTTACTTCTCCACCTTGGTTTCTCTCCTATTCCCTCCCTTTGTGAATATTTCTAAGTCAATGTATTTTTATTTTTCTTTTAAAAATTGCATCCTCATTTCATGACTGCTCTCTCCTCACCCAAAAAGCCCCCACCACAATATGTTCAATAAAGTGCTGTACAAAACCAAATATTTCTTTCATGCAAGAAGAAACTTTGAGGGCACCAGCAGTTCTGCTGGAGATGAGATAGGGTATTACAGTGCAGCTAATTAAGTACCTTTTCCTTCAAATTCCATATGGACTTTGCTTTCACCATGCTTAAGTAAGACTCATCACAGCAATCATCTTCTGAACTATGAACATTATTGAAGTGTAGCACATAATATTTATATAAAAGCACATTACAAATTGATCTTGAGGGCGGGAACAGTAATTTTGCTGTCCACACAAACTATCTTTAAGTGCAGTTAAGAAATCATTTCACAGGCTCAAACTATATAATAAAATGAAGATAATAAGCATGACCAAGACACAGAGGGAACAAATTATCTTCTGGCAAAATACCCTACAATTGCAACTGGATAAAACTGTTAATCTGCAGCTGAGCAGAAAATGTATAATCTGAAGGGATTTGTTCATTTAAAGTGAAACAATCTGGTATCCTTTGATAAAACAGGAAGAATTTTCAGTATTACACAAATTAATGAAAACAGCACAATAGGACACAAGTCCAAAAAAAAAAGAAGTTAAAATAAAGTTACTCAGTATCTCCAGCATTAAAGTGTTGCTTCAGTTGACTAGAGAATACAAGCTAACAAACATCATGAAGCTAGATTCCTCCTCTCCTCACACATACTTTTCTGCTGATAGAAGAATCCAAAGCTTTTTTCCTATTGCTCCCTCCTGTCTTACTGGTACTAACCATCTAAGCCGTTATGTTGAATTATGTAAAACCACAAAAAGATTTCCTACAAAACAGCTATTCAAATTTCACTTAGAAACCACAGGTACTGTTCCATGTGAAATTAAATGATACTCATCTTTCACAGACAAAGCATCTGATATTTAACTACGCAGAGTAATCCTTCAACACAATTATTACTAATTGCTTCTTGTGATTCCAGTTTCCAAACATGTTCTGACAAGAAATACAGAAAGTGGTGTAGGTCAGGTCTTATAAGTGAAAGCCAAAAGTAATATCATAATTTAAAAAACAATTAAATACATTAATTAGAAATACTTTTCTATCCTTAAGTAGACAAGCAACATAAAACAATTTATGTTTCCAGCATAGAAATTACAGCCACAGCCATTAGAACTGTAAATTCCCTCTTTTACAGTCCTAGAGATAACTCCTCTATAGAAACACCCTTCTAAAAGCAGGGGTTGGTTTTTGGTTTTCCCCCAGACTACATCAGCCTGCTACTCGCAGATGCAGACACTGCACTTCACAGGCAAAATACAAACATCAAACTGGGCTGCTGCAGACTTTAGGCACTGAGTTCAGTGGAAGACAGCCACATCTTGCTGTGGGGAAAACAGGCCAAGCAATTAAATATGCATCAGCATTAAAGCTAAATGCACAGAAATAGCTTACAGACATAACTTTGGCTTACCAGCTCAGCACGCATAACCTGCTTACATATTCCATTTTTAACTATGAAGACAAAACCTCTGTACAATACACTTTCTGTAACACTATCTTTACCATTGTATGCATCACCAAGTCTTGGAGTAATAAAAAATAATATGACAGCATTAGCAAAAACTAGGTTTGGTTTTGTTTTGTTTTTTAACTAGAAACTTGTTCAAGGTATAACTGACATTTCAGATAATACCTGTCCAATTAACATTAATGACATATATCTTACAAAATTCTTTCCTTGGTGCTTAAGCCTCCAGTTTACAGCTCTGACCTTCCAACTCTTTCTTTTTTTTTTTCTTTAGCTTTTTCTTTCACAGTTAATTCACAAGAGTATAAATTCGTAATAAAATGTCTGAGCCATTTCACCTCAAAGCAACATTCACACAAAAAGTGCACAAACAGCTACAGTCACACATTTAATGTTTATTTCCAACAGCAAAATGAGGCTACCTGAATCACACATTTAATAAGATTTAATTTATAATTAATCTCTAGTACATCCACAGGTACAAAAAGGAAATTCTTTCTTTTCTGCACTATGGCAGCCCAAAATAGTCTGCCAAGTCCTTCAAAATGTTAGCAACTTCTTACAGAGAGATAAAGACAATGGAGAGCCCTACCAAGATGCTAATATCTGCTCAAAACCTGCAGCTTCTCTTTTCTTCTTCCAGCATTTACCCGAGCTAGCATGCACTTGTATAAGCCTTTAAAGCACTGAACATTTAAGCATGTCACAATTCTATGATGTCTCATTTATATAATTAGTACTAACATATGGCCCACAATCAGTGTGGGAAATCTAAAATATTCTTTGGGAAGCTGTCAAACCTAAAGGGATATATTTTTCACTAAGTGAAAAGAATTAAATATGCAAATCCTTCTTACAATAGGGATAGAAAGGAAATAGAAATCTAGCCCAAAAGGCATGCTTGTTCATTGCATCAAACGTGGGTTATTATGCTCCGTACCTATCAGTGTCAGTTCAAATCAGAATATACAGTGACATGCAGAGAGAAGCTCTGCATCCACCAGGATTTCAGCAGTGCTGTAGAAAACCATACAGTAGATAAACCCAAAACTATCAAGAAAATGACAGCTATAGTTAACACACTGGGCTGAATACAGTTTCATGGCAGATTTTACTAATCCATATCCTCTGCAGAACTTCAGCTGTCCCCTGGTCAGGGGCACCTCTGTAATATCTGCAGCAAGTAACTCACCATGTGTTAGCAGGGATGAGTTTCATGCAAGCTCACACCAATTCTCTCTTCAGAAACACAAGCCCACCAACTCTAAAAACAGTTGGGCTAAGATATAATTCTCCTTCACTTATTTCCAACTAGGAAAGCTGCATCTATTCCAAATGTGGCAACACTGTGACCAGTAGCAGCAGGCATCCCTGCTCCCATCACAGAGAATGACCAGTTCAGAGAGAATCAGTCAGCATCCACCTATTCGCAATGGGTTATCTCAGCCTTCAGGATAAACAGTTGTGCCTGTTACTGAATTGTTAATTAATCAGTTGTACACATCTACATTAAATACTGTTGGAAATGCACAGAAGAGCTCCCAGTGTCAACAGCTAACTGAGCACCAGGAGAGTTTCTACAGCATCCAAGTGTTCAGTTTCCCTGGGAAGTTTAACTTGCTTTCCCACAGATCAAAGGTGGTGGAATAGATATGTGTGTAACAGCAAAAATTGTTTCTCAAGTAGACAGCCTATATGTGCAACTAATAACTTTGATCTTTGGTACAGGATTATTTAGAGTGGAAAAAGAAAAATCTGAAATCAATGATCCCACATTATAGCAGGAATATGCTCCAAAAAATTTCATCATCATATGCTTTCAGAATAAACACTGAGATATGGAATCAGCTATACATTTCTCAAAACAGTTGCTAGTAAAGTAAAATCTCTTCAGTAAAACCCTTTCCTAAAGGCAACTTCAGTAAAGTAAAAGCTCAGGAATTTGTCTAAATAAAATCCTGTACCCTGTGGTTAAGGACCTGCCAAGCAAGCCAAATACACTAAAAAAGCAGAGCTGGCATTTGACATGTCTCTTAAGAGTGAGCCATGACACGTTACTAATGATCTCAGTTAGAAAGCGACTAATAGTGTTCTGTAAAAGGTATAAAGACATGCCAAAATCTGGTAATAAGGACCAAATGCTGAGTTGGGATAAACAGGTAAAACCATTTTCAGTGAATGATTGTTCAGTTCAGTTCTAAACTGGGCCCTCTAAATGTTCTGAACCTTTTGCTGTTAGGTGGATTCATCCCTAACAACACACTGTAGTCTCAAACGTGCTCTAAATGTGTGAACAGCAGTATGTTGATATAAAATTTGTTTTAAATCCTAGAGTGAGTTCCAAACATTTGCTTACAGTAAGAGCTTCATAAATCTGGAAAACTGGCAGTTGTGAAAAGGAAGTAGAAGTGTTAACAGGTACAGAATTAAAAACCATTGCACTCCGTGTAACATCAGAAAAAAAAAGCCAGTGGGAAGAGAGATCACTGAGGGAGGAACTACTTAGACTGAGCTGGTAGCTGCAGAGAGACAAGTTTGCAAAGCTATGGTCAGTGAGCTGCATAGCAGGCATTTCCACTGTGTAAAGAAAAAAAAATCCAAACAAACAGAAACAAGCAGCTAGAGATGAGAGAAATATCCATCCAATGCAAAGAGTTTTCCTCCTTGCACCAACAAAGTTCACAGGCCTTCCTTATTAACAGTACTTTAACAGTACCTTGCATTTTCCTGGTATGTGCCTGAGAGAAGCTCGTTTTTCCTTCCTCCTCAGTGCCTTCCCTCCCCAAGTTTCAGTTTTTGACTTTTGCCTCCTAGGTTGCACGACATTAATTAACATTACTAAAAGGAAAGGTATAAAAGGAGCTAAACATACAAGGTATCACATTTTTGAAACCTATTTCAATTCTATCAGATATTCTATTACTATCCATTCAGCAGAGATTGCCACTGCTCGAAGATGATGGTTAATCGAGAGTTGGACAGGTATGGTGAACTGAGATCACAGAATTAAATATTATTTAAGAGCACACTATGCAGTGACACAAATGTCATTTTTGCAGGGAAATAGCAATATTAACCTCAGAGTATATGAATGATGTGAATCCTTTCCATAGTTAAACTATTCTTTAGTAGAGACAAAGCAAGTAAAAGGATGTAAAGACACAAAAAAAGACACAAAGACTCAAAGGAGATTACAACATAAACACTTAAGCCAAATCTTTATTTGTATTAATAAGGCTGCTTTACATTACTGAAGTAAGAGAAAGGGATCCTTAAGACCTTTACACAGTCAAGGTATCAAAGGTAAAACAAAATACCTTTAACATGAATGAGATAATCAAACCTAGCAAGATACAAATCTAGGGAAAATAACATTGTTTACATAATATTATATTATATATTATTTTATTATGCAATATGTTACAGATATTTTATTTACAAGTAGGGCATCTAGGATGTCTATTGGAATTACTCTCTTGGTTCCTCCCCTAAAATATGAAGATAAAACAATTTTTTTCAGATTTGAATCTGAAATCTGAAGACCAGAACTACCAGTAGCCATGGATTCTGATGCCTTAAGTAACTTAAGATAAATACAAAAAATTAAATTCTTATACTTTCAAATATAGCACTAAAAGCTAAAGGAGTTTGTTTGGTTGAGTTTGCTTGCTTCTTCTAACCTTTCAATTCCTTGTATTCATCATTATTTTCCAGGTAAAGGGCATTCATATACTTGACATGCAAATTTCAAGTTGTTCTGGCATGGCCCAGCCTACATGACTAATTTTTAATTAGCAGTGTTACTTCTTATTTTAAAATGTATGAGGTAACTCTTCCATTCACATAAATCATTAGACAAATTCTTTCCATATAGAGGCAAAAATCAACTCAAAAAAGTCTTAAATTTTAACTTTAAAAAACTCTACTAGATATCACAGAACTGTTTCCTTTAATGGTTAGAAAAAAGTACAACAGATAACTGTGGTGACATTACGATAATGCAAAGATACCTGTCAGTCTAATAAAAGTGTAGTTTTAATATTAACAACAGAAATAAAAGCAAAAAAACATTTTTCAATGACAAACATTAATGGTGACATTCTCTGGAAACTGGGGGCATCCTTTGTCACTGAAAGTGTACTTCAGTACTACCACATTACAAAGCCCTATAAACTTGATCTTACTTTGAAGACTTCAGGTATCTGAACAACAACATAAAGCCAGCTGAAAATGTGCCTAAAAATATAATCAAATAGTTTTGTAGCCAAAATCAAATTACTTTTTGTAACATCTCCCATTTTCAGTAAAGTAAGTTGCTAATAACAAAAAGAAAGAAAATTCTATGTATGTTTTATGCACCACAAAGTTTCCAATGAGTGGAAGCAGATCTCCAAACATAATGGCAGGAAAATAACATCTGCAAAAGTATTCATGGACTCCTCAAATGCCAGATATTGCCTGAATGTCTCAAATCACCATCCAGTTTCTTATCACCACCTCCGACAGAACATGCAAAAAGCAAGGAGAGCACAGGCAGCAGCAACACTTCACAGGAGATGCAGCGAAGTGGCACGATAAGTGCAGGAATGATTTTTCAGACCATCCTCACATTGCAGTTTATTTCTCCAGTAACTTGCTCCTTTCCGGGCTCACAAATATCACCCAAGAGCACACAGACTAAGCTATGCCCTTCTAACATGGAATGATGCTTTGCCATTGCAAGTGATACCACCTTTCCAAAAGGAATATAGGCAACACTGGATTCATAAAGGGAATAAGAACTGCCTGTGGAGAACCAGCTGCTTTATTCCCTTCCCATTTTCCTCTTTTTTAGTGAGTCTGATGACTCACTTACCTGCGAGTTTCTAAAGCAAACCCAAGCAAGCATCCATTTTCAGAAGTTCCTGCTACATCTCATCCTGCTAAAAAACAATATTGCATTTTCTCTTAGCTCTCCCTGTTGGAAGCCATAGGCTGGAGAGCATTGCCCTGTGACTGCACAGTGGTGGGTGCCACAGCACAAGGCTGGACCATGACCTTCAGCCAGCACCGAAGTGCCCAACTGGCACAACTAGCATTTTGCATTCAGATGGGCACTTTCCTCCCCTTCCTCATGCATCCATTGTACTCTAGTCAAAGAAGTCATATTAAAGGGACTGACTTTTTAAGATTGGAGTACTTTAACATGAAAAATCACTTTAATATGTCCTAAACCAGTAGAGCACTCAAACACAGTCTTAGCTAAGTCCTCAATTGGTTCTGTTAAAACCAATCAGGAATGCATGAGCTCAAAATTTAATTTCATGTGTAAATTCTCTGGAACTCCCCTATAATTCCGCTGTAACATCACCACTACAATTTCATTTCTTTCCTGTTTATCAGGCAGTTTCTGTTTCTGCCATAATATACCTAATTCCTTCACCAAACAGCATAAGTAGATACAGTGACTTTTACCATAATTTCCTAAAAAAAAAAAAAAAAAAAAGGAAAAGTACCCTCCCATATCCTCCTAATAATTTTTAAGTTGATGAAGGGGAAATTGTCAGCAATATGTCTGACTTTCTTTAAAAAAATTGTATGCCAATAAAATCTAGTTATTTAAAATTAATTTCTGTATATTCACAACAAGCAATATTTTCAAAGAGTACTAAATAACTGAAACTTTTTTTAACAGTTTTGTAGAATAAGTAAAGTCTTATTACAATTCAAAAACAAAACAGAATCTTACAGATCTGCTACAGCACTTTCAGTAAATGCACAGTAAGCAAAATAAATTATAATCCTTAAATACAGTCTGCAAGATGAAGCAGGAATTGTAGAACTTACCAGAAAGGTCTGTCACATAGCACCACACACCCCGCAATATTCACACACCCTCTGAAGCCCAATCCTTGCTACTCTTCCAGTTTGGCAGCTGGAACAGAGGAACACATGCTGGAGAACTACCCAGCTAAAGCATCCACAGCTTGAGCCTCTGAAGAACCAGCCCAGCACATCACCTTTCCCAATGTTACTGGCCCATCTAATCAAACACAGCTGAATTTCACAGGTCTCTCTGAATGCAACAGTACAAAACAATAGCCCCGGTAATGTAATGACCCAAGAAGTAAGATTACTTGTCATTGTGCTTTCCAAAAGGAAGTTTTTAGGAAGCAGCAGGAGGTTTTCTATATAGAAATATCTTTCTTGATTGGCTCTTTGATAATAACAAAAGGCTCTATTTCATCCTCAGTGTGAGCACACAGCTTCCCTCAATGTTAAAAGAGAATTTTTCATCATAATCTCTTGCGATAGAATCCCTCAGTTTTCACAGAGCTCCAACTACGGTCACATTCTGAAGGGAAAAATTCCTGACCTGTTCAAAAGTTAAAGGCAGAAAGTGCATCTGAAGGATGGAAGTTCACAAAGCTGCTAAAGTTGATCAGCCTGGGTCCAGCCGAACCCTCTCTGCAGTAAGGCACATTTTCTATTTATTGATGAATACATGGACAGAAAACAGAAGTTTGCAAATGGAGTACAACTTGGATTTCATACATGGGTTGAAAACCCAGTCCTTACACCTAATAAGCAGAGGAATTTGGTATCAAGTTATTTCTACTGATTTTCAATATGAAAAGAGTACATGTGCTTAAGTGGGGCTGACCACACAGCAATACTTACACCTCATGTAAACATGAGATCCTCCAACACAGAAAAAGCTACAACCACCCTACACTGATAAAAAGCTATGAAGGAATAATAGGGAACATTAGGTTCAGGGGGGCCATACACTTCCACTTCCATCATGCACGAATTTCCAAATCAGTTTTAGTGTAATTGTGTTTGTGACTCCATCACTTTTCCTCCATGAAAAAAAAATAACAATGCTTCTGTTCAAGGATTTCATTTTCCAGATAAACTGAGTTGTGGCTGAAATGCTGATTACCCAGAAGAAATCCTAACAAAAGCAAATGTCATAAACAATAACTATAAATTACACAATATATGCAGTTTCCCTGCAAATGCAGCCCTGGCCATGAAAACAGGAATGTCTTTGGAGTGCCATTACATACAGGAAGAATAAGATATTCATGAATGGGCAGTAGCTGCTTGTGCTCATTGCCCTGGGAGAAGCATATATATTCATAACAACTAGTGGACTTGAATAAGTTCCATGGATTTACTTTTTTCATAAGAATACACAAACTATGCCACAATCTAGGATTTAAGGCTCATCCAAAGCAGTGTCAGTTTTCATGAGAAGTAAAAAAATAATAATCCACAGTCAGTTAATACATAAATACATTCAAGTACACACTCCATCTTAGAACACACTTTGGAAAACTGTGTAGCAAATCCTTGACTATACTTGAACATACTATTTTGTATGACTCAAAATCTGCTTTTCTTGAGGGTGTTTCCATGAATACACTCTCAGTTACATAAATAATATATCACTAGGTATTTATGACAGACTTCTCTTATTCAGAAGTAACTTCTCTTTTCCTCTTCTGTGAATAAGCACTTAAAAAAAATCTTTTTATTACTTTTACCATTTCTTCCCTTTTGAATTACTAGAAGCTTGAGACTCCAGTATTCACAGCAGAGTTACATACTTTCTGTTGCACTGTAGTTGTATAAAAACATAAGAATCCTAAAAAAACCCCAATCCCACACAACATCCAAAATGGAGAGTCAGACTAAGGCAAGTGGTCTGTCTAATGTAACCTCTGGCCCTATCAGTGACAATTACCACAGAGAAGAAAGGTATACTGTAAGGCACAAGTACAGAATAACCTGACCATAGCACTCTTGGGTTTTTCCTATAACTATACATTAAAACACTGGGGTGGGAGGGGGCTGTTTATCCTAACTTCTATTAATGTGCATGTTCTAATTAGCCATGTTTTTCTTTTAGAATTTATGCATTTAGATCAACACATCTAGTTTGCCAGAAGTTCCCAAAGTTAATTATGCATTGTATAAAAACTTCACCCTTTTAAAATCAGTTATCTCCATTTATTGCCTTTCAATGCAGTTCTTTGTTCTTGCTGTAAGTTAAAGGACATGATTTATTTATACACACACACCACCCCCACCCCCGCGACTGCTCATCCTCTAACCTAACTAGGCTGGTTTTATTTCTTTCAGTACCTTGACACAAGGAATTCCCTCCAATGCCACAAAGCACTTCTGCCCATCCTGCGGTCCTTCTCTATTTTTACTGTATTTTTTAAGAGTACTGCGGGACAAAATGAAGAATTCCTATTATAAAGCAATATGATACAAACAAGCAGGAAATACAGCCATTGTTTTATAAATTATTTTCATTTACTTTGTCTTTGTTTTTTTCTTCCTAAAGAGACAGAAAAAAGCCTAACTTGCCAGCATTACTAATGCAGCAAATGTAGTTAATTTAATATTCAGCAACATGCAATTAGGTCAAATTATGTATTCAGAAGATTGTACTCGGATTTATTAGCTGCAAAATCTCATCTGCCATCCCAGTGACTATTCCCAAATAAGTGCTAGACAACCCCTAAAGTTCTTCAGCCTTCCTCCAATTCATTTTCTATCACCCTAAAAGCCCACCATCCTTTTATTCATCTTTTGAATCGCTATACAACAATAGCATTAATAACATTCACTCTACTACTCATACTTCTACATCTCCTGTTAATCTTGATGTACAAGCTGCCAGGGGTCCAAGCGGCTCTGAGCACGGCATATACCCTTGGAGACAGAATAGCCCTGAGTTATACTATGCCCCAACTCCTGCAGAAGGAACAGTTCCAGTATGTCTGCCTCATGCTTCTCCATTAGATATTTCAAAATGTTTCTTATAGAATAGCAGTTTGGTGTAAGAAGTTTTTGAAAGTCTAGTAGAAAAAATTATACCCATTAACGTCTTAAGCCACAAAATAATAGCCTGCATTAGCTTTAGTTGTATCTGTACCTTCTTCATCAGACCTACTTGTAGAAATACTCATAATAAGACACAATCTATTACAGTCTATCATCTTGTGTACTTTTCTTTACCATTCTTCCCAGGAGAATTCTACTTTGAATGAGAAAAGGGCCACAGACATCCTGTGATCCACCAGACCCTTTCAATAGGCAGTAATATAACCAAGAAAAGGAGAGGTTATGCTTTGATGTCAAACATCAAATTCTTGCAATATTTCATTAAGCCTCTCTGGGATGTTGCTACCACCAACAACTGATAAGTTTCTTTCTTCTCAGTCCTTAGTTGGGCAATCGAAACATAGTGCAACAAGCCAGCTTGAAATACTATATACATGTGAAGTTCACTCCTATTGTTGAAAGAGCATGTGTCCCAAATGGCACTCTTCTAACCTCAAAAGACTGCAAACAACAATTCTTCTAAGAGCTCACATGAATCCCACACAAAACCTGTATCCATTTAAATGTCAGCTCACAAATGCACCTGAGATGTATAAAGCACTTCCATTTCTGGGATTTTAGAAAGTTCTTTGGTACACTAGGTTGCAGTCAGCCTACAGCCAGAAATTGCTCCAGTGGGTCAGACACCATTTCACAGAAGCAAGTGGTACATTTAGACTCCATTCTCACAATTTTTCTTTGCCTCCTTTTGAAGAGGGAATTTCTTCCATATTTTTACAGTTTGTCCTTGTCTTATTTCAGCTAACGTGTCTCCATCTAAAGTCATCAGAATGATTCAGAAATATTCCTATAGGAATCTTTATTCTAAAAGCACAGTATCAAACAGTCATTTTTATCTTAAGAAACAGTCTTCTAAAGTGAAAATAGCATCAATCTTCATAGCTATAAGCACAGCATTGGAATACATCCAAGAAAGCAATACATTTCACCTTTGCAGGAGCTTCAAAGCATCACAAGCAGTGTAGGTAACAAACCACAAACATCACTGCAACTGGGAAGCAAAACCATCCAGTAACTTAAGATGCAGACCATGCAATCATAAAATGCTTAAAAGAAGCAATTCTGAATTGAATACTAAAGAAAAAGCATTATTTTGTTTCTAGAGTGGATCAATATAGCAAGGATGTAAGAGTCTCATTGGCTGCAGGTATGTAGCTTCCTTTCTTCCGAGCCACCACCTTGCAAATATAGATTGGTCCTTCAGATTTCATTTAATAAATTGCCAACTCTTCTAATTTCAGTCTGCAGTTTTTGTTGTACTGCTACAACTCAAAACTCCTGTCTTTAAATATTATGTTCCTCAGCCCTATGACTGCAAAGTAAAAAAATCTTAAAACACATGATCCTTATGAACTAACAAAAATCAGAAAACAAATAATAAAATAAATATAGCCTTTTAACTTAATCTCATCTTAAAGTGCTGGGGATCAAAAAACCTGCATTTTTAATTTTAAGGAGAGCTAAAAAAGATGATTAACAGATAATTGAGAATAAGGAAGTCTTTGTGCGTTTAACTATTCAATACCGTCATTAGAATTTCTGCAGAAAAATAATGGTTCCTTTTTCCTGCTATCTGCTAAGTACAAAACATTAATTATGTAAGCACACATGAATCTCCTGAAAGATGGACCTTAACCAAGAGTCTCCCTAAGTCTCCTTAATAATGCTAGAGAACAAATTGCTCCCCAGGATATGGATCAGGCTTTTCGGCTGCCCTTCCAGGAAGCTGTCCTATCATGAGTTTGAAGTTGTTTAGGACAGAGATATTGATTCTTTACAGTCTGTTTTCTCAGGACCTACTGTAATACAGTTCTGATCAGATGGAGAGAAGCAAACAGTTCACTTTTCTTCATCACTAATGCAGGTTAAAAACTTACCCACAAGTTCTCTGACGACTGTACTATATGGTATTGACCAGACCACTTCATTCCTCATTACTCAGAAGTATTTCAGCATGAACCCATTCCTATTCATGCAAAGCCTCAACTAAATGTGCATTCAATCCCACTGACATCAGCTGAGGCTTTGGCCTAATCACCAAACGCACACATTAAGTTTCCCCACTGAATATATGCTTTCCGAATGGGGCTTCGCTCAACTCATACATCAGGGTTCTGAAAACAGAAGGGCATGTATGCTACATGACTGATGAGATAATGAAGATGCTGAAACATTACAAAAATACCATAAACAGAGAATATGTCCCGAAGCAGGCAATGGTCAATGTACTAGCATAGGTTCTCCTACATGCTTCTTGGGACTCCTTCAGGTAAAGCCATGTTCTCTAAGACCAAGCTTTTTGCTTGGTAGAAGTCTCACTCCTGTGCAAGCAACAGCAATGACAGAATAAGGAACTGGCAATAAATTTGATAGATTTATTTGATCAAATTGTCAACGAGGCCACAATTTCCCAGATAACAAAACTGGCAACATTTTACCATGGCTTTTCTATCTTACATTACATCTTACATTTTAAAAAACCCAACACTCCCATTACCCCAATTGTCAGTTTTCAGCTAATGTCTAATATTACAGATGAATTCCCTATTATAATGAAAAATCCTGACAATACTGCAGGCTTCTTTAATGAAAAAAACAAGAACAGAAAAAAAGGATGTAGTATTTCCAAGTAAGTTTTTTGTCAAACAAAGGAAAAAGCTGATTTCACCTGCATGGAGTCATCTACACTAATTCAATCTAAGAAAACTGCTAAAACCTAACAGTTCATAGTCCTACATATCAGGTTAAGGGAGAAGAGCAAAGTGAAAAGGCAACAACTAATGTGTTTGCAAAAAACCAATGTGGATCATACTGCTCAGGAACATCAGCTTCATCAAAAGCAAGCAATGATGTAAAAAGAAGAGCATGCATTACATATGCAAAAGTATTTTATCCTTTTAAAATAATCAAAAACTTCTAATAGGCTTGGTGTGATTCAGGACTTCAGGGTTTTTTCTACCTTACATTTTAAAAAATTAAGACTAATTTTGATTATATCTTATCTCTGTTCCAGAGCAACAGTTCACAAGTAGAATGGGTCTGCAGGTCAAAGAAATTTTCACACCTTAGAACACTGACTTTGGTCTAATATGAAGGAAATGCTGCTTTCTGACATGACAAATTACCTTTTTTGACATCACAGTCAGGACTGTTGCTTCTCTATGAGCTCAATCTTTATTTCATCATCATTTTTATAAAATCAGTGCTGGTGGCATCAAATGCTTAGAATTTCAATGAAATTGTTATTACAAAGGCTTTCAGTGTTGTGCGAATTGCTCTCATTTATTCTGCTTGTGGTTTAGTCTCAATGTCTCTCCGTAAGGTTTTGCCAATTCTCCTGGGTAGTTCCCAGCAAGGCTCATCTTTCTTGGCACCTCTTTGCCTAGAGCAAGATTGGGTCAGCAGGAGTCTGTTCCACATTCCCCACTCTCCTGATTTCCTAATGGTGAACGCAGCAAGTTATATGCTTGCAATCTGATGCTGGGTACCATCCAGGTTATCTGGTATTTGTGAGTATCATCCAGTGGGTGGCTCCATAGTTTGTAGCAAGTTGAAACAGTCAGCAGTCAGTTAGCAGTTTTATATAAAACTATATACATACACACATTTATATATTTAAACCATCTCTAATGAGTTTGTGTTAGCCATGGATTAGTTAACAATTACATAAAGAACCTATGTTTATACTAAAAATACATCCAAAATACACCCAAAGACACACAAACACAACATACATTATAATTACTAGTATTCATTTACTACATACTGATAGTCAAAAGAAGCCAACAGATACAAAAGTCACATACTAGGTATTTGATCCTTTAAAAATCACATCTAAATGGTGTATTTCATAATTCTCTATATAACTTCCTATGTTTTTCTTCTTCTCAAAAAGCTTTCTTCTCTTCCTGTAACAGTACACCAGTTTATCCAACTTCAGCACCTAGTGACAGACAGTTGACTTTGTAGGGGTACCTTTCTGATAGCTCATCTCTTACTCAAACATACTATTCTGCAAAGATATAGAGCCAGACAATGCTGAATCAGTTTTCTGAAGCTACCATTTTAGAAACACTATGAACAACTAAGAAAAATATGTCTGCATAATCTTCAACAAAACAATATGAAACTTGATTCTATGCATTAATGGTCCATAATGTTATTGAACAAGACTACAAGAGAGACACTTTACTTGCACTTGCTTGTCAGAAAATTACTCTCTGCTACTGTAATACTTCATGTGCATACTTCCAAGGAAGACTCATGAATGCACAGGTTCATTAAGGGAATGAGAGAATCGATTGTAAAATGGAAAAGGCCGAGTGAGGTCATATTTCAAAGAGATGAATATGGTACACTCCATTATGTTGTAATCAGCCTCTCTCTTTCATCCTAAGAACTGTAATAGTCTATCCTAATTTTCAAGAAAAAAAAATTCTCACTGCCTGCATCATACCTTCATCCCAAATACAGTGAGGAATTCAAATGTGCTGCAGGCAGTTTCCATTTTCCATGGTCTTTGGAGCAGACGGTATTGATGTTGCTGACCATTTTTCTCCTTAATAAGAAAAACATTCAAATGCTACTAATATTGCTGCCTTGGCAAACCACATTTTATAGATGAGACTTGCCCTGTACATGACACATAGAACATCAATCAAGGCTGAATTTTATTTCAATTTATTATGGTTGCTGTCTAAATGAAAAAATGCTTATATCGTTAAAATGTCTTACAATATAAATGTGCAAATGATGCAATCACCCATTTTGTGAGAAAATTCTGATTCTGATTAAAAATATCTACAGGTGAAGTTCTAAATATTTAATAAATGTGATAACAAAAAAACCCCCAAGCACATTAAGAAACCACAGTAATTGGTATCTGTTATAAAATCATGGGCTTGTGCTTGATAGCATTTATCTTTAGAAGATGAGTATATAACGTATTCTTTTAAAACAGTAAAAACTGCCTTTTTTTCAAATGATCCAGAATAAATTACTTCAATCTTGACTTCATTTGAGACCTCACATGTGTGTTTTTTTCCAAGTTATCATTTATCACAGTTCTTTGCTACAGCCAACTGTCTCCAGACTCTGAACCTGGTGGCTTGCAAAAGGCCTATGAGCTTTCCTGACTAAGTAACTCTAAAACACCACATGATTTCCAAGGGGAAAGTTTCCAAGCAACACCACATAAGCAAGTAGACAATACTCAATTTTGTAATTGATTACCGTGCACAAACCTGTCCCAGTTGTAGAGACAGAATGTATTGCTTGGCAGAGTTCCACTGGTACATGTTGCATCCGATGTCCCCAGGAGCTGCCTGTGATGATGGCTCTCCTAGCTGCTGCCTCCAGCATGGCACATAGCAACGCACACAAGTTAATGGCCATGTTGTGGTGAGCACTACAGATCATCATGTCAACCCAATGGTACTGAAAACTCATTAAACGTCTATATTCTATCTGTATCATTAGGATAGAGTGATTATACAAAAACAGTATTTCCCCCTTATAAACAGGCAGCTCCTTCTGCTGCATCTACTTGCCAAAGCTCAAAAGTGCAGAGCCTAAACACACTGCAACGCATCCAAGTATGATAAATGGTTACAGAAGTTCATAAGCACATAGCACACCAGGAACAAAATTCAAACAGTTTCTACTAGAAAATGGGAGTCTAGCATGGATCTGCAGGCAATTGATTCTACCCCTCTACTCCACTGTTATGAGACTAACCAGCATTCAGCTCCAGGGCCCCAAAGAGAAGAAGGACGATGAGAGGGCTGGGGCATCTCTCCTGTGATTACAGCCTGAGTTGAAGTTGTTCAGCCAGGAGAACAAAAGGCCCCAGGGTAAACTTAGAGCAGCCTTCCAGTACCTAAAGGGGGCTACAACAGAGCTGTAGAGGGCCTCTTTACAAGAACATGCAGTGAGAGGACAAGGGGTGAAAACTTTAAACTGAAAGAGGGCAGGTTTAGACCAGACACTAGGAAGAAATTCTTTACTCTGACATTAGTGAGGCACTGGAACAGGTTGCCCAGAGAGGCTGTGGATGTCCCACCTCTGGAAGTGTTCAAAGCTAGGTTTCATCATGCTTTGAGAAATCTGGTGTAGCGATGGGGGGTTGGGACTAGATGATCTTTAACATTGTTTCCAATCCAAACAACTCTATCATTCCATGTTTTACTTACTTGAACAAAACTTGTTGAAACCCAGTTTGGATTCACTAAGCAAAAGACTGAACTGCAAAAACAGTCTCTCAGCAAGTATTAGAAAGAATTAGATGAACATAGGGGTAGTAAAGCTACACACCACACCACTCAGTGCTGCTGCAGTTTGTCAGGTAACCATCACTCATGCACAAGCCCCAGCATCCTCCATGAAAGGGGAACCCCTTGAAGGCTTTTGCCTTGCACTGCATTTTATCATAGCCAAGTACTGAGGAACAACTTCAACTTGGCCTTAAGAAAAAAAACCAAACAACAAACCTGTAAATGAAGGAAGTGTTTGAAAGCTACATGACATATAAATGGGACTTTTATAACATTCCATATTGTAAAGTTTGCCAGAATGTGTTGAAAGAATAGTCAGTGTCCTGGTTAAATCACATCCTCCTGCAGCTGTCCAATTTTACAGCTAAAATGTTCATATAAATTCCATTAAACAATTAGAGAAGGAAATCCAAAATATTATTACAAGTATGTTGGCTTGTGACAGACTTTTTTTCAAATTTAATTACAGGTACAGTATACTCCCAACTTCAAAGGGTAAAGAATTTTTTTGTGGATATTCACACCCTGGAGGCCCCAGAGCAGTTATCCTATGGAAATCCTACAGAATCTAAACTTTACTATGTTTCTGACAGGCATTTTAGAAAAGAAAAGAAGACTATTTAGCTAGTTATGGAGCTAGCCTGACATTTAGGGGATCTCAATTTAATTTCCCTGTCTGCCAGACTTCCCTTCATAATCCCAGGCAAAGTAAATCACTTTCCTTTCCTTAGTTTCTTATCCTTAAAATGGAGAAGACCATTTGAGTACCTGAGTCATGCAAGTTTTAAAGGAGAAAAAAGTACCCTTTTCTTCTGTCTTGTGATTTTTTTCTCAAGTAGGAATTCACCTAAAAGCCCAATCTTCCCAAGGCCTCAACTTTATACTGCTTCATTCTTGAAATCAACAAAGCACATGATTCATAGGTAACACACCTTATATGTTGAAAGTCTTTATGTCACTGGAGAGCCTACTATTTTAAAAGTCCTTCTCTGTGATAAGATATAGAAGAATGAACACTGGGAAAGTTAATAAACAAAATGCATTCATGGCCCATTACTTCAAATAACTTTGCTATATAAATAGTCCACTCATCAAATAATGGCCTCAATTAACTTTTAATTCCCACCCAATGTACTGCAAAAAAAGTTCTGCATTAATATCACTATTCTAGAAGTGCCACAACTTACAAGAGAAATACTGACATATTTTCCACTTGATTAAAAATAGTTTCTAGTCTTTTCCCATCCTGCCTACTAGGCCTCCTTGTCCTGAAAGGATAGAAAAAAAATATATTACATATGGAAGGCTCCCAGTCTGCTAGCTGATAATGACCATCATCCTTGCTTTTGAAATCCATAAGCACACAAGTGCAGCAATACTACAAAGGAGAAAGAGGTCCCCATGATTTTGTCGAGAAAGCAAGCAATGCGAATTCATGTGCATGACTGTAAGCGCATGCCTGAATCCTTTTTACAAGGCAGAACAAAGCAAGTTTTCAGGTAAAGCCCTTCCCTCATTAGAGTTGGGGGAAAGAAAGAAGGAAAGGGGGAAAGAAAGAAGGAAAGGGGGAAAGAAAGAAGGAAAGGGGGAAAGAAAGAAGGAAAGGGGGAAAGAAAGAAGGAAAGGGGGAAAGAAAGAAGGAAAGGGGGAAAGAAAGAAGGAAAGGGGGAAAGAAAGAAGGAAAGGGGGAAAGAAAGAAGGAAAGGGGGAAAGAAAGAAGGAAAGGGGGAAAGAAAGAAGGAAAGGGGGAAAGAAAGAAGGAAAGGGGGAAAGAAAGAAGGAAAGGGGGAAAGAAAGAAGGAAAGGGGGAAAGAAAGAAGGAAAGGGGGGGGCGGAAGAAAAATGAAAAAAGGTGCTAACACTGCCACTGCAGGGAACAGACACTTGAGGACAAGACCAAGACAACAATAGAACAGTCTTTCTGACATGCGGACATTCCAACAGCAGTGTGATCTATAAGGGGGGCTGTGATACTTGTAACTTGGTGATCTAAATGTCATGTGAAAGACCTCCCCTCACTCAGCTATCTTGGTGTTTTCCAAGGTAATGCATTCTCCAAGCACAGAAAATGAAGAAGTTTACTGAAAAAGAGAGTATCTTTCTAACATGGGGTTCCTTTTATTCTGCAACAGAGGAACCAAGCATTGATGACATCATCAATTACGCCAACACAACAAAACAGTTTCTGACAGTGACTTCCACATTCATGTGTCATTTTAGTAACTGCCTCCAGTACACAAGGGTATTTTTTCGTCCAGTGGGTTTGACCTGAATCATAATGATATCAACTGCTAAAAGAAACCAAGCCAGTACAAGCCACCAGCTTTCAGTGCATGCTGCAAAATCTGCTGAAAAAGTCCACAGAGGCTTCCCTGAGACTTCAGAAAGGAGGAAAACTCCTGGAAATCTAAAATGGACCTGACTGTGCTTTGATGAAGTGCTTTGAGAGTGAAGTGATGGAATAAATTAAAAAAAAAAATTAAAAGCATGAGACAGAGTACTAAATATAAAATCATGCCAACACCCATCATCCTCAAAACACTTTTAGGTCATGTTAGGACTTCTGCCTGTGGGTTCATCTAAGGCATGAAAAGAAAATAATTCAAAGAAAATGAAATATACAAAAAAAATCTTCTTTGTAGCTATTATTTTGCTCACAAGTATTGTCTTAAATTTACTGTTAATACAGTATGTTAGCAGTTGTTCTTAATAAGCTCTGCATAGATCCAAGAAAACTGCATACACTGACAAAGATGCTTCTAGTTTTGCACAACACATGGCTTTTTATATGGTATGTTCTCACTTGAAAACTACTCCCTCACAAAATGAAAATTCAGCAGAATCTCTAATAGCTTTCATATTTCAGTCTAATAGGTAGCATGGCACTGCACTGCCACCCACCTTTGCTACAATATTGCACAGCACATTTAACAGACATTTGCTTCCTTCACTCAGTCCTTATGTGCAGCTTCTGCAGGACCTTAGTATTAACATTTAACAGAGTCTATGAGCATAAAGCACATTTATGAACACCTGCTAGAACATTTTATTTGCCTTAAGAGTTTTATTATAACTGTTAAATTTTCTTGCTATGTTTTATGGGCCAAATCCTGGTCCAGTTTGAGCCTCAGCTGCCATTGACTTCAACAGGAAGCAATTTGATTGTATGTGGGTTTCCATACGAATTTAAGACAGCTTTAAAAAGAAATGGGATCACTGGTAAGCAAAATACCAGATAGAAAAGGCTGGTACATAGCAGCTCTAAACAACCACTAAACCCAGCCTTCAAATGCAATCAAAAACAACTGAAAAAATAAACCCCACATTCAAAAGCCTGTAACCTCACACTGCGTTACAAAACCTGACTGATTCTGAGGCCAGAGCTACAAGACATGCAAGTATCCTATCCACAAATGGCTTGGTGGAATGTGTTACCGTCAACTACTCCCTCTCAGATCACTCACTGATGCTGCTACCATAAAAAATTTGGTCCTCTGTATTAAAGCCATCAAAGGCCAGAATCCAGCTATATCAGCATCACTCTCCTCTGACACATTCAGACAGCCACAGCCCTCTTCAACAATACAGAACAGTCTGGAACAATCTGTACCGAGACACAAGTTGTAGCTGGGGAACAAAAGTCCAAGCAAGATGTTGCAGCGGAAGCCATGCCAGGAGTCTGACTGCTCTGAAGATGTTCTCTACAACTGTTCCTCTTTGACAAGAGTTTAACCATCATTGTTGGTGACATTCCTAACACTCCTGTGAGACTGAATGAGACTACATAGAAACAAGCAGCACAGCTCCTCATAGCTCAGGATAAGAGAATAAACAGATGGTTCCATGAAGTCTGCATGGAACTCCCCTAAGAAAATTAAATCTAATTTGAAAATACGCAGTTTACTTTGACCATCACTATTGAAAGTTCAAAAATAGTAAGACAGAGAGCTAACAAACAATAGACAATATGGCAATGCCACATCTGTTTCACAAAAGCTTGACAGTAGATGCTCAGTTCAATGCATACTATTAAGCCCCTCAAAATTCAAGCAATTATCAAAGTGAAATTATAGACACAATGATGAATGATGACAAATGAAATGTTAACAGATCTAGCACCACACCAAAAAAAATATTGATTTTCTCTGATTACTACTTAGGTGATCAGAGTGTATGAGACCCTAGTTCCCTGCTTGCTCTAGATTTTATTAATGCTCCAATATCAGACACCCAATTTGGAAATCAATGCTTACTTCATCATTTTTCTCTGAAGGATCCTATTATTCACAATTGATTTAACAGAAATGAAAGGCTTACCATTAACAAGACCCAGTTGCTGACACTTCTTAGATGAATTATTGAACTTTTAAAAGTGAATTAACTTAACCATCACCAAGACTTATTGTCTGATGTTTCTCACACTAAAGTCAGTGTATTTATAATTACGGAACCAAGTAGTAAAAAGTAGCTTCTTTGTCACCTCCTTCAACACCCACCATATACATCAAGTACAAATTAAGCTTTGTAAAGATACAAATAGGAGTCATGCACCAAATCCAGTCAGTCTCCAGATAAAGCTTGGTCTCTAACTGCCTATTTACACCCTGAAATCTTCATCTTCTTTCTAAAACTCATAGATACTGGTCATTTCAGGCTTCAGAAAAAGGAAATCCAATTTATGGCAAGTTACATCTTCTAGCAATGAGATTACTACAGTCAAAGATCCCTAGGGCTGACCATGCCCTGCCAGAAAGCCTATAGAAGACTATTATTAATTCCCTTTAGGTACAAAATGAAGATCCGTCTTACGATTAGAGATAATACTAGCAAATATTAGACAAATTCAAGCAGAAGCAGTAAACAACTGCAGCCCAAGAGAAGTGTAAATATTCAAAGCAGAAGGCCTGTGTTTAAAACCTGACACCTGAGCAAGGGGCTGTCAGCTCAGAACATAAATCCACCATGCCCATTTTCCCATCCAAGAAGGACTATGCATTGCCCAAGGTGAACTCAGTTACTCAAATAAGAGCATTTGCTCTGCAGATTACAAACTCATCAAGGCTTGGTACCAGGAAAGAACAAGTTTGGAAGGGCAGTGCATCAGATCAGACTCTGTGTTGTAATACTATGAATTATCAACTTCACCTGCAAATACTCTGCATTCCCTAGCAGGTACACTGCTAATAATGCCCTTCATGATCATCGTGTAGAAGTGGTGATAAAAACCTTGAATGCCACTAAAACACTGCCCAGATGCATTGATCTGCAAACAACTTACACAAAGAGTTGTGCTAAGCAATATACTACCCTTCAACCATGGGACAGCAGTACCACAGCTGCCTAGTGACACATCGAGAATAACTGTTCAGATGTCAAAACAAATGAACATTTCAGGTTTTACTAGATTTTTTGCTAATCTGTACTATTGGGCTGAATATGCTTTCAAAATGCTAGAATGGCAACTGCTTTTTCTTCATATTTGCAGAGCTCAGCTTGATTATACTTACCTTTGGCAACTGCTCTGAAGACTTAATCTCAAGTTCAGACTCCAGATACAATACCCTCAGAAAGTCTTCTGGATTATTATCACAATTTTTTGCCTCCTTTTTATTGTGCAGCATTGAGATAACATACCTGTTCTATCCCTTTCACACAAGCTGAAAGTCAACAACTGTCCAAAATCACTAGAGCCTCTTCTCAAAGCCCTCAATGGATTTGAGTGCTTTCACACTGCTGGAGGCAAAACACCTGGGCCTTTCTTTACTGGGTTAGTATCTGAGAAAGATACTCCTACAGCAAACCAATCACTTCTTGAATACTGTATTTCTCCTTCTCAACCCCCTCCATCTGTTTTAACCCCTATCTTACTGGAAGTAACTTTAAAATTCTGCTTTGGACATTGGACAAACACTTTAAAAATTAAGGAAAAGGGGAAGGAAAGAAGACTGAAAGTTCCTAAGTCTTACTGTATTAGAAAAACAGGCCAAAATACTGAAATTATGATTATTTTGAAAAACTTTACGTGCCCACATTTTTCAGTCTACCTCTTATTTACAGTATAGCACTTTTGAAATGGAAGCTGGATGGCCCTAACTGAAATCTGGTTAAATTTGATATCTGCATAAAACATATCTCAGTAAGTAGGTTATAACAACTTTTTTTAAAAAGACATGGACATTGGCAGATTTCCTGCCTTTTTTACACTCATTTCTTCCAGTATTTCCCAAATTGCAAAATAACTCAATGCTATAAAGGCGGTGCAGATTGCAAAATTGGTCCTAGTGGTTCCAATGGGAGTAACGTGGTCAGAATTTGGCATTCAACAAGTTTCCATTTCTACATAGGTTTCATTTATTTTTCAGTTTAAAAATAAGACTGTATTTTGGCATGTAACTAGAGCTGCTCCTACAACTCAAAAGAAATAACACTGCTGGCAGGCCTCAAAGCTGTTCCGAGACAAAACTGTGTTGGCAGAACTTTTTCTAGAAGTTCTTTTTGACTAGAGGCAGAATTCAACACCAGCATAAATGGGAGAAACTTCACTGAAAAGAGTTATGTTACACATAAAGTTTATATAATGCAAATATATTTAGCTGACATGGAATTTAAATTCTGTTGAACCAATTCTGTTTATCTTCTACATATACATAATAACTTAGTACCAAATTCTATAATCATTCTTCTATGAATGCTGTTTTTCTTCCTACACAAACAGTACTGTGCTATTTACAAAGTACATGGCCACGCCACACAGTTTTTTACGTAAGTTATCCAATTAGGATGTGATGAAATTGAAGCTGCAAGATCTACATTTCTGCATCAATTACAAGCACCGAAGAAAATAACAAATCTGACATTTCACAGCTTTTGAGGGTTTGATTTTGCAACCTACTTTCTAAAATACTTTTTTTGAATGACATACCCAAGGCTTTTTTAAAGCACAAATACATTAACTAATGTGCAGCGATGCTTCAACAGAGACCACAAGATTTGATTCTCTACCCCACTCTAGCATAGACAATGATGAAAGCATTCCTGTACCTGAATAAAGGTGCCCATGCCCTTGGATATCCAGAATAAAACTGGATGATGGATATGACAAAGTACTTATAAGGAAATTTGCACTGTTTTAGATCAGCTGTTAAAAGCAGCAGAATTGAGCTCTTTTTGCCAGAGAGAGATAGAGAAAGCCATGGGACAGTGATATCAGCCTGCTGAGATAAGCTTAGGGGTTTGAAGAAAGGGTCACTGTAACGCCCTCTTTTTTACCTCCTGCCTGGGAAATGCAGATTGTTCTTACTGTGAAAGCAGAGTGGGCAACAGGAGCATTAAAACAGCTACTGCAGGCAGGCTTCAGCAGAGAAGTGGAAGCAAGGTAACTGAAAATCTAGCTCTTTGCAAATGCTACTGTTTCTTCCCTTCCTTGGGGGTTGTGTGTTCCCAGCTTTGTGAAGCTTGCAATTTTGTCAGGGTGACCCCTTTTTCCCAATGAACACAGGCTAGAAAAGATAACCTGATTTTTAAATTTGCATATCTTTCACATATCCATATCATCAGATCTTAAATTCTAATTTCATTGATTTAGAAAAGAAAAAGGCATTTTCATTGTTTGAGAGTTATCATCTTACCAAATATTGAATCTGCTACAAGCGAAGGAGGTGACAGATCAACTTGAAGAAATTCTAAATCCCAGTTCTAAGCACAGCTTGCTTACTCTACAGTTGACTTGACCTTAAATGCAGTTGTTTGAGTATGCATTGAAAATCTTCAGTGCTTTGCCTTGTTTTTTTTCAGACTGAAGGGGTTTTTTATCTGTTATAGTGTTACTGAAGAAAAAAAATGACAAAGAAATGTAGACTGGATTTGTTTACCTCAAGATCATTAAGAACTTGTATCCAATGTACCACAACTCATGAACTGCTTCAAATAATTCAACTAAGCACATGGACTAGAGGACCTTTAAAGGTCCCTTCCACTTAAACTATGCAACACTTGATTGTAAAAGTCAGTCTGCCTACATCTAAGATATCTTTTAAATAAAATGTAAGATGTTTTCTGACTTAAAACAATTCAACAAATAAAAAGAAAGATAAGTGGTTATACTTATATTCATACCACAAATTAATACAATCAATTTGACCACCAGTGTAATTAGTACATTGACCAGATAAGTAGAGTTAGAGCTTCAAACCAACCACTGCTCTCACTGAGAATAAGTTACACAAAATTGATGTGTAGTTTGCCTAAGAAGTGGTGACACAAAAATCATCACATCTCCAGAAAGTTGAGGCCACTTTGCCTCTGAGTATAGAAAGACACGTTAATCATCTTTGTATTTCCACTGTAGAAATTATGTACTACAGGTGTTTCAGAAAGACTTTGATTTTTGAAAACAAGCATTTTCTTTCTTTCCATACTTCACTAAGTCTAACAGAGGTATATTTTTATTTAGGCTAAATCATGCCTTATGGGACACATTTAGGAGGAGGAAAGAAGGACATGCCACTGGCACTTGAGACATATTGCCAGTGCAAAGCTGCCAAAAGCACACAGCAGGGAGCATGTTTTGGCTATCATGAGCAGAATAAGCAGGCATTCCTTAACCACTGCTAGCTGGCATTTGTTTCCAAATGCAGAATGCTCACTAGGCAGTTTGGAGACTGGACATACTCCTAACCTTAAGTATGCTCCCATAAAAATGTTCTGCTGAGATAGCTCATTAACCATGCCTGTCTCCTAGCTGACTGCCAAATGAGAAAGACTGAATGACACAGAAAAATCATACATTTCTCCCTACGCAGAGAAAAGTACTTAAAGTATATCCTAACATAATCTAGCACTTACAGCAAAAGAGATTTTAAGAGTGTTGGAAGAAACTTCTGCCAACATCTCAAAAAGAAGAAATACTGTTACTCTCTATTATACATAGATAGAAAAAGCAAAATCCAGAGACACAGAGTACCAAGAAAACAGCAATGAACAGGAAGAGTGGCTGACATTGTGATTATAATCTATACTATCACGTTTAATACAACCTCTAGCAATCCTCACAACAGACACTTCCTGCTTTATGTGCCGGGGCAGATTTGTGGGTAGAAGATTAATGTCCCCCTCCATCTGCTAATGACTATATAGGTCCCCTGGGCTTTGCACCAAGGGTACTTTGCCCTTAGGATGAAACAAAAAATGGGAATTTGTGTTCATTGCCACATGTACTTCTTATTTCCATCAGCACTCCCAATTGCTAAATGTGTATTATTTCAACTTTATCTAACAAAAACATATTTTATCACAGTAGTTCAACTGTGATTCCAAGTAGATTTTCAAAGAGAACACTTAAAAGGAGAACAAACCAACAGGGGGCACTTTTCACTTTCAGAATACTTTCCTGATACACACAGCCTGCATTGGTATTTGCCCTGTAAGTGCTCTATTCATTAACTTTTCACTATAGTTTCAAAGTCACTCCACACTTCTGGATTTCCTTTTCTCTATCACTGATAGCCTGCTGTCATGGAACCAAGTAACTCAGAGGGAAGAAATGTCACGCAAAGGAGAGGACACTAATTAAAATCTTCATTTCTTTCAGATGATTCTGTAAGTGGATTTTAACTTACCCCTGTTAACTGTACCTTTGCTCTTGAGAACTGAAGGCAAGTCAGAGGGAGCTTGACACCAGCATAGTCTTCATGGACCTAAGCCAGTTTGACATCCTGGAAGAATAAAGGAAAAGCGTAGTTACAAAGTGAAGTTCTGAAGCAATAAGGCAACCATACTCATTACTAGAACAAAGATACTCAGGGCAAAATCAAAGAGGATCTTAGTTACCTCCAACATCCACAAATGAGAAATCAAAACCAGAGTGTTGCTACACTAAAGTCTCTGAATGTGGTGTCTCGGGTTCATGACATGCTTCCTTTCTTCCTTTTCCCACCCCTATCAATTGCAACATTGACCTTCTCCTCAGTTACATGTCAAGAAAGAAATAGGTGTCCAAGCCAAAATTCCCAGTGAGAATGCAAGGGAATTCCAGGGACAGTCAACTGTGATTATATTAACACCACGAATATACAATTATCTCCCCTCAGTTTACTCAACTTAACCTTGTAAAAGGTGCAACACCTTTGCAGCGGAACTGTCAACACAAGAAAATTCTACTCCCTTTTCGTAAAAAGAAAATATGATTTCAGTAACATGACCTCTACCAATCATTTTGATGCAACTGGGTACTGTTTCTGCATACCCATTTCTGCCTAACAAGGAAAGCAGGACAAGAGAGAAAGTAGTTAAGAGCGGGAAAGAATGAAAAATTAAAAAGGCATTGCTCTGTACTGTCCTTCCTCATCTTCAGCCTGCTTTCATACTTCACCAGAGTGCAGGAACCACAACAAAAGAAAGACAACTTTTTCTTTCACATCAGCAGCCCTACAAAACAAGCGTTGAACTAAAGTGCTCTGGCTGTCCAGCCCTTAGTACTTATAATATTACTTTTAAAACACTTCTCCTACTGGCTTCCCAAATATGGAAATACTCTAAATCAAAGATACACACTTAACATTGTTAAAATTCACTGTACAATGCAACCAAAACCCAGCCTGATCTTGCATATATTTTGTTTCCATATCACAATCTTATTAGAATCAACAGAGCTGCTCCCAGATTTCTTATCTGAATCTAGTGATATTTGGCATTTTTCTTATGCTTCCTCAACCACTCATACAATTCAGCTTTCAGTTGAAAGTTAAGGGAATCATCTTTTCCTTTCATCTGTGTACAATATGGGAAAACACATCATTACTTGAATTTAAACACAGAAAGCAGTTAAAAGGGATTCCAAGTTCATAATATCTCCTGATTACTAAATCACTCTCAGGTCCTTTTGGAAGTCTGACTTAGAGCTGAAAAGCTTGAATCTCAATGCTAAAATAAAAATAATAAAAATTATACAGTTAAGAATACTGAAGAAAAAAGGAGGACATAAGGAAGGTAAGGGGCCAAGCAAAAAGCTGCAGCTTCCCTTCCCTGCAGGGAGTACAAAGGTAGCATATCTTCTGCCTGATACTCTTTTTCAGCAACAGCTTGCTTTTCTCAATGTGCCTCCTCAATGCCCATCCTGTGGCCTGCAGAGGTAGGCAGCCACTGGAGAGAAAATCCATTGAAGTCTGTGCATCCTACAGAGTGCTGACAGCAATCATTCAAGCTTTTATACAAGCCCCTTGTACTTCTGCAGAAAGGCCACACACCCAATCTGGCCCCCTGAGAATATACAGCAGCCTAGATTGATAGTATTTATTTACACTGCTGCTGATTAGATGCATACTGTCTTCAACAGCTTTTCTGAGAAGCTGAACAAGAGTCTTAACTTTTAGGCCTGAATCACAGCTAGCATATCTAACTCAAGTACTGGTAAAAGGCACTTAATATAATTTGCAAAAAAACCCAAAACCTGCCTGTCTGGGGGAGGAGCAGGGGCATTAGTGTTGATGCATTCCTTCTTCCTTCTCCTACAAGTAAGCATGTATACACACCTACATATGTGTAAGCCTCACACATGGATACAGGATAACAAATCCAATTTGTTCTCCACTACTGAATTTTCCAATTTGAACACAGAGTAATCAACATATAAAGTTATTTTGGTGAGATACCATTTGAACGAATAACGTTGGCAGGATTACAATTCACGTAACACAGATTATTTGGTCATCACTAACTCAAGGGAAAAGTGAAGTCTTACGGCTAAATCCATAGGGATTTCTGGTGACATCATTAAGACCCCACACAGACAAGTAGAGCTGGTATTTTGTCCAACTTCGCACAAAGTTATTTAGAAATATAAATGGACTTGTTGATAAAAACATCTTCAAGCTGTATGCTACAAAAAACAAATATTCAAAAATGTGCCATAACTAACAATGATGAGTGAATACATCAACAAAGAGTACTCTCATCACATCAGGCAAAAAGGGCATGTCAACAATCAATCTTAGAGAGTTTCAGAGCCACTCTGTTAAAAAAACAAACAAAACCAAACGCAAACAAGAACTCCTTTTTTTGGCCAAAGTATAACAGTCATTTTAAATGTAATATGTTATGTACCTTCCCAGACTTGTGAAGAACTCAAAGTAACCACTGTCAAGTCCAGCAGAGACTACCACTTAACATCCATCACATTTACTTGTCAGAGCTATTCTCAACACACAGCAGCAAGACTGTGACTAGTCAAAGTAGCAGCACACTGCTGAAGCACTTTGCTCAACAGCTTACACTTGATCCTATGCACGTGCTCTTTAGAAAACCGATTTTATTCTAAATTATCCTGGACATGAGTACTACTCAAAGGGCTCCTCTGATCCCACAAATAAACAGGTCTTCCCTTCTAAGGACATAATTTAAAAGACTATTTAATGTAGCTTGTATGATATTTATTGTCTCTGTGGTAAATCTTCTCAGAGAATCAGAATAATTTAGGGGGGAAAGGATCTCTAGAGGCTACATCCTCCAACACCCAATCAAAGTAGTGCTGATTCCAAAGTTAAAACAAGTTGTTCAGAGTCCTGTCAAGTTTCTAAATCTTCAAGGGCAAATCTTGCAACCTCCACAGACCTCAGGTTAGGGCTTAACCATTTTGATCGTTATTTTTTTTCTGTACACCCAGTCAGGATTTCTCCATTTCTGTATGTGACAACTGCACTTACCCCTTTCTCTGTACATCTCAGAGAAGGGCATTACTCTTGGTTCTGAAACAGCTCATTAGAAAACACAGCACAATAATTCACCTTCAGCTTCAAATTTCCAGGTTGGGTAAACCCAGATCCCTCTGCATCTCCTTGGATGCCATGTACTCCAGACAACAACTGAAACAAGGTGGTTGCTTCAAGTTAAAACTCTTTAAACTATCCATGAAAAAGTAAAAAAAGTGTTTCACATATTTCACCTTGAGCATACATTGCTTTGCAGGTCCCTGACATACAGAAGACCATTGACTACCTTACTTTCTGATCCCAAAACAAGTTCTCCTGAGGATGTATTCAACAGGATAATGCACTGCTTCATGAGTGGCATCTCAAACAACTTAAACACTCTGGAACAGTACTTTTTGCAGTGTCTAAACAAAACAAACAAAAAAAACAAACCAACCCACAAACAAACAAAAAACAACAACAAAAACATCATTTAAAGAAAATTTAATGTGGTTTAGAATGTAGTTAAACAGTTTCCTGGAGTTGACCCCAGAAAAATAAAAGACGTGATATGTAGCTTCCTTTGTCTTTCCTTTGAATTCTAGATTGAAAGTTTAAAGAGCAGTATTTTTTATTAGTTATTTTTAAGATTTTTGTTTTAAATTTCAAAATAGTATCTAGTGCTAAAATATTTGCATATACCAATTCAATGGATTAGAACACCCCCTCACAGAACAAGTTTCTAATCACTATTTTGAGATAGTGTGCACTGCATGACTTTGATGAAATGAGCAGTATATGCCACTCTCTCAACAGCGTTATTTCTAAAGTATTTGAAGAGAACCGAGACATAGGCCAAAACAGATACAAGAGGAAGGATATGTGAGAAAAGGAAGATCTGTTACCTGCACTGAGCTAGTGAGAGCACTCTCCCTTGCCTGGCAGCACAAAGCATGCCATCACAGGGGGTGAATCAGGTTTCATTCAGAGACTCAAGGAAGACAGCTTTCTATATAGCTTCATAGTATGTTCCCCATATGCAAGAATGAGTTTAATAAAAATTCTATTTATCATTTATTTAAAGCTTGTCTTCTATTACTTTGCTACATATGATGCCGGAGGGAGCAGCTTTTTCATATCTGCCTAGATAAGAGCTAAAACCTCCAGAATCATGACTGCCAAATACTCCAACAACAGTCAGCAGCCCCAGACCTTCAGATTATGCTGTGCAAGTTCAAAACCTGTCCCCTTAGCAGATGCAGAAGTTACACCCAAGAACGAAACATGTATTAACAGTGAGAAATAGACAGAAATATTTATACACAAACTCAAGTGTACACTCATTTGTTTATACTGTAAGCAGACTTGTGCATATTACACACATACCTAAAGTAAACATGTGTTCAGCAATTAACAATAGCAAACACCAGTGTCCACAATATTCTGCATTCACAAGAGGAAAGCCATGGCAAATGCATAAGAGCTGTCCCATGTTAGTGGCACCTCTTCAGTAAGCCTGCTGCCACTCTGGAAATGTGTGTGGACCCAGCTTCTCACTGCCATCCAACAACTCTCCACTCCACCCTACTAAACAGAAGACAAGTTGAAGCACTACACAAGAACTAAAAGAGAAACCAGTGCCTCTCCAGAGAAGGGCCCTTCTCCAGTACCCAGCACAAACACACATCAGCATAGGATTCAACTCAGGTCTCAAGTATTACATATGACCTCGAAAGGTTTTGCCATCACTTGTATAACAAAAAGAAGAAAACTCACTCTATGTGCAAAGCTTTTTAATGCCTCCAAGACTGGCACTTTTACATCTCCAGGTTTGTTTTTTCCCCCCTGCTTCATCCTACCTTCTCCATTTAGCTTATATAGAGACCACCTTGAGAGTGCCATGCTAATTAGCAAGAGCTTGCACTCTACATTAAAACCAAAAATAAAAAAAAATTACAAAACAGCAATCTAGTGAAAAGAAAAACTGAATGAGTTCATATTCATTTCATCATTTTAGTAATACTGGTGTATTTTAATTACACTTGAATAATTTTAATTCTTATATGAGCAGCAGACTATAATTGTTGAAAAAAATTTATAAATCAGACATATGATATGGTAGGGTCTATTGCCCTACAGACTCGCTATAAAGTGTTGCAAATATTTATGTATATGTCTGTAACCAAAACTAACAATAATAAGCTCACTATGCGAGGATAAAAGAAAGACATGAACAATAGAGAAAAGTCCGCCTGGTGTGGAAAATAAATACAAAACCTACAAAGTATTACTCCAACAAACTAAATAAATATTTAATAAGATGAAGATATTTTTGCTTTCACTAATATGACTAGCTCCTAAAAAAGAAAAAACACATTCCTTATAGGTAAATTTCCATTCCATAAAATCATTACACTTTCCTGTATTTTGTTTGGCTTTTTCACATTTGGCCTAATTCTACTTTCTTTATGTCTATACTTCCTACATGTTCAGCATTTACCAATCTGTCTACCTTGAATACAAACTAAACTATAGACTACAGAGAATGAAAAGTTTAATGACTCTTCAAGCCTTAAAGATTTTCCAGTATTGTAGCAAATGGAATACTGCACATTGCTTTGAAGGAGGGAAATACAATATAACTGACATTTCAACAGTGTCTTGGGACTGAAAGATTGTGTCCTATAATACTGAATATTTAATTACAACACAACCTACAAATAAAAAATTGAACATCATTTCTCCCCAATATCTTCCTAAGCTTTAACAGTAGTTTGAACTTGTAGGATTCATTGTAATGGACTCCATTATTAAAATTAATATCAGACAAGCTGCATTAGGGAATTTCAATAACTACTGTCTCCTCCTAATAGATAAACAAGGAGAGAGTCAATGATATTGAAAGACAATGTACTTAATGCAGATAACTTAGAGAGGCCAATGCTACAAGATATTACTGAAACAACAGGTTATTAAAATAGACAAGAAGATATTAAAACCTTGTGCATAAAGTAACTATTAGCTGAGAAGGGTTAGAAGAACCTTCACTCTAAAAAAAAAAGCACACTGCAACTGATCACAACAGCTGGATGACACTGGCTGGACTTTGAATTGAATCCCTCTGAGGAGCGGCAACTTTTTAATCGTTGCTTGTATCCCCTACAAGGAGAATCCCACTCCAGGGTGCAAAGTAAGGGAAAACTAATCTTTGTCTTGAAAACATCAGCATTGCAGACAAGAAACACAAATATTACCACAGATCTGGTTGAACCTCCTTGCAACACTGATTTTACACATGAAAATCCACAGAAGTCAACAGGGACTTTGTTTATGCTACGTACCCACCATACTCATATCGACAGAACTGTGGAAATGGATGCTCCCTTTCAGAGACACCTGGCTCAAACTCCTACTGTACACACCTGTGGGCACCTCATGGTGAGGAATTTGCTAGAATAATTAATTTCTAGAGACACTTTACCCCAAAAATGAGCTCTATCAATAAATCACTTTTACTACAGACACAGAACTACCTCAGAAGAAAACCAAAATGCAGTCCTCAGTGGTGTCACTTCTTCTACCTGGAGAGCACCCAATTTTCACATGTCACAGAGATGCTTTACCAAACTGCTATTAGGGTGAATTACCCTGAAAATTCAAGAGCATTGAAAGATCCCTCATCTCTGAAAGAAGGTGCAGAAGAAATGCAAGATACCCCAAAGTGCAAACAACTGCTGTGGAGCCACTTCGCATTCTTCACAAGCACACTTGGTCACAAAATAATGACAAACCAGTTGAGGCACTCTCATTTCCTAACACTGTGACACTACTATACAAGGACAAATCCTGCAACCCTTCATCTAGCAAAGCACATTTTGCTGGAAGCTGACCCACATAAAAAGCTGAGGATCAACCTTCTCTGATCATTAAAATAGACACAGACAGATGCTGACACATCAAGCTCTTACCCAGAGCTTGGTTCGTAAAGGAATGATTTAATTAATATTTTAAATCAAAACCAACTTTCATGGTTAAAAAACAAAGTACGCACCAACTCCCAATGCTTTTATTTTAAGAGCAATAATTTTTGTTCAGTTTTGTTTCCAACTCTTTGCAAATGACATAACCAGAACTGCAAACAAGTGATGTCCACATAGCAACTTCTACCACAATGACACAATCAGTCTAAATTTACATTGTCACCACTTTACCTTAAATCAGCTTCTCCCACATGCACAGGCTTTTGCACTAGGTATCCAATTCCTTCAGTCAGCCATAACATCATATATAATTAACCTATGCTTGCTAAACTTCCTCGTGGGAGCTCTTCCAAGTGAAAGAGCCAAAGAGCAGTCTCAGTGAATTTCCTCTCCTTGGGCTGTTGCTGTTCTGTCCTGGTGCTCATCTTCTGGATCCAACACAGTCCTTGGACAGTAATATTTTGTGTTGCTCCATTAACTACTTTGTTTTCAGAATCCATGCTGTGAATCTCTTCAAAGCCCGGTCTCTCTTCAAAGCATAAAGTTAGACTGCGTTTATTGCCAATAATTCACCCCTTTCTATTTTGTTACACAAAGCTTCTTGAAATGCTATTAGTCTCAGCCAAAGGCAAAATATCAACACTATCAAAACGAGCAAAATTCTGCCACAAATTCAAATGACCAAACTGTCACTCTACATGCAAACAACAAGCGACTGAAAAACATGAGAAATGCCGTTCCTATTACCTCCTTGTCAGCGCCTGCGACACGCACACACACTGCCGAATCTTCACAGTGTATTTGCGAACTACGGACCTCTCCCTGGCAGGCAGCAAAAGGGATCGCGCAGACCCCCACACCGCCAGCCTCACTCACCCAGAAGTAATCCCGGCTCCAGCCGCACAGCTCACTGCCACCACATCCCAACAATATCCTTCGGCGAGGCGAGGAGCCGCAAAACTGAACTTCACTTCCAAGGGGCTCAGGAGAGCCGCCCTGCACTCCTTCCTGGCCCTCTCCCGAGTTCCTGGGGCACAGAACTCCCGGTAGCTAAAGTGAGCAGCAGCCTGAAGGACGGGCACAGCGGATCTCCCTGCGCAGGAATCTCCCTCACAAGGCGCACATCGCTGGGGTTCTGCTCTCACATACAGAAACACTCGCACAGCCAGCGCTGCCGAGCCCCATGGGCTTGTGCTAACCACATCTGTAAACATCAAGTTGGTTTTGTCTTTGCTTGTTTATTTTCCGCCAAAACAGCCGCTCTTTGAGGCCAACACCGCCTGGCAGGAGAGCAGCCGCTGCAGCGGAGGGGGTGCCGAGCTGACAGGGTCCCAAGTACAGTTCAGCGCTCCGTGTTACCAAACCAGCCCCCGGCACGCTTTTGTCTGCGGAGAAGGCACGAAGCGCCAGGGCACAGCAGCCGCATCACCTCGCTCACGGGCTGCAGCCCGAAACAGCGACCAAGCTCCGCCCGCCCCGACACCCGCCGAGCCGCGGCAGGACGCGTCTCCGCGCCCCGCACTGCCCCACTCGGAGCTGGCCCGGGGGCAGCGCGGTCCTGGCGCCGGAGGGAGCGCCGCGCCCGCCGGGGCTGCGAGGGGACAGGCGGCAGCGCGTCTTGCTCCCCTCCCGCATACCCCACGCCGGACGCGGGAACAGGTACGAAACCGACCCCCCCAAGCCACCGCCGCCGCTTTACCTCCGCAGCCTCCCGCTCCCGCCGCCGCCCCGCTACTGCCGCCGACAGCGGCGGCGGCAGCCCCGGACCCCCCGCCCCGCCCTGGCCCGCCCCCTGGCGGGGCCGCCGGGGGCTCGCACGCCCCTCGCCGTGCGCGGGGCTTGGGGGGCGCAGGGCTGGGGAGCGCGGAATGCGGGTCTGTCCTCCACGACTCCCGCTCAGAAGCGCCCCGGGGGCAGGGGCGGGACAGGGCACGGCGGCCCCCCGAGCTCGCATCCCGGTCCCAGTCTGTTGTCAGGCGCCTCCCAGATCGAGCAAGGACACGGTCCCGCCCGGTCAGAGGAGTCGTACCTCTGTCCCCCATTCAGCCCAGTGCAAGGGGCAGAGACACGGGACGGGCTTACCACCTCCCGCCGCGCCCTCACCCTGCAAGCGCTCTGTGTTTCAGCTGCTCTGACCGCAGCCTCTGGACAAAGTTTTTCTCCCTGCAAACTCTCAACCCAGCCCGGCAGCCGTTTGTCGCACCTTCAGTGCCTGTGTGCGTCCTCCTGAGCGCGGCGATGACTCTCCATGCCTTTCGCAGGCGTGTGGACCGGACGGACGGGCAACCCCGGGAGCATACAGTTAGAAACGTTAAGTATTCATGCTAGGGAAGAAATCCCAAAAGAGACAGGAAAGGTATGATGATGCTCAGATTGAGATGGGCAGCTGGTTCTATGCCTTCCATCCCAGCAGCAGAGCAACCAGTTGGGCCTTTGGCATCCTCTCTTCTACCATTCATCTCAGCTTAGTGACTGCAAAGTCTTCAAGAGTTAAACACAGACAAAAACACCCTCTATTCAGATTTTTGACAGCTCTAATGAGCTCAAGGAAGAATTACATAAACATTATTAAGTGTTAATAAACACATGTCAGCATTAGGCAGTCTTGTGTAGAAATGCTGGTAAAAGCCATGGTGAACACTTTATTCATAATGTCTTTTTAACTCTATGTAGCTGGTGTAATAGGTCCTGTGCTTAGCTGTTGCCTCGACGGAAAATCATTATCCAGTAATAGATGAGCCAGTTCGGAAGGAGTGCCACTGGGATACTGCACTTTCATTCATAGATGCTACGTATTAGAGGAAGTAGCAGGAGGCCTGCCAACTTTCCCAATTTAATTATTCAACTGTCAGTTCCTGACTCCTTGTTTCGACTTCCTGAGGCAACATCTGGCTGTAATAACAAAAATAAATAAATAAAATAAAATTTGATCATTCACTCAGCAGCATTTTATTTGCAATGTCCTTTTTACTGCAACTTTTATGAAAAGCTCAATATGGGGGTTCTGGACCCAGTCTCTCTCGGAACTACCCAAAAATAAAGACGAGAACAGTTTCAGCTGTGATCTTCAAGGCAAAGCTGTACAGAAAGCTATATCATACTTGAGCCTTTTTTCAATGAGTCCGATGGTGTGTGTTTTAATCTTCCTAATCCTTCTTTTATTCATAAGAACATCAGTGGGTTTTTTTCCACTGCATGAATCTGCATGATATGACTTTGGAAGATGAAAAAAAAATCTTTTGCTAGCCAAGAATTTTTGCATTTTCATCAAAGAGTGCTTCAAGAGGGTAATGTTGGTTTCAGAGGAGAAAAAAAGCTATAAAGGAAATCAGATTTAAATGTTACCAAATGTGAGTGAAACACTGAAGAGAAGTTTTAAAATATCTGTGACTGTGTCTTCACGTGCTCTTTGGATCTGTTTCATATGATGTGACAGCTTCAGCTTGCAATTCTTTATTGCAGTGGATTTTGGAACTGTATGCCTCCTTTTTTCACATCCTCACTCAAACATACACACACACTTACAAAAATATGTATCTATATATGTACACATGCACACAGAGAGACAAATAGAGAGTGACTCAGCTCTGCATTTTACTTGCTTAATCAGTTTTCAAAGCTCCAGCACCGTTCTCTTGCCTCATTTAAAATGTCTAAACCCACCTCTCCCACACTGCTTATTTCAGCACTGGGGTACAGAGCCTTTGACAAAGATGGGCCATCTATACTACCTTTTGTGGATTACTCGCTCCTAAATGCCTTTCTGCAGGTCAGGAGGTCAGCCTTTCCATTAATCACATGGCAGCTTCAGGTTCAGCACTCACCCTCCACACTATAGTCCTAGGGAATCCTAGGAGACCTTTTTTCCTGGTGGTCACTTGGGGCTAATGAAGGAAATCAAGACCTGGAGGCAGAAGTCCTGCAAGCCCAAACTACAGTGAGATGGTATCAGGAATCCTGTGGGATGACCACCACCACCACCCATGAGTGACATTCTGCACTGCACAGCACTTTGGTCTGCCCTATGCTATGGATGGACAGGAGTTTAGGAGCTGTGGTGGTTAAGTACAAGTCAGGAAAGTATGGGAACAGTGCCCAATCCAGTACCTCCAAGTGTGATTCTTTCCTTTAATGCTCCCAGGGAAAGCACTCCTGGTTTTCTGATTCTATTAATTTTCCTTGGCATTAAGAAGTTAGGTGTAGAGATCAGAAGAGCCTGAAGTCAATGTTGCTGTCTTTTGGGTTTCTGTCAGAGGTTTGGCATTAGGTCAGTAGGTTTTTTCCTCAGAAGTTTCCTTCTTCTCATACCTTGGAGGAACTTCTGGAACATTTTATTGATTTCTTAGATGCTCTCTACTGGAACTCCTCATAATTCCTTGCTTCCTAAGGCTTCCCTGGGTACTTTTTCTTTTGTACCCCCCAGTTCAAGCAGCAGAAAGGCTAACTATCCTGTTAAGTAGGGCAGCCTTTCTTAAATCATCGAAAGAAGTCTGGATAATCCTTTCATACCTGTCTCCCATCTTCAAATGAAATGACTATGCCTCTTAAGTTGTCATAGGAGGGGATTGAATACTTTATATAAACTCTATTCAAGATTTTCCTGTTTTCCCTACAGTTCATGACAAATCAGTCCAGAGTCTTCCTTTATACTGTAAAGAAGAAAGAAAACAGAGAGAGGGGAGAGTGTTGAAAGTGGATTTTCTGGTAAATTCTATTTAATATTTTTTCTACCATTAGCCAATTCCAAGGCCTACAGCTCAGAATTATTTTTAGAAAAGTCACCTGGGATTTTAAAAAAAAGGAAAAAAATCCTCAAACCAAAACATTTCAAAATACTCTGGACCACAGCAATGTTTCTGAGACAGCAACAAAGACTATACCGAGTCCTGTGACCAGATGCAGATTTGAAAACTTCTGTAGGAAGTCAAGCTTGTATTACAGGAAAGAAAATTTCTACTTTTATACATTAAGGAGTCTATTATCAATTTCTCTACTTTTGCTCACGAGACCCTCGGCAACTTCTGTACCATATATGATTTCAGCAGTAAAGAGGGAACTATGCAAAAAATGAGCAAACCCTTTAGGAAAAGAAGGTTGAACAACAGTTGAACACAGAGAATTTCACAATCTGTTGGAGAAGGCCAGTACCATGATGGATAAGACTACAACAGATGTATTTATGTATTTACAAATGTGAAAGCAGAAATTACTGTCTTATAGCCTTATTAGAAGTAGCAGCTGTTAATTGCCAGCCGCACATATAGACACATGCTCGGAGAGACTGCTAATTAACTGAGTGAAAAACTAGAGGAGTTTAATTTCTGAATTACTTCCCATGGACCTAAGAGTTTAGGTGAGAGAATCTGATTCTCAGATGGATCCCAAGCTGGATAAAATTTGTTGGCTATGTGGAGACAATGATGTCTTATCTGAAACAGAATTGCCTACACATAAGGATGTGTTGATCCACTAGGGCCAACATCAGCAGCTATTAAAACAAGCTGACAGAAAGAACCTCCCAGATATTTGATGGGCTGGAGGCATCAGCTCACATAAAACTGCAAAGTACTTGAGACTCAGAATCTAAAATTACTTTCCTTAATGAAAAGCTTCCTTTACTGAAAGGAGGAAAAAAATATCCTACAGGATTTGAAATGCCAGCCAGCAGATGAGACTTGCAGAATCTCACTAAGCTTGGGGCACACTTACATGAACATTTGTTGCAGCAGCCAGCACTTACATAAGGATGTGATAAAAATTCCAAGGTATTAATAATAATAACAACTCAGTCTCTAGCAATATTCATAGGTTGTTTTTTGATGGTTTTGTTCTGCAAGATACTGGTAAGAAGGAACATGCAATCTGTCCACAGAGTTTAGAGTTTAAATTTCATGTCTGCCATGCTTACTAAGCAACAGACATGATATTATACTTTTAGAGATGAAAAATAAAGCTGTGGTGCACTGAGATCATCATGCAATAATAACTGGTGGCAGCTGAGATTATAGTAGCATCTGCAGCTACAAATACTCAGCTGGAACTCCTTTATGCTTCTGTGTATCAGCTGGTCTTCTGTTATCTCCTTGGGAATTGAACAAGCAACACATGGGTGCCATGACTTCTGAATGCCTGACAAAGGAAGTAAAAAATAAAGCTAATGAAAAATCCAACCAACATAACTGATAGTGTGAACCTTCTTGATTGAGCTTGGTAATGATTTAACGAGTTGATGTATAAGTTACAAAGAGGAAAGAGGGTAGAACAGCTAACTCATTTGTTACCTGAGAGTTCTCTTCAATGGTAATGAGAAGATTGGGAGAGATAACTTGGTGCATTGTGTTTAAAGAATTGCTCCTCGAAGTTGTCCCCAGGATAGATTGGTAGAGAGTATCAGGTTTCAAATGTACTCTGTTAAGACAATATGAAGAACACAGAAGGAGCGTTTTGTAGGAGTGAAAAAGGATGCAAATGTCTCTAAGGAGCTAGAGGATGTAAAATTGCAGAAAGCAATACAAATTTGTAAGAAATCATGTCACCTTGAAATATAATTAGTGACAAAGAACTGGAACCTTAATTATTGGAAAAAAGTATCGGGCAGAAAAATTGCTACAAATACAGAGGAAAATTAAAAAAGAAATTGGCTAAAGTACTGTGGACTTAGCTAATAAGGAGAAACTCAGTTTGGATGAAGAAACAACAAAAATATATGTTATGGAAAACTAGATGTCTAAATCAAGCTGTGTTTGTATTTCTAGACTTGTCCCACACACTTACAATAACATGGAATTACTACAAGATTTCTGCTAGATGTTCTATTGAAGAAAATTGTGCATCTAGTAGGCACCAATCAGTGTTATTTGAGGGTCACAAATTAACAGTGAAATCAAGTATTTGACTGTAAAAGTGGAACATTTTACTTTTGTAAAGATCCTTAAGGCTGATCACGGTATATATGTTCACAGAGTACATGGATTGCGTGTCCTGCTACGTTACAAAGCATCACCAAAAAGGTATTACCAGAAATAATGAGTAGAAATAAGTTCTGCTGACAGTACGCAACAGCAAAGTATACTTTGTGAGAGGATTTGCTAGCCCAGCCACTAAGGGGTGAAAGGCTGGGGACAGTTGTGCATATGCACAACCTGCAAGCTCTGGCAGTAGAATCTGAATGGCTGCTGTAAGTCAAAGCTTTAGACAATAAGAGACAAGTATGAGCTAGTGCCTGTCCTGCAAGTAATGCAAGGGGTATACTGTGTAAATCATGTTGCTGATCCAAGCTTAAAGTTCTGATCAGGGAAGAACAACAAATCTGTGTTACAAAGACCCCTGTGTTATCTTTTTAAGTAATACCACTCAGCCCTCAACAATCCAATATAGTTCTGATAAAATTATTTTTGGATTCATTCTTCGTGAGAAACTTTCATATTTATCAAAAACTGGCAAAGTTTTGTGCTCCTGCACAAGCACCAGATGGAAAAGACTTTTCTGTTAGGGACCTGTGACAATATTTCAGAAAATGGAGCAATATATGATTCAGATGCAAGCATGCCGAACACAGGATTTAAAAAAAAAAAAGGCACAAGAGAGAGAATAGTAATAGTTGCAATGAGGTAACTACATAGTGAAGCTAGAGGAGGACTTAAAAAATTGTTAAGTTTTCAGCATAGTACATGCCCCACTAACAGGCCGGAGCTGTAAGTTAGGTACCCTGAATTGCTCCATTATTTTAATCCATCTACACTGGGAATAACTACAACATTCAAAATCTTTGTAGATGGTGAATTTCTAGGAGTTTTTACAATACTTAAATTTGTGTTGCTGCTTAGAATTCTTGTAAAACTAGACAGATAAAAAGCTGTACCAGTGCAAGCAGTCATAGGGTTATATGTGTTTTTATAAATGTGTAATTTTTAAAAATACATATACACATATATATATATAAAATACAGAACAGTTAATTCCACCAGCACATGCAGATATTCTTGTTTGCTGTGTCTTAACATACTTCTCTTTGGCACTACTTCCTAAATTCAGTGTCTAAGGCAGATGTTAAGTCCTGCAATTACTTGTGAAATGGCCTTTCTTATAACTCCTAAGTAAACAGTATGGAGTACAGTATGGAAGAATACTTTTATGTGACTTATTCTACCAGTTACTTCTTATGGTCTTTTACAAGTTTATTGCTGCATGGTTGCATATATTGCACCTACCTTCCCTAGGACCTTATGTGTCAGCAACAAATATTCCATGTAATTGAGAATCAAGAGTGGCAATTGACCCCACATTCTATTGTCCTTCAATGTATCCTTGGATATGCTGCAAGTGGACAGCACTGGCTGATGAAAGGATTAGGCAGATGTTCAACTGGTAAAGATATCGCAGGTCCATTGCTCCTGTAAGTTATTGGTTCATCATAGGATCTGCTCCAGGTTTGTAAACTGTCCTGCAAACACTGCAGTGACGGGGCAAAATTCCTGGGCTGAAATATAGGATTCTAGTCTCCTTCTGGAGAGGCATCTGAGGATGAGGAAAAAGCATCTAGAGCATCTTATAACGTCACTCAACACCTGCATCACAACAAGCCTTTAGTGTCTCTAACTTACAGTCAATTTTTACACCAAATATCTAGATTCATTCTGGCCTTTTTTTTTTTCCAGAGGGTAGCATTGAATCTTAAATATTTCATTTTATTTTGCTTATTTGGAAATAATTATCTTCAAAACAATACAAGCAAGTAAGCAAACAAACAAGAACACCACTAAGGTGTGTGAAATTGAGACCTTAGACATAATTGTTTGTCTATGGAGGATAAAACACAGCTATTTATCTATGTTAACCTTTGACTACTTTCTTAGTCACATGGAAAAACTTATTAAAAAAGAAAGGGTGATGTATAGAGGTCCCTGATCTGAAGAGATTTGCAAAATCACACTGTCACTGTTTCATTCAACATAATGAGGTCAGCATCTTCTAATTAAATTCAGTGAGTTCAGCCTTCAGTATGTGTTCTGGGTTATCATAAATGTAGTTGATATTTGTTATTACTTATGCTGTAATACTTTTCCCACTGTGTTTGGGTTTTGTGCAAATACAGGAAGAAACAGACATTACTATGAGGATAATATTTGCCTTCCTAACTCAGGAAAATATCCCTCTGACTGCTATAATTGGGAAGTGTTACTGAGTTTTATCCATTGCTTATATCTGACTGTAATTTGCTATGGAGCATTCTGCTATAGCTTTCTATAAGGACAAATATGAAAATTGCGTTGAACCATGTTCAGAAGTGAAGATAAAGGAGGAAGCAATGAGCATCACCCCCTTCACAGCCTCCTCTGAAAAGGCGCCTCACCTCTCCCGCTGGCAGGGCCGGTGCAGTGAGAGCTCCCTCTTCCGTTGCAGATAACTTTCATCACCGGGCATATGGTCGTTTTAACCCAAACATCTGGTTACCTGCTAGATTTTGTCATTGCTCTCCTTAGCTCACATTTCCATTTTACATGAACATTATTCTGTTCTGTTGCTGCTTGTTATTGTTTTGTACTGTGACATTGCTTGGGCTTTCCATTGACTAATACAAAAATCAATATCTCTTCTACTGAAAATATTCTGAATAAACTGAATATAATAATACAATCGCCAAGGCCAAAAATCATTTAAATTAAAGTGAAATAAACCCAACAACCAACCAACCAACCAGGACCACACAACATACTAAGACCAGTCTTCTCTATGGCCAGTTGTATGGCATTTATGATCTCGGTGAAGGTTAGTTTAAAATGTCATAAATTTTTGTAAACATGGAAAATACTTCTTGGAATAATTAACTATACACATGAGACTGTTTTTCAGTTAAAGAATTTATTCACTTCTTTCATTTTAATATGTTCACAAGGTGAATCTGAAACTTATTTATTTGACAAGGTCCAAGCACAAGCATGAATTTTTAATACTTGGCTTTCAAATATAATCAAGAATAATTTCAGCAGGAACTATTTATGTTGGAAGTTGTGCTGCTATCTCCCATTAATCTGCCTCCTTCTGTGGCATTATGTTCTTCTCCTTTTCCCCCAGCTGCCTGGTTCATCAGCTTAAGTCTTTGGGGAAAGAAGAGTTATTTGGTAAATGCTTTTACAGCCCATAGCACAGGAGGGTCCTGACCTGACTGGTCTTTGGCCTTAGAATATTTTACAGGAATTTTTTATGTATTATTCTTGTGTGTAATATATCATGGAAGTTTTCCATTGTTCTCATGTTTTATTGAAGGTTACTTATTTATTCCAGTTAAATATGTCTTGGTTGCCCTCAGAGTGTCAGGTTTACGGTTCAGCGGATCTGCAGTATAATAATGACAAACATTGGTAGCACAAATGATACACCATGATGACATTTTGTGTTTGTTTGGACACTGCTGGGTAGCAAATGTCTGAAACAAAAATCCTGGTTTTGCCTATAGGCAGCTACAGTACTGCCATCAGTACATGCTCCTCTGTGTTTGCCTTCCTTCATCTCAGACCAAGGATGAGTGGGCACAATTTTGAATATACAGGCACTTCAATTTTCATGCTTATTCAATTCTAGCCTCTGCTGACACTACACTAGTAAAAGTGCCACATATAAAAGTGATTCTAAGATACATCTTTGTCCTCAAAAAGTTCACCTACAATAGTAACTGATGTGTCTGATGATAAAGCATATTTGTGTGTGAGAGTAGGAGGGGATGTATGTATTTCCAGGAAGATTTAAATAAAAGAATGGGGACAGACACATTACCTGAATATTTGTCCATTTGAAAGTTCTGAATTCTGCAACTAGGAATTTCTCTGTCTTCCCACAGTGTGTTTTAAATCTAAGCAGCCACAAAATTCTCTGAACAGTCAGCTAACCAAGTTCCTTCCCAAGTGTAGGAGTTCAAGGCAACAGATTGTCTTGGATTTTTGCATTCACAAATTATTGAAAAATGCTGTATTTTTCATCTAGTAGCGTTGTCTTCTCCATTTGGTTTTATTCTACACCAAAGAAAATATCTTTGGAATTCCTTAGCACCAATGTGCTAAGAAAAACAATGGTAATGTTTCAGAAGTTTATATCTTAAATTTCCAGGCAGGGAGGCAGGCAATATAATTGTCATGAGTCTTTTGGGAAACAGATCTTGACCACACTGGATGTTTAAGCTTTCATTACATCTAAAAAAAAATATAACTAGGAAATTTATATTTAGTTCACTTTTCTCCACATATAGAGCTGGTATGGCTTCACTATCTTTTTTGCCAGTTCTCCTTCCACAGTAGCTTTTTAATCCAGTGACCATCTTCAAATAAATTTATTAGAAGTCTCAAAGATGTAAGTTGTTACAAGTTTTATGAACTTCATGACAAGATGGAGGACAGAGAATTTGAGGTTGTTGCTGCTGAAGGAAGGAGCCAGTTCATGTGAGATTTGGTGTTTGGGAGCACACGTGCCCACTGCCTGGCTAATCACTTAGCAATTGCCAGCCAGTCCTTGCAGGCTTTTCTTCACCTGGCAGCCGAAACAAGATTTAGAAGGAGAACACAGGAGGGAGCTGATGATCTGGTGGGTATGTCAGGGAAGTTTTGCAGGAGGTGAGCTAATCTTCTGAAAAGAATAAGAGGATGTTATGGTAAGGGAGAGGCAACTACGGGTACAACAGCAGAGGGATTTATGTAAGAGGAAAGCCAGCTAGTGGAGGTGATTCTGGAGAAGATGTAGGACACCAGTTTATAGGAAGTAAAGCTGTCTTTGTATTGTTACAACCTGCTTACTGTAAATGTAATTGCTTGTAGATAATAGAAGACAATAATTGTAAATTACAAAATGTAATGCATAAACTGTAATTTATATATAATATGAGACAATATCCTCCCAGTTAACAGGCTTGAAGTTTAATGTCTTACTAGATTATCATGCCAATAATGAAGTTTCATTATTTAAAAGAGATACATTATGGGAAAAACAATGATAGCAGCAGTATTCAAGTACTTATCCACTCTGCAGTTTTCCCATGTTTCTGAGCTGTTAGTTGTTTTAAAAGAAACTATAATTACATTAAATACTTCCCAGTGTTCAAAAACTGAAATTGCTTGGTTTTCCATGAAGTTATTAACCTGCAGTAAACATAAGTGAGGTGTTCAGTGTAATCACAAACACAAAAGGAAGCAACTTAATCAATGCTATCTCATTAAAATGATGACTGCACAGCATAAATCACTGAAAGATGTTTCACTTTTATATTAACTATTGAAGAACATTCATTACCCACAGCTCTACACCAATGATATAAATTTAGTCAGAGCACCTAGATTTTCCTTTCTCTAGCTCAAGATAAATATTTTGCATCATCAAAACTAACTAATTTTACCTGTAGCACTCTGGCAGTCTAAGAAAGAATACACTGTATTCAGACCTAAGGGGACCCTGTGTAGATACAGTATTGTCATAGAGGAACATCTGAATTTCCACTCTCTCCACCCCATTTTGCTTGTTGGTTTGCTTGTCTAAGTAACATCATATTTAGGTCAGATATTAGAAAAAGGTTCTTTACCCAGAGGGTGTTTGGGCACTGGAACAGGCTCCCCAGGGCAGTTGTCAGGGCACTAAACCTGACAGAGTTCAAGAAACTTTTGGACAACACGCTCATGCACGTGGTGTGATTCTTGGGGGCTGTTCCATGCATGGCCCAGAGTTAGACTTTGATGATCCTTTTGGGTCCTTTCCAAATCAGAATATTTTGTGATTCTGTGCTCTTTGCCAAAAGAATCCAAAATAAGAAAGTAACTTCAAGCACAGGAAAGCTAAGGTCAACAGTAACTAAATTTTACAACCACTGGAAATGCAAGATGCACAGATCCAGAAAAAAATTAAGTAATTTCCATGGGAATATGCTCCAGCTAATGTTGGCCACTTACTAGAATGTTAGGAAAACAAGTTAAATGAGTGAGCACCTGACAAAAGTCTTGATATATGACAGTTTTCCCCATCAAGAGGAATCCAAGAAGTTACAACAAAGCAGTTAATTTTTTACTTATTCAGAGGACAGTGGTGAATAGTCAGGGATATTCTTACTAGATGCCAGGCCACAGACTCACTCTAGAACCAGAAGCAGTAAGAAAATGAGGGTATTTATAAAAATAACTTAGGAGAGAGCAGGAACATCAGGACAGTCAATCTCAACAACAGAGAAACAGAAATAAGTGTAATGGAGCAATGGAAAATATTTTTTCTCTCTGGGCAATGGTGCTAGCAAGAGAAAAGTGATGTGAACAAGTAATATATGTAAGATAGTGGTAAACCCAAACATTTGGGAGAAAGAAACAATTCTTTAAAATCTTGTGCTCATTTTTTTCTTAGGTAGTCTTAATATGAGAACCAAAAAAATTACATTGCCCAGACAGTGAAGGTAACATTTTCCTGGAATACATTATTGTAGAATTTGTGTTCATAGCTGCATAACTGCTTACAAACCTATGTTTTCTCTATCTTAAGAAAAGGCTGTTTTAAGTTAGGGAACTTGCTGTATCATAAAGAAACATACTTGATGGTTAGACAGAAAACACCATCTTGTACAGGGACATCTCGTACAGTGTATACAACTTTGGTTATCAGAATAAAGCCTTGCACTGGACCTTGTGCAAAGGAATAAATTCAAAACATTTTCTAGTCACCATGATAAGGATGTATTTAAAATGTAGCTACAAATTCATGCATTTTGGTGTATGTCTGTGGAGCCAAAGTTAGGTAGGCCTACAGCGATATTCAGCAAAGCTCACTTAAAATGCTCCTGTTTTATCAGTGACCTTTCCTTTGGAATTTCTGTGATAACACTTGGGGATATCACATTAAGTTTCTTAGCATAAAATTGAGCACTGAACAGACTTTTAGAAAGATTATGGTGCTAGAGGGACATTTAATGGTGAAATCACTTACTGTAATACTCATTTCTGAGAGCAAAGGTCTGAAGTGAAATGAATTTGGTGATCTTAGATTAGTCCTTGTTGGGCAGAGGTCCATGTCTGAAGTCAGCTACGTGTATAATTAGGTATAATTTCTACATCTGTTCAATAGAGGTTAATTGAACTATCATAATAATTGAATTCCAGTAGTTGTAATTTTTTCTATTCAAAGTGTTCCTGTGAGATCAGAGCCAAGTATTCATCATTTCCTACATTTGTAGGAAATTCCTGTTGCATTTGGTATTTGGTCCATGGGTTAATGCAGGGCATTGGCATTTTTCAAATGTCTGAGGACAAATACACATCCAAGCTTCCAAAATAAACAGACAAAAGAAAGAGCAAAATACATGCTGCACGTACATGGATTCAGTACTGACAATTCCTCATAACATAAGAAACAGTCAAAAGCAGATAGCTTACCAGCTGCCAAAGCAGCAAAGATCTAATTATCTTACCCATGTATTTTGCAAGAATTTCATTCTTCTTGTGGTGGTATTTTAAATTCAGGTTGTATTATACATATTCAGTAAGAAAACACTGAGCGTTAATATTGAGCCTGGAATAATACAGCTTTATTTTCTTTCTGCAGTCACAGGTGTGCAAACACATGACAAAAGCATATGCATGAATGCTGTGTGTATTTACTTTTCTGTGTATGCAAGCAGTTACACACATTTCACAAGGTTACTGTTCACTCATTCAGAAAACTAACAGGGTTTTCGTTTACCGCTTCCTTATGAGAAAATAAAATAAAAATAGAAAGGCACCGTGACAAACTGCATCCAATTATATGTTCACCTGGGATCCAACATTATTGAATTATTTTTGGCTCACTACACTTATTAGACCCACTCTTTATTTTTTTAAGGAAACAGTGTTCCCTTTTAATTTACTGAGTTTAGCATTTATGAAGAATACAATGTTGTTATCAAAGTTCTCTGTCCATTCAAATAAGCAAGGTACTGAAAAAGATGGGGTTTTTTTACAGAATGGGTAGGAAAGGTGTTCTCCATATCCGTAGGCTTCTTAGCTAGAACTGCCCACATATGTGTTAGAGATAGTCAGGAGTGCAATTTCACCAGAACTATTTCAGAAATTGAGACAGCTTATGAATAATAATAAAAATATTCCACCTGAAAATAAATTATAAAAATATTGGAAATACTGCCATATTTTCTCAAGGGCTCTATGAACATTTAAGCTTGAGTGATGCTCATCTGTGAGCTCACTGGATTGCTACTCTCATAGTACACAAGTTTGATATTAGCAGCATCTTGCTCTGATGTAGCATAGGAGTTGTGGGATTTACTGTCTATGGGGAGTCCAGATCATAGTGGAAAATAGAGGCAAGGCACAAATATATCACAGTTATCATTTCAATTTTTTATTTCATTGATCTCCTCCAACTATTGAAGTTTTTGCTTAGAAATTATTTCTTTTTTAACTAAAAGTATACATTTCTGAAGAAGGTTTGGTTATCAATCCATTTTACTTTTAACTACAAAATATTTTTCTGAAGAAAATTTCATTACTGATCTATTAAAAAAAAGATTGGTGTTACTAATTCAACTGAGCCTGTAAGTAGTCATCTCTTTAAAAAAATTTAGACTTGGTCAGGCTGGTGGGACTGAATGCAATGGTGTTTCTGTTTGAAAGAGTGGAGTCAAAAGCAGTGCAGTGTTTCAACAGTGCAGAGAATGCACAACTGATCCCTATGAACACACTTAACCTTTTTTGTAACGAAATTCCATAAACCAACTTTAGTGGTGCAATGAAGTTCACTGTCTGCTAAGTCATTGTGAATCATAAAGTTCCCATTTGTGTGGTATAAATCAACATAACTATTCAACAATTAAATCTACAATGAATATATTTTTTAAATTACCAAGCATTATGTTTCATTTTACAAGCTTCCACAGGCATTCTTTATAGCTTACTGTCGTGTAATGCTTTATAAATGATACTTGATAAACAACAGCTGTATAATCTTAGAAATATTCATCAAGAGGCACATGTATCCATGGTAAATCACTTTTGACTTGTACAGTACTGGTGGCTGGCATATAATCTTCTAACTGCTTGCATGTGGAACATAATAGGACATGGCACTGTGATTGCAAGCAAGAATAAAAAATGTTTGTCAAGCGCCCAGTTCTGAAGTGTAAATCTCATAGTAGATGCTATGTTTATGTGACACCACTATGCATATTTTGCATGATGTTTATTTTTAAATTGATCTTTATTGCACTAATTTTCACAGTTTATTGGCACTGCAAACTAAAACTTAGGGAAGATGTGGTATCAGGGATTGGCTTTGCTCTCCCATCAGTTAAACCAAGTTGCAAGTCCTGTACTTCTCTCAGCTGTTAGAGTTCCAGTAATTCCCTAGATTATGTAATAGTTTGTTTCCTATCTCTAATACACATTTCAGCTTTCAGAAAAGTCCTTGTGAGGCAGAATATAATAAGAAAGTTTGGGTATTCTTTCAGATGCTTCTCTATGACTTCTGCAAAGCCAGATACCATAGTTTATGTAACACAGTTAGTTTTGGGGAGGAAGAGATAAGGAGAGAAGAGCATCATTCACATGCTGATGGCAGCCCAGTGCTGTTGCTGTTACACAGCTGTGGGACTAAAGAATTGAAGTGCACTGTGATTGCTACCTTTGGGCTCTGTGTTGAATTGAATTGCTTGTTATGGAAGCCTCACCTCTGTTTTATTGAGACCATGCAGTTTATATTTAACATTTACACTGTAAAGTTACACGTATTGTTCAAGAAGCACTGTTTATCTTTTATTTAGAATCTTCTGAGAAAGTCAAATTCTGAAGTACCAACTGTATCTAGCACAATAATTTCCATGACACAGGTTATTCTGTTTTTTTAAAAATTGTGGATAGGATTCCCTTCACCTAATCAAGCAAAGCACACCCGATATAAACCCCTCAGTTAAGCTTCCTCTAATACCCAGTGGAGAAAAACAGACCAATTAATCCCATCCTAAATAGTACCCAAGAAAGGAGGATGAATCTCCCTGTGGAGGGTGTTTACACTCTAGAGGCAGCTTAAAAGGCTTCCTTAGAGTAGAAATGTTGTTTTTTTTTTTTTTTAATAGGCTAGTGTGAAGTGAGATGAGTGCAGCCAGCTGTGCCCCTTTTAGCCTCTGCGCAGGAGCCAGACCCACACCACAGTCGCCCTTATCTACAGAGCACATCATGTTTGTGTGCATGTGGTACAACTTAGCCCAGCTGTGCAAATGAGATGGCATTCAGGGAAGTAGCCTAGTTTACCTGGCCTGTTGTATCCTAAAATTAAGAATTTGATCCATGAGTGGGTAAATAGTTTTCATATGAATTACATGAAATGGTAGAAAACTTTGGTTTCCAGGATAACCCTACGAGATCTGTAGCTGTTTGAGGAAGATGTTGCTTGAACAGGTTTTCTTCTGGTTGTTTGTGTCCACGATATACACTTAGAGGAATTTGCTGTCTCTGCAATTCTGCATTTGTGTCTCTGTTACACCAAAACATCTCAGGGTTTTGACAGAAGTGAAACGATTCTCTTTATATCCTCTTATCTCCATTGTGGATAGAGGAAAAGCTGGAGCATAATTTTTATTCTCTTAAAGAGGCAGAACTTAAGCAGGAGCCCTGAAGAAGGGAGGTGCTGCAGAGAATGTCCCCTGGCAGTCAAATTAAGAGAGACACTTTGGGCTGAGGAGAAAATTATGTACCTCTGAGACAAATGGTGGAAAATTAAGGAGTTTTTCTCATTTGTCAAGACTCAATTTGGAAATACGACTCACATAAGAAAACAAATTTAGCAGCTTAATTTCTTGCTCACTAGAATATATTATTAAGAAGTGTTTAAGATACATTTTCTTAGCCATTTTTTTCAGTCTTGAGGAATTCCAGTAAGCTAGCACCCTATCTGTTGTGTTGGCATCTCTGGTTTTGTCTGTGCCTGTGTCTATGTAAGTCTGTGAACAGATACATGTCCTGCCATGGTTTTACCCCTGTAACCTGTTTTAGGCCCTTTTAAACCTATACAATATGCTCCTCAATAGTTTCTCTTCTTTTAAACATTTCTCTAATATATTATAAAAATAGAAATAAAGACCAGATCTACTTAGCCCGGTCTAAGAGCAGAAGAATTATCAGTCTCTAGTTTTGCAGAAATGAAAGCAAGTGGTAAAAAAGCAAAGTAAGAATGTTTCTTCAGTTAGGTACAAACTAAGTTTACATTTTGAAAGCAGAAGAGAAAGTATTCATGACTTAAAGTTTTATGTCAGCTCTCTATTAATGTCACCCTGCTAACAACATAGGACACAAAAGCTTTACAGTGTATATTAATACCAATTAATTTTTAACTATACAAGACCTTCCCTTCCTGGTGACATGAAGATTTCCAACAGAAGGCAACAACTCGTACTAAAAGAACAAAGTGTGTAGAGGCATCTTTTCCTCTTCTATGCTATTCCAGCTTTTGTTTGTTATTTGGGTTCTCTAAACAGAGGCAGCATCTGTAGAATTGCATTTAAAATTCATTAATGAACCTCTCCTCCAGGGACTCATCTAGTCCTTTTCTTGATTCATTTTAATTTTGGTCTCCACCCTGAAGCAGAGTTACACAATTATATGGTGTATCAAAGCATTTTCTTTTGTTTGCTTTAAAACTGTTGTGATCTGAAAATGCCCTGTTTCTTAATACTGTGAAAAACAGTGAATAACAATTCACTACCTACACTCTTGAAATAATTTCTTGCTTTATAAATCTCTTGTGTTTTTAACCTAAGCTGCTCTGTAGCTATTTTTTGTCAAGGTTATTGCCATCTTTACCTTTGTTTAGTTCTACTGAAAGGTTTTGAAATAGGGTAACTAGAGTTGCATGCAGAATTAAATATATTACACATATGACTTTTATTAAGTTGTTTTCTGGTTTGCTGTCATTTCCTTTCTCAAGAATTATGAACACTCTATTTGCCATCAGTGGTGCGATCAACTTGCAGATGATCTTGTAGAATGAACCCCAGCAATCCTCAATTCTCTGTACAGGATGGAAACAGTTCATTCAGAGTCCATTCTTTTAGTAATCAAGACTGATTTATTCCAAGTGCATTACTCTGCACTTTCTGATAGTGAACTTCATTTACTATTTTATTCCACTGTCCTTTCCAGTGAGCTGCGGAAGTCCCTGGTGTTTTACATCTCAGAAAATCCCTTTGCCAGGTAACACAGGAGAATGATGAACTGCAGATCCAACTACTGACATTTAGGAAACTTGTTGGTTGAGAAAGTTTATCATTTACAGTTATTCTTTATCATCTGCCTTTAAGTCATTATTAACCCATAGTAACTGCTTCCCATCAGTCCCACAGCAATTTATTTTGTAGAAACCTTTAATGAGGGAATATATGAAAAGCCTTTTAAAAATCCAAGTGCATTGTAGCATTAGGTTCACTGTAATCCACATGCTTGTTGATAGTTCTAAAAAACTCAAATACAATTTTAAGGAACATCTTCCCTCAGTAGGAATTGTGTATTATGCAATATACTGTTTGTTCAGGTGTCTATTAATCTCATCCTATATTGCAGTTTTACCATTTTGCCTGTACAGAAAGCAGACTTGCAGTCTATAGATGCAAGATCTCTCTGGAGTCCTTCATAAAGATTGGTGTCACATTTCCTACCTTCTGTTCCACTGGCAAAGGGTTAGACACTACTGTTAGTAGTTTAGCAATTTTATATTTGGGCTCTGTTATAAATCTTCAGTGAATACCATCTGTTCCTGGAGATTTCTTACTGCTTAGTGTGTCAATTTGCTCTAAAGCCTTTTCTATTGACACTTGAATTTCAGCCAGTTTCTCAGCCTTATCTCCCATAAGGAATGACTGATATCAGGACCTCATTCTCTTCTGCAATGAACACTGATGCAATAAATTAATACAGCTTTCCAGCAATAGCCTCATCTTCCTTGAACATTCCTTTCATACCTTGATTGCCTATTGGTCCCATCTGACTCTCTGTCAGGCTTTCTGGTAAAATGGTATATTTGAAAAATGTTTTATTAATAGGTTACCTGTCCTTACTGTTACTCCCTCAAATACATTCTGGCTTCTCATATGGCAACTATCTATTTAGCTTTCTGCCATTTATATTCTTTCTATTCTGTTTGTTTGGATGCAGCTCCCAGTCTTCACTTCTGATAGCTTTTTCTAATTTACTATTTAACTTGGCCAGGTGATTTTTTGGTTCTGATTTATATTTTTAGTGATAGCATATATTTTCTCAGTATCTCTAATATGGAAACTCTCTAAATGGTCTTCCTGCAAATATTTTACTCTACTGATTGCTGCTTTTCATTTTTGTTTCCCTATGTCACCATTTTATATTGCTTCTATTTTTAAAGATTTTGTTATTGTGGCAAATTTGGGACCTTTCTCCTTTCTATAAGGATAATGAATGTGGTGACTGTTAGGGTACTCTGTATGGACATATATCTGTTCCCTGGGTAGCTGTTCCATAAACTAGTGATTTCTGATACCTGAGAATGTTCTCACAGAAAGAAACATGCACAGAAGTAACATTTTTTTCTAGGTAAATTAATATATTTTCAAAAAGTGTTCTTACTTTCATTTGCAATACTAAAACAGTTACTGGAAAAGAAAAAAAGAAATGACCTAGATTTAGACCCTTTCTACCTAAAATTTCAATAAACTTATATGATGTTGATTGTACTATCTATTATTTAAGTATCAGCATTCCAATTTTTGGCTTGATTTTACTCTGCAAAATTTATTTTTTTAACCCAGTAAATTTGATAAGTTCAGTGGATCTACTTTTCTGATTTATACTGAAGTAGAATTAAGATCAGAATCAGGTCCTAAATTTGCAGAGATACCTAAAAGAGATACTATAATTTGTTGTAGTTGCAGACATAAGCACTGTGTGGTCATTCTCAATCAGGCTGTTATTCCACTTGCTTTCCTTCTTTATAGTTGTTTTAAATTTATGTCTTACATTATTTATTTTCCAATGAAATTATCACTGAGGCTCAAGAGCTCTACAAATCTTCTGACTAGCTAACTTTCACCTTTCCTAATACTCTGTGTACTTATGAAGGAATTTAGCCATAAATCACCAATAACACAGCTATCTTTTCAAAACTAAATATCATACATTTATTTGACTTCCGGTCTCAACACAGTCAAAATGCCATGAGGTGAGCAGGAGATGAGTGTAAGTGCTACACAGCAGAGCATTTAGTTTTTCCATTTGTCATATCATGTCAACTCATACTCTTCAACTTCTTGCCACTTAAGATGTAAGCAGGAGTAGCTGTCAATATAATCTTCAGGACATCTACTGACAAATTTAATCAGCTGAACACAAGAGTGACTAACAAATTCCAATGAGAATCTCTGGACCCAGAAGAGATCTCAGTGGCTTGCGTAGGAGTTTATCTGTGTCATTGTCCTGCAGTCTTGTACTAAGTGCTTTCTTCTGGTATCTTGCACCAGTGGACATAAATCTCCACCTGCATGTTTTACCAGGAATCCCATTCAGTCGTCACAGGCATCACAGTACCATGGATTTCTGCACAAGAAAATTTTAAACCTTGCAGAATTACCAAAGAAATTTCAAATGAAAACAGTTTTAAGGACTGGTTGTAATAACAGGAAACTCTATGGAGTGAAAAGGTGAGAATGGTAGTAACAGATCATGGAACTTTTCTACAAATTAAATGCATATGTAATTCTGGTATAGTTTCTGACATTTGGTTTCTTGTGCAATGTGAAAATGATTTGCTTACACAGCTAAGAATATTTAGTTAGATGATATTCAAAAACCTGAAAAGAGATTGCTCTGGAACTTTCTTCCTGTACCAGAATTGGTATTGTTCAGAATCTGGGGGACAACTCATGTTTCTGCACCAAGTCAGCTTCCCTCTTTACCTCAGTCTTAAATGTTCAGAAGCTGAAAGGTAAGAAGGTGCTTTTCATACTGAATATTTTGTTGCAGTAGAGGGAATTCTAAACTCTTCTTTCTGATCTGTGACAGTTACTGGCACAAAGTTCTGGCAAGCCAAAGCTGATAAAAGCCAGCTCTGATTATGCCTGTTTCTTGCCATGAAATGTTACGTGCTCCTGTCATTCTCAGTACATCCATCCAACTCATGAATCATAATCTATCAGAGGTTGCTTTTATCTTTCAGATTCCAGTGTTATCTATTCTGTACCTCTAGTTCCTGCTTTTACACCTAGTATAAATCTTATGTGCAGTTATGACTTAACTATTCAACAGCTTACTTGGTTTTCACAGGTATAATTCAATTTAAATGGCTAACAAATAAAAACGTTCTTAAAATTTCATTTTATGTCTGTAAAGAAGAGTTAGTTACTGTGTTATCACTAACAAAAGTTTTGTTCAGTGTCAGGAAAAAAATATAATTATTTTTATTTCTTTGTTTAATGAGGATGCATTTCTTGGTCAGTATTTTGTCCCATTTTTTTTCTTTTTCCTCCTTTTTACAACAAAGAAGGGGTTTGTGTTCAGTTTAGATCACTACATTACACAGTGTAATGTGGCATTGACAGCTAGTAAAATCAGACAAAAGAAAAATAAAAATATCATATTGTTTCTTTTTAATCTTCCATACCCCCTATTATTGCTGTTTCTCTTTTCAAGAAAGGGGACTGCAAGACTTTGGCTCCATTTAGTCCTTATTCTCCTTAGTCCTTAGTTTATGCTCCTTATCCAGGACAGCTGTTTCCTAACTAAGGGCAACATCCTTGCTGTATGGATGCTATGGAGAAGAAATTTTTGGATTTCATACCTTCATTACAGCCCTCCTTTCCTTGGCTCACTATGAGTAACACAGTTTCTCTATAGTGATGTGTTCTCCTCTGGTTCTAAAATCTTAGGTTTGTGCACAGCAGTTTTAACAATATGTACAAGTATTATGACTACTGTATTTTATCAGAGGTAGGATATTATTTGAGGAAGGGGCTGCTTGTAAAAGAAAGTATAGTGTATAGTGTTTTGGCTCTATATCCTGCAGGTAAACTGATTGATATTTGAATTTCCTTGGACTCTTCTGAAAGCTCTCTAAATGAAGGTTCTGAAGAAAATGCATAACTTTGGTCATCATACTTTATGGCTATTACTGTGTACACATTAAATGTGAATTAATGCAATAAAACAGTACATTTCACATAAAAAATACTATGAATTTCACTGCTGTTGCTGACATGGCACATGTATCAATGTAATTTAGGGTTACAAATCTTTGGTAAGAGAGGCAGTGTTACAGTTTTTGAAATTCTCCCATTATGTGAACGCAGAAAGAATGCTGCAGCTTGTATTTAATTTATCTTGTCTGGTGGGCCTTTCAAAAAAGCAATATTGGTGCTGGATTTATCTTCAGTTTGATGACAGACAGAGTAAATAAGCATGTGGAATGTACTGATGCCAATGAAAATGTTGGGGCTTGCTCCTCCCTGGGTTAGTCTGATGGTGCAAAATCATCACAGACAACTGAACAGAAGAAACAGAAGAGCTCAGAGGTATTTTGCCTCTCCAGGGCAGTTACAGGCCTGACACATGAGGGAGCCCTCTGGTTAGTATTCACTACATTTGCTTCTGCTCCACATATTTGTCTCAGGATGCCTGAACTACCTTGGTTTTTTAGTAAATCATTGATCAAATTGTTTCTTTTTATGCATTTATACAGAAGAACAGTGAATCTACAAACTCACATATTCAGAAGACAGCAAACAGCAGAACTAGGTGTGCCCATACCTGTGTATCTACGGATTCAGACAAACTGAGTTATGACCATTTAAACCACTGCTGACTACGTGACCATATGCTTTTCCTGAGCCTGCTGAAAATATCTGGCAGAGGTTGAAGCCAGTACATTTTACTTTATGTATCCCATGAGTGAAAAGTTTGTGGATAGTCAGTTGCCATGGCTCAACTGAGATACCCCAAACAGCTGGGATAATTCAGCTGTGCACCTGAGCCCCTGAACAAGATATTTATTTTATTACCATATTATTTGTCCTATGGTGTCATTCATTCATTGTTGGTAGAGAATTAATAGTCTTCATACCTTTATGCTGCATAGATATCCTGACTAAATACCACTTTTACAATGTCTTATATCATCTATAATCATATTGCTGATATACTTAATTGTGGAATTTCCTTCCAGTTCTGATCCTCTGGTCATTTGAATCCCTCTTTCAGTGTCAACTCTTTCAAAAAGCTTACCTATGTTAATCCATTAAGATAAGAATTGGTGTCATCACTCCAGTGTTTAGAAAAACATATGTACCCTAGTACCTGAGGAGTATCCTAAATGAGCAGGAAGTCAGTAAAGTTACAGGGTGTACCACTAGTTTTCAATGAAGGAAGAGCAATTCCTTATACATGAGTGCTAGAGGTGAGTTACAGCACAGCAACAACAAAAGTCCTGGAAAACAGATGGGTAGCTCATTGAAAGGGGCTGTAGAAAAGGAGCAAAATTGAGAGTGGTGAAAACAAGAATGAATAGATCTCAGCTAAAAGGGGCAAACTGAACTGAATGTATTAAAACTGTGAGGAGCTGGGCTTAAGCTTTAGAGATCTCATTCTTTTGAATCATATAATCGTTTAGGTTGGAAAATATCTTAAAAACTATCAGCTCCAACCATTAACCTGACACTGCCAAGTCCCCCACTAAACCATGTCCCTAAGCACCATGTCTACATATCTTTTAAATATCTCCAGGCATGGACAGGTTCTCAACCACTTCCCTGGGCAGACTGTTCCAACACCTGACAGCCTTTGCAGCCAAAAACCTTTTCCTGATATCCAAACTAAACCTCCCCTGGCACAACTTGAGACCATTCTCTCTTGTCCTACTGATTGTTACTTGGGAGAAGCCAACCCCTCACATCTCTACAACCTCCTTTCAGACAGTTGTAGACAGTGATAGACCCCACCTCCCTCAGCTGTCCCTCATAGGACTTGTGCTCAAGACCCTTCACCACCTCTGTTGCCCTCCTCTGGGCATGCTCCAGAACCTCAATGTCTTTCTTTAAGTGAAGAGCCCAGAACTGAGCAGAATTCAAGTTGCAGCCTCACCAGTGCTGAATACAGGGGAAGGTTTACTCCCCCAGTCCTGCAGATCTCAGTGTTCCATTTATTAATACAGCTATTGTTTGCTGTTTCTTTGTAAGAATAAATTATTGGAAAGCATTCAAACTTTGTAACAATTAGGTATTATAACAATATAAGTATTTCAAGAGATTAAACCTCTTCTATGAGTATATGAATAGTTTCCTTTTCAGCTTAAAGTCCCTTGTCAACACTTGCAACATCCACCAAAGACATGAGATGCAGATGGTCAGCACCTGCTTGCTTCAGGCATTGGTTTGGTTGTATTCAGTCCTAAGTGCACTGTCACTGCCTAACAAATACATCATAAATAATTACTGTAATTAATAATGAAGCTACTTCCTTGGGCTACTCGTGCTTTCTTTGTCAGTTCTGCTGCATGTAATATTTTAGACTAAGTAGCTATTAAATTCTTTGAGTTTGGTGAGGTCTTTTCAGCAGTGAAAGAAATGAAATACAATAAGAAACTTGCCTCATATTTCTCTTTATCCTCAGAGAATAGCCCTCAGTTCTTGCTTGCCTGAACACACTAGGAATCAGTCAACAAGACACTGCTCATAATCCCTAATCACAATTCCAAATTTTTCTACCCACTACCTAGTCCTGGAACACTGTCCCTTAGCATACTACCATGAGTCCTTTGCTGTTTTCTGAGCTTACCTATTACCTTCATGGTAGCATATGGCTCAAATATATTTACAAATAGATCAGAACAACACTCAGACTCTATATTTCCATTCAGATTCCAGGGAAAACTCATAAATGTGTGGTTCTATGGATATTTTCTCCAGTAATAAAGACAGTTTAAAAGAATCCTTCCACTGTCTACACATTTTTATTTGTTCCCCTCCCTTTGGAGGTGGGGGGCTTTAGGGCCTCTACACTGCATTTAGTCCTCTCTGAAGTAGAAATGCAAATATTTATGAGATCACAGTGTATCCTCAATCACTGAAATTCTCTGAGGGAATCATTCCTCCTCCTATTTTTGGAAGCCTTTAAAAAAATTTGAAAGCACCACAAGTGGATTGATTCATGGATTTACCTTAACACAACCTTATAGAATCATAGAATCATAGAATCGATTGGGTTGGAAAAGACCTCTGAGATCATAGAGTCCAACCCTTGGTCCAACTCCAGTCCATTTACTAGATCATGGCACTCAGCGCCACGTCCAATCTGCGTTTAAAAATCTCTAGGGATGGTGAATCCACCACCTCTCTGGGCAGGCCATTCCAATGCCTGATTACTCTCTCTGTAAAGAATTTTTTTCTGATATCCAACTTAAATTTTCCCTGGCAGAGCTTAAGCCCATGCCCCCTTGTCCTATTGCTGACTGCCTGGGAGAAGAGACCAACCCCCACCTGGCTAGAACTTCCCTTCAGGTAGTTCTAGACAGTGATGAGGTCACCTCTGAACCTCCTCTTCTCCAGGCTAAACAACCCCAGCTCCTTCAGCCTCTCCCCATATTGTCCAGCTTGGGGTGGTAAAACATAAGCAAGATCAGAAACAAACAGGTGCAAAGAGAAGTGGGGTTGTCTTGTCTGCTGGGAAAAAAAAAAAAACAAACAAAAAAAGGCAGTGCCAAAACAAACCCTCAACACTCATAACTCAGTGATTATCCCAGCCTTGGGTTCTGGTTTGTGATTGCAACAGTCTAATATTGTTCCAAAATAAAGATGAATGTGACTGTTACCTGATTTAACCTGACTTGAAAGTAGCAATTACACTCACAGGTTCCATAAGGTTTATGATGGCCAAAAGATCAAAGATGTTCTCTGGGAACCAGCCAACCTCCAGCTGAGCTGTCTTGTGGCATTGGACCATATCTCAGTTTTTGCTTGCACCAAAAACTAGCTGCTATCAATTATCTAGCTTGTCTTTCCTCTTAGTTTCTATGGGCAATCTGAAAATATGATGACAGAGGCTCAAGAATTGGAAGGGGACAATTGTCTTTGATGATATCCTACATACTTTGTTACTTTAACTCTTCTTTGCTGCCATGCAACCCTAGGGATGTTTTGTTATTATCACTGTTGTCAGTTCAGAACACTAAAATTTACTGTATTCGATGTTAAAATCTCAACTCAAGGTTGTAATATCTACACGGAAAATATTGCTATAAAGATTAAACTCTGAAGGAGTTGTTCACATCCATGAGCAGACAGTAGAATAAATACTGAAAATCTTATCTTTTTCTATTTATCCAAGAAGCAGAAAACAATATGAAAAACATTTATTTCTATTTGACAGAAAATACTTTTAACAATACATAATGAGAGGGGTTGCTGTTGATGGTAGTTGTTTGGAAGATGCTTTTCATGATGACCTTTAAATGCCACAATCCTAAATGATGATGTAGAAAAAATACTTCTTCATTTCAATATCTACTAGAAAAAAATCAAATTGCTTTTGGGTATAAACAGTATATATGACAGTGGGACATATCTATACATTGACTTACTCTGCACAGTGAGAAAGGTAGAGGATAATATTCTGAATTTAAAATTACTACCTTTGGGCATGGCATTTCCTACTGGAAACAACCCCCAATTCATTACTCTTTAAAGACTATGTCAGTGCTTTATCATCCACCTCATTTTTTTTCACCAGTACATCAACCATATCATACAAAAAGACACTCCCAAAGGCACTCGTAGCATATTAGAGTTTGCCTAATTGTCAGCAGCAAGATTTTGCTTGCATATTACTCTTTTATCCAAGTATGCAACTAATAGGATTATTCAAAATCACATTAATAATCTATTTTCTCAAATTTGGAGCTGCAAAACTCTGGTGTCAGATTATTCAACAGAAAAAACTTTTTGTAAGGGGAAGGTATTCAGTAATTGCCTTTTAAAAGTTTTTTTTTGTGTCTTCTTTTGAATTATTTCAAATTACATGACCAATATTTGATACTGGCTATAAGACATTGAACGAAGAGGTCAATGTGGGGTCAATAAGTCTTACTATGGTTGAGACCATCATGTATTTATTGGCCAAATCTTGTGTGCAAATGTTGACTTTTTTTGTTCAAATATCTAGCAAGTAATTTCAGTGACTGATTAATTTTGAAATAAAGAGCAAATATGAACTTAGACAGATACAAGCTGCATATTTAGTCTTGTTGAGATATTTATATTTGTTGAAATATGATATTTCAGCAGCAGAAATGCTGCTTAGGAAGCAGATAATTACTGTTATAAATCAGATTATCTTCAGGAAAAAAATGACATATTCAGAAATGGAGAGGAGTGTCCCCAAACTCTGGCTGCTTGCCAAAAGAGAAAGAAAATATCTATGATATTTTATATTGAAGAATTTAGCACAGAAGGATTGGGGAAAAACTTTTGTGAAAGTGTGTTGAACTGACACAGTTTTATTTTCTTTTACCTTTTTTTAAAAAAATCTCTCTTTTTAATTTAACTTCCCTGTTATGCCCCTTTACACACAGTAATCTACAAGCTCTTTAAAGCATTAATGAATGAACAAAGCTGAATCAGGCTGAACCAGGCCTCACACTGATTTTATAAAGCAGAATTACAGCTAATTTACAGAAGAAAGCTGATGTACTGGGTAAGTGACAAATCCAGGATCCCAAAGGCCACCCAAACCACAACCAGTTATAAAACCTACACCTTTTAACAGCAAATCTATTATTTTTTACCCAATCCTCTTCCATAGCAGCTGCACAGGACCAGGTTCTCCTGTGAAACACCACCTCCTCTTACAAAGGGAGTTGTGCTAAAGCACCAGTCAACTAAGTCCTTATAACATCAATAGACAGATCAAGTTTATGTCTTCATCCCTCGTTGCAGGACTCAGGCCTCAGGTCCAGATCCACAGTCAGAAGAGGGAAATGCCACAGTACCTCTGCAAATCTAGGCCTGTTTAGTAAGAACAGCCAAAAACCATCTGCTGCTGTATTGTCTGCAATGAGGAGCCAGGACTTCTATAAAAGGTTTTGCTTGATGGGCACCAAGGAAAATGAAGCAATTTAAACAAAGTACAGCTATACATTTTTTTAAGTCCACTGTGAAACCTGCATTGAAGGAACAAAGCGATTTCTGTGACTCACTAGAGGCCTCAGTTTTGTCAATCCTTTATTTAAAGCTCTGCTGATCTAACCACATAAAGGAAAGTAATCTTCAACCTGTTTTTGTGCAGTGATTAAGTCTGCATGAGCTCCAAAAGCAGCCGCGCCTGCCAGAAGAGAAGAGGGTCCTGGGATATTCAACTGTGATATGCTGATTCTGGGAAGGTCATCACTTCTTTCAATCACAGTGAATGATTGACTCAACACAAAGTTCATATTGCATGACATACTTTCAGAAATGATTCATGTTAATGGCGTATCTCAAGGGATTGGTGCTGAACAGAAGCTACATCTCAAGCTTAAAAAATGATTTAGCAATATGAAAGCCTACAAACCAAAGCTCACGTAGAGACATTTGATGGTAAACATCAGAGAATAAATACAACTTAGGGTCATAAAATTGGATAGACAATAAATCTGACAGTTTAAGACTTTTTGGGGCTCAGATCGTAGAAACCAATGTCACTTACACAGCCATCCATTGATTTAGTTACACATCTCTTCCTGAGACACAAACACAAGGTATTTTCACTATTCTGACAGGATGGAGCAGCTCATTGAAGTAGCTATGTCAAAAAACACAACAAAATACAATTCTGAGGAAATACTGCTCCCTTCAACACAACCATCTCTCAAGCTGAGTCCCTGAGTGCCTGCTCTCAGCATTTGTGGAACATACCTTCAGCAGAATGGCACTGGAAACCTTTTTCTGGATTTGGAAATGTGGCAGTGCAGGCTGTGGCTTAGAGGACAGGTGAGACACAGTGCCTTTCTCCCCAGAAGCCAATGCTTGGCCAACATTCCCCCTGCTTTCACACATGTGAAAGTGTTTATTGGTTAATGCTGAGAACCCTGAGACTGCATTATAGGAGAGATCACACTATGCCAGAGAATTAAGTTTTGCTGTCAGTGTTTCTCTCAGGCGCAGCTGTAAGATTTTTTTTTTTTTGTATTGGCCTGAGACATACTAGTTATCCTCACCTTCTGCTGTCCAAATAGTATCTCTAAACTTCACTCTAAGCTTCAGAGAAAGTTAAAAAATGTCACAGCCAGTGAGCATTACATGATAGCGATTTACCATTTTTTAAAACCATTAATTATGGCAGGTCTATATAGTCTTGATATCTATATGATTATTTAGTCCTTTCTTATCTTATTGAATTCTTAGTCTCAATGAATTCTAATGGCGTGAATTTCACACTTGAAATGGACTTAAAAGGTGCTGAGCTTTCTGCTGCTAAATTGCACTGAATGGCTCCTTTATTTTACAGTGTCAAGCTGTGTGTCCCCGACTCTCTGCTCTAGAACATGCATTATTGTACAGATTCATATGTAAACAGATTCGTAGAGTAAACAATTTCTGTTGTCTCCAGGAAAATTCTTTTCTTTCCCCTTCACCATCCATTTGGAGAGTGGGTGACATAGCCCACCATGCTATGTCTTTGGTTCTGTAATGCTATTCCACTGCTCTCCCTATTCATGATTACTACAACCCATTGCACAATCCTGCAGCTGATGCACTTTTTCAACTGCAGTTGCAGTTTGATGTGTGCACAGTGTGTACAGTGTGTACAGTGAAGTCCCAGGTCTTCTTTAGATTATATAGTCAGCTTGAGCTTTCCAGGTTGAACAGATTACTTTTCTTTGAAGTCTGATTTTGAAACTCTTTTTTACCATACTGATTTTCACTTATATTATTTAAGTTTCTTTAATATTCTCTACAGTCATCTTAGTACATATATACAATTTACATATGTATACAACTTAGACTCCTCAACAGACTTTGTTGCAATGCTATCATTTCATCTTTCCAAGTCATTAATGAACTCATTAAACATCATGGCATATCATAAGGAGCACCTAGGGCATCTTCTACCATGATGGGATTTCATCATTTAATCTCATTTTTCATCTCTAATCAGGGATCTAATCCACTGCAACAATCTTAAAATATCATAGTTGAAAGGTTCAAACTGTGTCCTGACCTATGTGTTAATATACATTTGTTTCATATTTATAGTTAATTCCTCTAGGACTAAGTATACTTGAAATTAAAATTAAAAAAAATCTTTCTAAAATTCTAAAGCCTACTTAAAATAACAAAGCCAAACAACTCCAAACTGCCAACCTGATGTGTTATTACCTGCTCAAGCCTTTTAACTGGTGTGGTAGGAATCGTACAAAAAGTGCTTTCTGATGCTCAACATCTTCTCTTACCAGATGCATGGTCTTATGTTGCCTTGTCCATTTGCTGTTCTAATATCTGCAGGTTTTTTTATCTCTTAGCATTTCATTTTTTCTAACTAACTCTATAGGATGCCTCAAATCTACAGTAGATTAGAAAGGTGGATAACATAAGAACATAAATAATTCACAGAGTGGAGACAGAAACCCAGGATTCCCCTGTCTTAGGAGATCAACACCACCTATACTTCTTGATTAATGATCAGAGGAACAAGAAATTTATCATAACTCCCCAGTGATCTCTGCTCTGATGTTTATCTGTCATTTTCTAATGACTTTGTTCAAGTGAATATTACCCAGTTCTATGAGGGCAATCTCATATTTCTAAAATCCTTATCTATAGTCACACTGTCTTGTATTGTAATTTTTCATACAATTTTCGCACCTAATTTTGGGGGGTTTGTACATTATAGGATACAAATGAAACTGAGAGTTTTGCCCACTTTGTGGACAATGGCATTTCTGATTTTCTGTTTCTGTAAGTGTAGACTGATACAAATTTTTTACATATGGGTAGGCAAAAGGCAAAACAGCATCTTAGCATGGATAGATATTCTAGTTATTCTACTTCACGTGCCAGTGGAGTTTGCAGTCCTGACAGACATCAGGACACTGAATTTCAGGAAAGGAAACTTCCAGCACTTCAAGGAGTTAGTCAATAGGACCCATTGAGGACTCTCTGGTGTCCCCCCAAGAAACTGCCCTCAGGGTCAAGGGAACATCCCTCCTTTGAAGACAGGCTGAGAGAGTTGGGGTTTTTCAGCCTGGAGAAGAGAAAGGTTCAAGGAGACCTCGTTGCAGCCTTTCAGTACTTAAAGGGGGCCTATAAGAAAGATGGCGACAAACCGTTATCAGAGCCTGTTGTAATATGACAAGGGTTAATGGTTTTAAACTCAAAGAGGGTATACATGGAGGTCTTTTTTTACAATGAGGTAGGTAAAATACCTGAACAGATTTCCCAGAGAGGTGGTGGATGCCCCATTCACGGTCAGGTTGGACAGGGTTCTGAGCAGCCTGATTTAGTTGAAGACGTCACTGCTCATTGAAGGAGCATTGGACTAGAGAACCTTTAAACGATCCCTTCCCACCCAAAACATTCTATGATTCTATGAATATCAGGATATGAATTGATAAAAAGGGAAATAAAAAGGTAAGAAAAACAATCTTCCTAGAAATCTTGAAAAAAACTTCTTTTAATCAGTTCTTCATCAAAATTCTTTAAATTTTCCAATTTATTGCTAACATGAAGATTCAATTTTTTCCCAACTTGACAACAAAAAACCTGCTTTGCCTGTCTGAAATCAGAAACTTCACTTGATCTAATAGAATCTGGGTTTTAGCAAAAAAGAATATGATTTTAGTTGTATTCATCACCTCTGCTGAGCTTCAGTAGCTCTGGCAAGGTTGGCAAATGTGTAGATGTAATGGGCCTGTAAAAACATTCTGTTTCTTTGAGATTAGTGATTATTTTTCTTTGTCTGTTGAATGAACCAAGTAATGATTAATGTTGTCCTGATAAGTGTTAGATAAAAGTAAGGCATTAATTTTATCTTTATCATCATAAGGCTGTCTAATGCCCTGAATGGTTGCAAAAAATCTGAAAAGATTAAATATTTTTCAGAGAAGGGTAACCCTTCTGATCTGGAAATAAAAAATCAGGACTATTTTAATTTATTTCCTCTTCTTCTAGCAGATATGTGAACTGTAGCTGAGATTTATTTAGTTTACATTTTTTCCTGAGTTGCAATGGCCCAAAGGGGACTGCTTTGCTTCTTGAATAGTTAAAGCATAGTTTGCATCAATCTTTTTCTCCTTCTGCCATTCCAGGGCACCTGTGTATGCTGTCCAAGTTACACATTTCAAGGTGGAGCAGGTCAAATTTGCTCCCAGGAACCCTCTTCTTTGATAATACTCCTGAAATACCATTTCTGCTCCACTGTTTACCCAGGCAGCCTAAGAACACCCTTAGGTAAAGTCACATTCCTTTGGGGGAATATTTATTAGCACAGTAATACCCATATCCAACTACTGTGTGGATAATCCAGTAGAAGAGTGACCTCATATTTCAAATCTTATTCACAGGTAACCATTTAAACACACAGTGGGAATCTTCAAAAGCACAAATGGATGGTAAGCCTCAAATCCTCTTTGACTTCCAGCAGGACTGAGAAACCTTCCTACTCCTTGTGCCCCAGAACATTTCCCATAACCAATAAAATGTCAAGCTAGAAACATTGCACTGCAGTGAGGCTGACTTATGCTGAAGATAAGACAATATCTCTGAGTTTATTGAAGCTATTGTTTTGGGTAGTTTTATAGCTTAACCTTCAGTAAGTGTTATGAACACCATATCCTTTAAGATTACAAGGAGAAGAAATTTATCTAAAATATAAAATGCCTGATAAGTAATGAAAAGAACATGCTGGTTCTGTACTGACTTCAAGATTTAATGCATACAAATGTGTACTGCCTTGATATGTTTATTGTGGTCTCTGCATTAGGACATGTTTACAGAGGAGAGGGAGCAAAGGCAGAGGAAGTTTCCCCAAGAATATTGAAGTACCTAATCCAGGCACGTGGTGGGGGTCCAGCTGTGCTGTTCACCCTGCTTCTAAGAACACTGAAACTGCATCCAGCCTTGGTATCCCTTCATACATCCTTAATCGTGGTGTTTCATTTTACTGCACACTAATTAGATAGTCCTGGTGGTTGAAGGAGAAGAATCAACACCCTGTAATGACTTCATTGTAAAATGTAACGAGCTTTGGAACCTGACTTACTGTAAAAATTGCAGCATAATAAATAGAACACAGTTTTCCAACTATAAACTAGCAGTGAATTCTGTTAGTGTATTTCTTCTTGAAGCATGTTTATGTGATAGTCTTCCACTTTTATGGCCGAAGTTTATCACCATAAGGTGCATTTCATGACAGCCAAATAACTACATTCAGTTAGACTTGTCACCATGTGCCTTCAGTATCAAGACACATGCTGATTGCATCAAATAGTGTTGACTGTTTTCAGCTGCAAATAGAAAAGATGATTACACTGTTCTCTTTAGATGTGATGTAATATTATTCACCTCACTAAAAACTGAAGGTCATGGTTGTCTAAGAGCATGAGAAAGATCATCTATTGAAAGCTTCATAATGTGATGGTAATGCACTAAGAGAGACAGCAGTAGTTTTGCATTAATATCTCTGTGATTTTTTATGAAAGAGGCAGTATGCAGAATACAAACTGAGCAAGTGACCACTGGTATATTTATAAAGAAAACAGGACAATTCCAAGAATTCCAGTGCTACCCTATTTTACAGTCATTTATTTGTCTCACAAAGGTCAATAAAAATTTTGCACTCTTGAGTGGAATTACAGAAAAGGAGGATTAGTATATTATTAGTGTATTTCTTCCCAAATCTTCGTTCACAAAGCCGAGCCACACACACACACACACACACATACCAGAATGACACTATCACCTCCCTGAGCTTGTGAGAAACCTTGAATAAAATAAAGGATAGTCATGGAATCTAGTGAAGAAATTTTAAGTAAAAAAGTTTGCTTAGAATCATAGTGAAGCCTTGTAAAACCACTGGCAACAAATTTGTATTTACTGTGGGTAACAGAGATACTTGAACCTTGTACCAGAAGTAAATACCTAATATCTTGCATATCATGGTACACTGCTTGTGTAATTTGAATAGAAGTATAAGACCCACAGCAGCTTTAAGGGGTGACTGATCCCTGGCAGTTGAACCTTAAGCAAGCAGTGGAATGCTGGAAGAGGGGCAAGTGGAAGGCAGTGAGTGTGGAATCAAGGGGAGATGCTGCCAGTTACCAGAGCCTGGTGTGGAGATGGCTCTGGCTGTCTGATTGCCATGGCAACCACCAGAGGAGCTCCCCCTCTTTGCCCTCAGCTGGAGACACTTGGTCCCCTGCTGTCTTGTCGCCTGTGGCCCTGTGACAGCCAGACCCTCACCCCACCTATCTGAAAAGAAAAGAACAGAGATGTGGAAGAGAAAAACTGATCTGTGATGGGTTTTTCAGCTCCCCCAACTAGCATAGGAATAGAATAGGAAAATTCAGGAGATAAATCCAGCATTTAATATTAATATAATAATCATAAAGAATTAGAGTGTAATCTGCTTAGAAAAGACAGTTTAGTCTAATTTAGGGCTGCATACAGAAGTATTTTGGTGGCAGATATTGAATGACTTCATGACAGCGAGGGAGGACAGAACTAAAGTTGTTTAAATATCCTATTCAGGCACTTTCATCCTTTGAAATATGTAATTGTAATCCTTAACCTTAATTTCTCTCATTTAGGATATTCAATACAAGGATAACATGTAATCTACCTAAATTATTTTAAGCTAAAATACTGATATACATTCTTAACCTATACATTCTAGTTTATTTTAGTTTGGGAAAACACATAGAGCCCAAAATTATGACCAATATTGAAATGTTCTTATACTGAAAATATTGCATTCAGGGATTAATTTTAGTGAGGTTTTAATGTTTATTTTATTGCTTTAATTTTAATTTCTGCATTTGCATTAGAGTTGTCTGCTGAAGAACACATAATTAGAAACAGACAATCTTGCTAAATAATTTTGATAAAATATCACACATGACACTCCTGAAATTTTGGTGGATGTGTTAAAAGATCAAATAATATTCCCTGGGGTGCATTTAGACATCCTGGGGTGTCTGCGGAGGTCTCTGGGGTGTGTTTGGAGGTCCCTGGGGTGCAGTGGAGGGTCCCTTAAGCATGAGGGGGGTCCCTTGAATATGTTTGGGGGGGTGTTATTTTTTATTTTATTTTAGTATTAGTTTTATTTTATTTAATATTTTATTTCTATTTTCTTTTTTATGTTATTTTTTACTTTTACTTGTATTTTATTTTCTATTTATTTTTCATTTTGAATTTATTTTCCTTTTATTTTTTATTTTTGAAATAGTTTTTCATTTTATTTCTTTTTTGTTTTTATTTAATTTTTAATTTTATTTTTATTTTATAGTTTGTATATAAATAAAAATTATATAAAATTATATAAAACTTCTTTTATTATGTCAGAGTGGGGTGTGGTTCAGTTCAGTGGGTGCAGCCTATGTGCACACCAGGGTGGGTAGGCATGGCCCTGTGTAGTGGGTCTTTTCAGAAAGTAAGCAGTCTCTTAGCATAGAATCCTACCCAAGTACTAGTGAATAAATGAAAAACAATGTGTATTTTATGTGACTCAGAAAAGCAAACATGTAGAATGCTATTTTTAGGCTCCCAGGATTTAGGAGCCTGATGTGAGTTAATCTGCTTTAGCTCCTGTGCCTCTTGATCTCTAACCTGCAGTGTTAAATAGGACGTGTTGCTGCAGCCTCAAGATTGCAGCTTTGTATTCTAGAGCGTCTACCTTCACTTTCTCTGCAAGGTTGGGCATTTTGTGGGGTAGGAGATGCATGGCTGTTCTTTGCCTTTTGCAGTCTAAGCTGACTAGGATCAGCGGTGGCGCTGATTCACTTTGCATTTTAAGCAAAAGCTGTGTTCATCTTGTAATTTTGTGGAGAATTTGGCCCAGTTCCATGGTAGGGATGATGCCTGGGTCAAACACCTTCAGCAAAGTAGAGATAGATGCCTTGACTCTGTATCTCAGGCTTATTCAGTCTGTTTCATAATCTAGTATTTAAAAAAAATCCTGCTCCTTCCTACTATAATAAACAATTCAAGCTTTTGTTGAACTAACACATCTGTTATCTACCAAAGTGCTTATCCTCCTCAATTTAACAAACTCCTCTTCGGTACCTTTTTTATTTTTGCTGTCTGTATGTTACTATAGCATAGGATTCCATATTTTTCTTTCATCCTTTGTGAAAAAGGCCTTCACTTTGTTTTCTGTTTGTTACCTGATAATTTCATTCCACACCTGCTAAGTTTGATCTTGTCAGAAACAGAAGTGATTCTTCAACAGTTTTGTTGTCCAGTCGTTCAGAACTGCAAAAGCTTTCCTATAACTTTCATGCTCACCTTTATGTTTAACTACTTTAAATAATGTAGGATCACCTGCAACTTTGTTCATTCCAGATTTATGCTATGTTCCAAACAATCTATGTAGAGTACAGATCCTAAGGAAACTCCCACATGTAGACTTCTTCTACTGGGCATCTGTAATTTATTCCTGGTATTTTTTAGGTATCAATATTTAATTTGACATTAATCCATGAGAGGATCTTTCATCTCATCAATTAATAAACTGTAATACTCCAAATATATGTCAATTTTATTTATTTAAAAATCTGTCATTTCTTTAGAGAATTTCTGAAATATGGAGCTAGATGCACCAGAATCCAAGAATCAAATTTGGCTTGTTATAAATATGTGAGCTGCTCCACAGGGATTTACTAATAAGTTGCACAGTGCTTATCACTGGTGTTCCTACTGTTGCCTAAAATGGAGAAAAAAAACTTTCCAAACAATTATCCCCATCACATGCTGAGATTGTTGTTTAAAAGTCTTGTGAACTTGTTTTGAAAAATAACTCTTGATGCAGTAACCCAAGAACATAGAACAGGGTGACATTATAGTTCATATGTCTCAAGCTTTAATTTGTATTTAATAAGCTAGTTCTTGTTAAGTTTATTAAATTTTGGTTGACTTTTAAAAGAACACCCACTGAGTTTCATGTATATGCAAATTTTATGTCTGTTTGGTATAGAATGAAACCCTCAATTATAATGACAATAAAGATGTAGTTATAGTTTTGATAATCAGTTATCACGTAAATATCCTGATTAGTACTTGAAATTAAGTTACTGATTAAATATTTCTTTATATGAGGGCTTCAGGAACTGTTTTGCTTGAGGGCATTGAGTCTCAAAAAAAGTGTTAGAGAACACGCAAATTAGGATGCCGTGACCAGAAAGAGTACCTGGATGCATATCTATACTCAAAAAAATGTAAGGGAATTTGGTCCAGTATTTACACTTGTTGCCACAATAGAATAGAAGATTGCAGACCTTTGTCAAGATTCCTACCTATATCAATGATTGTTTAATATGCATCTTGTTTCAACTGAGAACAGGGATTCAGAGTTACCTCTTGAACAGTTTATGAAAAGTTACATTGTTTGAGATAAATATCTTCAATTTCCCAATGAGCTAAGTGGAAATGGCAGACAGGTACTACCTATAGATACTGTAAAAAGATGCTTGAAGGCATGTAAATGGAAGAGATAGACACAAAATATCACTAGGCTTGAGAGGTAGCTGTAATTTAGCAAATAGCTTGGGGGCCAGGAAATCAAAATAGCTAAACAATTTTTCTGTCCTTATTGCTAATTGACTGATGTTCTTGGGTAGCATCAGGTAGGAATTGCACATGAGACCTTCCTAACAGAGTGTTAAACTACACTGCTTAGTGCCCTACACTCTTCTCATGCTGTATCTAAGCTTATACCATGTTTTATTGAAGTGCTTGAAAGTGAAGTATGTTCACCATTTGACATTTTGAGCTAGTTTATTTTCAGTATATTATCAAAATTAAACCTCCAATGTTTTATCATTTTTGCATGATGTTCAGAGCATCAATGTTTGCCTTGTTATTTTCCCCCTAGGAAGATTGCCTTGTCTCCTAATTTGAATGTTTCAGCCTTTTAATCTACAAGGATTTTAATGAAAACTCTTTTGACTGTTAGTTCACAGATTTTCCTTGCATTAAAAAGTGCCTGAGGTTTTTTCCATTGAAGTCACTGTCCTAATATGGTGAGAAAATGCAGCATCTAGAAGTAGCAACTTAAAAAGAATGAATTACTACTTGAATGGAAATAATACAAGATACGAATTCTGACTCTATAGAACCTTTTGAAACAGTAGTGCAGATATCCAGCAAATATAAGAAGCCACATCAAGTCTTAGACTATAGACAGAAATCAAGAATATATGTAGAAATTCCAGAGACCTGGAGAGAACAGTAATTTAGAGGGCAAGACCTAGTCTCTGGATTTGGGAGAGCAATGGTTTGGAATTGAGGAGGTGGAGTCACTGATTTTGAAGAACAGCAGTGGGAAACAGTGAACAAGCATTTCCTGTAGCTTTTTCTGGTTTTAAAGAATTCGTATCTGGCAAAGATGCCAGTATTCTGGAGCCTTAGTTTAACAGGTCTTTCCAGACTTTACACTTCTTGGCATATCATCTTACTTATACTGTCCAAAGAGACCTCTAAAAGTCTTTCCTGCTCCCCAACAGTACTTTGCTATCTTTGCTCTGAATATAATAATGTATGAAGCACCTATATCTAGAAAAGAATAGATTAGAAAATACTAGTGGACAGTGTCTGCTTCCCAGAAAGGGGATAACAAACTTAGTTAGTCAAACATCTGAATCAAGAAAACCCTCGCAGTTCTCAAGGTAGTTCCGAAGCATTTACTTAAGGTTCATCTTTTCCTCCAGAAAGCAGGTAGCAAGAATCATATTTTCCAAAGCCTTCTGACCTTTCCATGGCCCTCTGTTTTACTGAAAGCTCTTGCCACTATGCAGGATGTATGCAAGCAAACTGTGATGCTGTTAGTTCTTGTAGCTTCACTTCAGGTTTCACAGATGCTGATGTCCTGAAATATCTGCCCCTCTGCCAACTCTGAGTTCTCCAGACACAAGCAATTAATCCTGCTTTGCAATAAAAGCTTCTGTCTCAAAGTTTAAGGATATCCCAAACTTTTATAAAAAATTAGTGCTAAGGCAGAAATGTTTTTATGAATTTCCAACATCACCACCAGTCTGGGGAGATAATTCAGTCTATGGGCACTAGGTATCAGCAGAAGGGTCCTTTCTGGAGAATCCTCCACTTCTTCCTTTTGTGTGACTGATAGAAATAAAACAAATAGTGCACAGGTTTCTGACATTGCTAATAATTTCCATCTCCTTTTGTCACTCTGATTGCTATGAAGCAAAAGATGATTCAAAATGCTATAGAGAAGGGGAAAACTAGAGATTTTGTTGTCTTATAGAATGGGCAGAATGAGAACAAAAGAGAAAAAGACAAAATCCTAATATTTAAGAACTCTGCTTCAATTTTAAATAAAACACCTGCTTTACTTGAGAAAGCAAAACATTCCTGTTGAAGGTTTTGGTATTGAAAATGAGCACAACAGTTCAATGAGTGAGAAAAAGGCTGCAAACAAAAAATTTTAAGCAGAGCCATGGAATTTCTGAGTAACTGTGGGTTAGAGAAAAAGATAATTCTCTAATACATATTTACTGTTCAACAAATAGTGTTTTTTCTTGTGATTGTATTTAAGGTTGAGGCTAAATTCTGCTTTTATTGAAGTTACTGAGTGTCACTATATAAAAACTATATCCTCCTGTCTCTAGACCCTGGAACACAGAGTGGGTAAAATCAATTATGTACCTGCTTTCTTCTACAGCAGTCTGTACATCTTGTTTCAGCAGCATCAAATATGTATAGCAGATGCCATCTTCTGGCTATACTATTTTTGGAAAGTAATAATAATCTTACACACTTACATGCAATAAACTATGAGGAACTGATTTTTAACTATTTGTGAAATATGCTTAATATGAAAAAAAACTATTATGTCCTCAGAGTTTAATGGAAAGCATTAACACTTCAGAGACAGTAGCTAAATGTTCTGCTTTTCACTTGACAGTTCCTAATACTCTTGTAGTAAATAACTGTATGCTAAAAGTTTAAACACATATTAAATACATATTTAAAATATTTTAGAATTCTTAAAATGACAAAATTTACAGGTAGGAGTTAATTTTTTTCTTGGACTACAAAATGCTGTTAAAAAGAGAACAAGCTTTGGAACTCAAAAGGGGGGTTGTAAACTTATTTACAAATTCTTTTCTAATTATTCACAGAAGAAAAGGGAGTTAAAGTGTAATGATTTTCAAAAGAGACATGTCTTAACTAGCAGGGAAATCAAGTACAGTAATACGGTAAAAGAACAGAATTAAAGTGGATAAAATGCAAACCAGTTTTAGATGACTTAGATGTATCTAGAATATTTTATTGCATTTCACGAACAATTCTTGAATTTCGGTACCATCTCTAAGTGGCCAATAAGTATGACAGGGCCACAGAACAAGCTCACGGAAATGAGGTTGGCAACTTTTGAGATGCAATGATCTGCTTTATTACATGAACAGGTTGCCTGTCTCTCTGCAGAGCCTCTTCATGAGGTCTGTGGCACTGCTGCTTTCATAAAGCTGAAATAAAACCAGTGATGATTCTTTCAGCTAACTGTAATCTCAGTTTATTTTGTATTTCCAAGTCCTTTTAAGCTCAATGATGTTAAAGTAAGGAACTCTCTGTATCATCCTGTGTTTTGTAATTTCTAATACAGCCAAATTCACACAAGACACCAAAACGGTAACAACAAGGAGGGCAGACACATGTGCAAAGTGATCTTATGATATCAGGGCCACTGGGACTTCAGGAAAAGAAGGAACTGGTAGAAAAAAGCTGACAGTGTGTACCACATCGACATTACTACAGTGTAGACACTGAGAACACTAACTGCAACACACAGTTTAAGACAGGAAGTCTAATTTCGCTGAAGCTTCTTCACTGTATTTAATGCAACACATTGCTATTGTTTCTTCTGTTAAAGGATAAGAAATCAGGTGATAAAAAATGTCGATGCTGAAAGAGGATCCTACATCATTTGAGCACATGAATTCTGTGGCCTAGAAAAGGAGATTTTTGCTGTGGTCAGCCATGGAAGTAGCAGTCGAATACTGAAGCAGTAGTGGTTAAAGGATTATCTTTAGCTGCACTCAGGAATAGGATGTGTTTCTGGGCAGGAAAACTGTAATCTCTGACAGCTGAGCACTCCTACCCCTACATGTGCTTTATTACAAGACAGCACAAAGCCCTGATGATCTGTATTGAAACCAGGGCGAGCTTCTCCCTTGAAGAATCCTGGTAGTAATTGCAGCTGGCCCAAATCACAGCATGAAAACATTGGGCGTCTTTGGAGAGACCCAGCCATTTGGAGTATCCCCAGGACATGGGAAAGATTTTAGCAACTGCACCTTGATGACACCTTCATGGCTAGAGCCTTGTTAATCAATGGCTGTCAGCTATGTATAGGTGGCTGTCCACAAAACAAACCCCTCAGGAGGCTTTGCTCATGCCAATTTTGTTCTTAAAAAAGCTTAGCACAGAAGAGTCTGAAGCACTGTAGTAGACCACTGACCTCATGTAGAGTAAATATAACTTAAGAGGTACTTCTAGTTCCACGTAATGCTTTGTATTCATGTTTACAGCAAGCAGAAAACTGCCTCAGCTGCTGCAGCTGGGATTGTTTATATTACAAACGAGTAATAAAGTCAATGAAGTGCTGCTTAAGAAAAAGAGACCTTTTGCAACAGTTATAGAAATTATCAAAACTTTAGAGCTACTTTCTGTAGCGCTTTCTTTTTCTTGATTTTAATTATTCTGCTCAAACGTTCTTTGGCAATGTTTTGCAGCTGTATAGGGAACACAGCCCCACTTAGGGGATGGTTTTGTCATTGTTTCCTATCTGGGAGCTGAGAGTCCATCCCTCTGGAACGTCCCAGCTTGGCTGAGCCCTTCCTGCTTCTCACTGAGTTTATGATCTTGGGAGGGCAGAGACTGTTTCCATAGCTCTAATTGCTTGGTTTGCAAGGCTCCTTGTTACAAGTGTTTTTGCGCTTACTGAGGCATGTGAATCAAACTTGTCTGTGTTTGCTTCAGCCCCACAAACAGTGCTTGTTACAATGTGGGCTGTTTGCCTGATTATTCAGAAATCTAATCATTGTAGGCTTCATTCTAGCAGCACTCACACTGAGCTTGTTTTGCAAAGCCCTCTCACGACTTTCATTATCCTTTTAGTATTATGAAATTTTTTCACATCATACTGTTTTCAGAAAAAGAGTGTAAAAAAAAAAAAAAAGAAAAGCCAACACCACAGAAACAGCTTCTTTGCACAGTGCAATATTGTTTTCCAAGACATGCTCAGCACTACTACTACTTGTTTTGCTGTGTGGGAACAAGGACTCTTTCCCATTGGTAATTCTCATCTTCCCAGTTCTGTCTCATTATAATATAATTTTCCCTGTTTAAGTAATTATTGCTTGGCTCTTAATTCCAAAAGTAGAATCAAATAGTAGATCCCAGAAATCGCTATCACTGATGTAGGGAAAATACAAACTGGCCATGTTTCCTCCTGGAGGATTTAACTTGAAAAACTGGAGCGTAACTACTGTCATTGTCTGCAACTTCTGTAGCGGCTGGTAATTTACATTAATTAAGTATGCAAATAGATGATAAAAACAACAAATTGGCCTCAACATTAACAGTTTTACTCCCACGTTTTCAGACAAGCAAAATGGTATAATGGTATGGAAGGGATCTAATTCATCCCAAATCTGTTCTTCCCCTGGGAACAGAAGGAATCCAGCTGGGCTGCTGGTGGTGTTAGTAATTCTGACACATGGGGGAATTTGGGTTTAATATAATTTCAGATACAGACTACATAATTTTTTTCTGTATTTTAAAGCAACATTTACAGCAAAGAAAAATGCGATGAGAATTACAGTAGTGCTGGTCAATCCCTTTACCTCAAACATGCAGAATTCCTGCTTTGTAGGTGGAAACAGAGCTTAAAATTTTTAGGAGGCATCAAACTAGTGTAAGCTATTTCTAGGTAGTGTGTAAGAATCCCAGTTGCATTTTTTTACTGCTCTGAAAGGACTGTGTTGTTAGAGCTCCGGAAATTAATACTTAAGATTATTGATCCGTTTTCTCTCTGGGTAGAGAATGTGTGTCAGAAAAAATTTATAACAACAATACTAATTTATTTCTAGACATACTCTTACAGCTAAACAAAATGAATAAAGAACGTCTTTATATTTAGATATCTATGCGTATTCACCATGGTTCCCCAGAGAGCTCTGTAAATCCTTCATATCACACCTTCCTTTATGTTTCATCCATTTTTCCCTCCTAGAAGGAAAGATCTCACAACCTGCCTTAGCCCCGGAACCTCTGGCTTATTTCCCCACAGCTGCCCCATATTGTCCCCCAGGCCATTTGTTCTGGTCTCACGCGTTGCTCATCCTTCAGTCATGTCATGCATGCTGTTTGCTAATTGCATGGTGGCTAACTAATCTGGGTCTCTCAATTATTTGGGGTAGAGGAGGGCTACTTCTGGCCAGCTCACAGGACTCTGCAACATCACTTACAGTATAGCTGTGGGTAAATGATTGAGCTGTGTTTCATCAGAAGCTTAATTTTTTCGAGTAATGCTTTTTCTTTGCCGATCTATCTCCACAGTGCTTTACATTTCTCGTCTTCATTCCTGTACACATTTGCTTTATATAAGTCAGTGGTTATAGGGTAGAACAATGCACTGGTGCTTTCATAGCTTCTTCATCTGCAGAACGCTGCAAGTTTTATATATCAGAGATGTTTATTTTGATTGGCAGCATCATTCATGTGGTTTTGTATTGTCTCTTCTAAGTGGAACTGAGACACAACTGCAAATTCTACCATTCTGAGGTCAGAATGTTCCTCTGTGCTTTGCCAGTACATTTTTTCACCAGCGCACTGGCAGAAGCCGATAAAAAGCAAACCCAGATAAAGCATATTCAGTAGCTAAGTAAAATCATATCAGGCATTAGCTTGACTCCACTCACAGCCTTTTAACTTCAAATATAAGACAGAAAAGAGTTAAAAGCAAAAGCAAACACAGCTGTATTCCACAGTCTTTATTTGACAATTATTTACAGTTGCAAACTATCCTAAACCTCTTATTACTTAACTTTGCAATTTTGGAGACTGATAATTTTTCTTACATAGCTTTCTACTCAACAAAAACACAATAAAATCCTTTGATCCTATATGCTTTAAGCATTAATTAAGAACTTCCACTAAAATAAGTTTCAAGTTGTAAATTGAACTCAACTAAATTATTTTAATACAGCTTTGGTTCTGTGTAATTTTTGATAGCTTATGTTTGAGCTCTACAGACTCCAGCAATTCTGACACAGACAAGAGTTTTGAAGATCAGTCCTAGGGAATTACTATGTGACCATTGACAACCCCCCCCTGTATTCTTAAGTAATCATCTGTGTTATAATTTCATGTCAAAACTGCAGACACTGAATTTGCTATGATTGCACTGCAGCAAGAATTACTGGAAGAGTCAGGCAGCAGCCTGGATTTCAAGGAATTAAACTTAGGCAGACAGTCATAGTTGCATTTTCTTGCTCTAATCTAGGCCTGTTTGAAATGATATCTGGAGAGAAGGGCCTTGACTTCTACTTATGCTGAGGAAAAATCAGTATCTGGGAAGTGCAGACTTAAGTGATAGGGCAGGCATGAGTTTCTTCAGGGAGGAAAGAGATGAGGAGTGCCTGACACTTGGGTCAGGCAATTCCTAAGGCTTGTATGTTGCTTTATTTGTGGTTGTCTAGTAGTGTACCAGGGAAGCTAAGTTCTGTGCAAGGTGGAAGGAACATGGCCATGGACTTATTTTTCTGTTAGTAAGATTAGGAAAATAGCTGTGCATAAACCTGAAAAGCTCTACATTGTATGGAGATGTCATTTCTGTTTAACCTCAGACTACAACTGCTTGAATCTGAGTTAATTATATCGTGGTCTGTTTGGAACATCTCTCTAGGCAGTGTCCATGGGGAGCTGGAACTTGCTTTATTATTTGTACAGAAGGTACTGAAATACAAGTTTTGATTTGAAGCCATCTGGTCCAAATCCTGCTTCTTCCAAATGCTATGTGGTGGTGACCACAAAGGCTTTGAATCATCTGGTGCTCTTAAAGGAAATCAGACTCTGTGCCCAGTGAACCACAATGACCTCCTAAATAAACAACGGAGGAGAAAACTTGATTTTGAACTGCACCCTGCACAATGGCCTTGCAGGCACACAATGCCAGGCCACTTTTATAAAAATAATAGACTGTGTTTAAAAATGGCATGTACATTGACATCTATCTTCACAGGAAATCTTACATCTCTGTGTTAAAAAATTAATATTCTTTAAAGAGATCTTGCACTGTAATCCATTTTGGCTTTGTGAAATCTTTGAGATTGCAGTGGAGCATCTGAAGTCTTTTGGTGAGATGTAATGAAAACTTCATGCTGAGGTAACTTTCTTCCCTAATACCATGGTGGGAGAGAATCCATTATGCTTTAAATCTGTCTTTGTCTCTGTGGAGACATTTATTGTAAAGTAACATTTTAATCATGGTTTCAGCCCGCAGGGGAAAAGGAACATACCCAGAGCTGAATAATGCATATCCAACTACCAAAGGGGATGCTCTATTAACTCTGATTTACATATGACTGCTTGTTTAAATTTGTAATATCACAGATATTCAGATGTAATGTAATATTCAGATGGCATTTTGGAAAGGTGAAGACCTGGTTTAGGGCCTACCATAATTCAAGGAGTAAATTAACATAGTTTAATAAATATTATTCAAAAGCATACATTGTCAAAATAAGGCTGACTCTATCTATGATAACTTTTATAATAAATCATCTTTCAGGGTCCTTTGCCTACTGCTTTGGCTTAGAAATTATTTGACTTGGTGTTCTATATTATGCCTATTTTGATATACCCTTGGCAATTTTATAGTCAGAAATAATGAATAACAGCAGAGAATTAGAATTTAACAAATGTAGTTGCAGGCACCCATTTTCTTTCCAATATCAAGTAGTTCTGCTTAGTTCAGTTTGGCAACCTATCTTCAGTTAACTGATCTATGAAGAGTGTTCCTAAATTAAGTTTTCAGCAGCCTCTCCTGGGTTTTAAGGACTGTGTACATAGAAATAGACATTTTGCCATTCTGGTAGTGTTTGGGCATCTCTAGTGGTGTGTGCCGTAGGTCAGTAATGCCTGGTTAAAGACTTCCCACTTGCTAGAATGGCACTGCCTTCAGTGACAGCTCTTCTGCTCTGAGCACCAAAGTGCCCACTCCTGCCTTTGAGAGTAATTGTCAGATCCAGTGCCACTTATCCTGGATAGAGGCACTAACAGTGTTATAGACATACAGAATATAATAGCTTATTCAGAATACTTGCAAAGTAATCTCGATGAGTCTGCTTTCAGGATTTTTTTTATGAGCTAGAAGCAGTGAAGACTGTTATAAATGCTAGCATATAACACTCTGAGAGGAATAATTGCAGCACATAGTTACTTATGTTAATACTATCACATTATCTTGTGATAGCTGTGCAATTAAATGAGTCACCACTATGCCAAAATCTCATTTGTCTCCAAGCACTCCACAAATAAGCTGCATTCACTGTCTGTGCTTCGGTCTGATAGCTTTTTAGTCATTGCATTGCCTTTGTGTTTTGATAACAACAGAGCTGTGGACTTTTGAAAAGATGGAGCATATTGCTTGAAATTTAGTAATAGAAGGATATTAATCTAATGAATGGTTTTGCCAAAATGTATTTAAGAAGATAATTTTCTGAATTATATTTATACAGCAAAGTCTGAATCTTAAAAGGGTGTTTCAAGAACAAAAACACTGTTGTGAGACAACAGTCTGTGTTCTATTATTCTCCACTAACTGCAGTCTGTGGACTGAATATGCCACTGAAAAAAATCCCCTTGGCATTGTTTATTAATTTTCAGGTATTCCCATATATATATGCAGAACTTTTGTGCTGAGCAATACTGAAACATCCCAAAAATGAGGAAATATTCCACATGAACAGTGATCAGCACTTGGTTTCTGGTAGGAAAAGAAAGGGACCCTAGTATATAGATATGAAAAAGCTCATTGATGTTGGGCAAAGCAGGTTTTAGGTAACAAATATGATTTATTCCTTCTGTGTTACAGTAAGTTTCACAGATATTTGTTGCAGAAATTATATCATGAATGTGGAAGTAAACTGATAGTAAAGCATTTCTTTTCCTTGCACAGAGTCTCCTCTATTTCTATTCCTCATTAAAAACTGCCGTTTGATTTTTGTGTACTTAAAGATGCCTCTCTGGCCTGGAAACATGGCTATGCGGGTAGCGATTACACAACTTCCACCTAAATCACTGCAGAACTAGAACACAGCCTCAGTGCAAGTGAGAGCTAAGTGCAGGAACAACAGCTCCTCTCCTGGTTGCTGTAGCAGCTCAGAAAACAACCGAGGAAAAACAATGGAAAGCGAGTAAATCAGGACTTGAGAACATGTTCCCTGTGGCCTCAGGACACTGTTCTGTTGTGGTCAGATGCTGTTAAGGTTTAAGAAAACAGAGAAATCAGGAGTGGTACAGTTATACTGCAGAATTTAATTGTGACCTTTTGTATTTAGGCGATATTTTTTCCCAGCCCAGGAATTAAATACAGTAGAGAGACACTCCTCAATGTGACATCAAGTATCATTCCTCCCCTGAAGAAATAAATGTGAATGATGAAAGCAGGAATGTGGAAATAAAAGTGTTACTTCCACACTTATAATGCCAGCTAGCACTTGTTACCAAACTTGTGAAAATAACACGATTTACTGTAATAGTTTACACTTGACCAGTGAGGTATAAAATATCTTTATCTTATAGTCATATAAAATGTGTTAAATTAGGCAGAAGAGACACACAGAACAGTTCCCACAAACGAATTAGGAATACAAAAGCATTAAAAATACAAGAGGCAGAAGCAGAACATCCTGTTCAGAGTATATGTTGAATGGAATGGAATGGAATGGAATGAAAGGAATTAAACTAAAGAGAGGATGAAGCAGCTCACCTCCTGGGTAATTCTTCCTCTGAAAGAGAAGCTGGTTTAGGCTAAGGCTATACAAACCCCTTATTTCCCTGCAGCACTTTGACTGATAATACAACAGGGACCCTAAATGTGAGAATAGTAAGACATAACTTTTGTTTAGTCCAATCATTCAGATTTGCACCAAAACAACAAAAAGTTTGATTTAAACAGTATAATTTTATTTGTATGCTCTCACCTAATTGTTTACATTGAATACCAGAAATGTCAAGGCTTGTTTTGCTTTATTTTCACATCTAGATTACTCAGAAATCTGAAGTGAGAGTATTCACAATTCTTTTGTTCAAAAGAGATGAGGATATCAAATTTCCCTGTCCAGGTATGGGAATTAGTGGTTCAAAAATAAAGTAACAAACTAAACATCTGAAAACAGACTGAACTGAAAAAAATCTCAGCTGAATTACACTTCTCCCATTTCCCTGATCTGATAAAGCTTACACTCTTACAAGATCTGTCTTTTAAATGGAAAATCAAATGGAAAACCTCAGCGCTTTTGGTTTTTTTAATACGTCATGAAATATTGAACAAAAAAAGAGGTCATAGGCCATTTTGTTGACTTTATAGGTCTCCTGAGACTTCTCCAAGCTCTCTTCTTGATTGCTGCTGTACACCTGGAGTGAGGGTCAGCCAGAGACAAGATGGCAGGTGTAAGTTGCTTTTGGAGATGTAATACATTTTGTTCCACAGCATGCAAGACAAACACTTCCCTTCCTTTTTCCACAAGAATGATTAAAAAAACTTTGGGCCATGCTCTTTCCTCCAAAAGCCAAATTATTTTTCCCAAAAGTTCAAATATAACCAGGATTTTCTTCTATAAATTGAAATATGCAACTTTTTGTAAGGAAAAAAAAATTTAGTTACTACTGGGGGAGAAAAGGATTTCACATATTCTCCTAAAATAATTATTTATCTCTGTAATTGCATATGTCAAAAGACTAAGCCACGAGACTCAAAGCCTTTGAAAATAAACACAGGTAAGACACACTGTGCACTAAAATGAAAAATACCTATGTCTTTAGCAACAGCAACCAAATTACTCAGGAAATGTAGCCACAGAGAGTTTGTGAGAGACAGAACTGAGTCAGAATCCTTCGTGTGTGAGAGCTGCTTGAATTGGCTTCACCGACCTCGGCTCTTTCTAAATGGTACCACCTGGTGGTGCTGCAGGAGAGAGAAAGAAAACGTTTTTCCAGGCCCTTGGCAAGTACGAGAAACATTCATTTTCGTTAGCCGGGCACTTGCACCTTGCTGGAATAGTCTTTTCCTTCTTAGTATACATGCAGGTTTCTTGTATGAAACTTCTGTGTCCTAAGTTGTTAATTTTACTGCTCCTGAAAGTTACTGGGAGAGAAAGTAGTCTTAAAATCTGTGTGGGACTCGCATTCAGAAGGGCCCTGAAAGAGTTGATGGACTGAAATTATTTCATTTCACTTAGAAAATCCACAATATTTCACAATGCAATTCTGTGATCATTAAATCTCTGTGGTCAGTTCTGACCTCACATTCCTTTTATTTGTTTGCTTTAATCAGTGCTACTTTTAAAAATGAACGTGTCTAAATTGCACCTGTCTGTGCTACTGATTCCCCTAACATTTTTACATTTTCCCACATATTCCCCAAATCATTTGCAGATAACTGTGCAAATCCTGAAAGCAAGGCCTGACTAGAAGGGGAAGCCCATCAGTCCTAGAACTGCTGACTTACTCAGTACCATCCAGAGATTCAGTCTGTGTGGTCTTATCTGATATCTGATATCTGATTGATTCTCATTTCATTGACAGGTTGGTCAAATTCCCTCAGAAACAAAGCAGGATTCTGGGAGAAACACAATGCACAGATGTTATTAAAAATTGTAATTAAAAAGAAATTCCTGTGTTATGAGGATTTGCCTATGCACCAAAAGGCAGTATCAAAGCGTATGTTTCTGCTGTATATTATTAGGCTACTGTGTATTATTGAAATATGCAAATCATAGTTATTAAGGAGAAATTCAAAGGAGCAGCCAAAGGAGTAAGAAGTTTGCAGGTGGCATGCTGATTGTTTAAAGATGCTATACCAGAGACTAACAGCAAATATTTACTGCTTATCAAAAAAGACTTTAAAAGGACCACACGCACACAGAAAGCTGGCATGACTAAACAGAAATGCGAAAGCGGCTGTTAGGAATAATAGTCAGTCTTCAAAAAGTGAAAATTAGGAAAGTTGAAATGAGGAAAACAGAAAAGAACATATACTCTTACACATTTAATATAAGTCTTTTATAAAGTGGGCCAAAAATATTTTGAGGAATAACTTGTGATAAGCACAAGAATGAACAATAAAACTTGCTCTAAATGCATCAGAAACATTAAGAGTTCCAGACAGTTTATAGGCATTCTGTAGTTTGGGCCATAAATGAAATATTTAAACAAGATAAGCCAAGAGCAGAAATGCTAAATGAATTTTTCACATTAATATTTTCCATGGGCAAGCTTAGGCAGGTTTCCACAGTGGAACTTTTTTTTATGGGTCCAAGTCAAAGAAATTATCTCAGATTGGAGTGTCAGAGAAGAAATTTCAGATTGGATAGAACCAAATGGTAACAAATCAACTAGATTAGATCAGGTTTTCAAAACAGTTCTAAAGGAAGTCTGATATATGTGACAAATTATTAACTGCAATGTAACCCAACATGTAGATTGGCCTCTGTTCTGAAGGGATGGAATGTGCCAAATGTGACATTCCTTTTGTTTTTAAATTCAGGGGTGCATCAGGAATTACAGGCCAAGAAGCCTGACCCCCTGCACCAACTGTGGTGAAATATAGATAGACTTAGAACTAACCATGACATGAAAAGGGGAAGTTGATAAACCTTTTTCAAACGAAGGGCGTAAGGCAGAAATTATTAGAGTTTATTAAAAGATTCAGCTTGCAAGTGATTGAGAATTATTTGGATGATACATAATAGATGGATTTCCTAAACTTTTCAGTAAAGATCATTCACCAAAATGTACTGAAGAAGACAAACATAAGATAAAACATGTTTTCTAAGATGTCCATATGCAATTGAAAGAAAAACTTTAGACATCAGCAAAGGGAATTACAGGGTAGCATTCCATTTTCACAATGGCAGGGATTTACTCACAGGTGTTCTTTCACGTTTGATGTTCTCTCCTGTGATACTTTACATTTTCAACATTTTGAAAAAGAAGTGAATGGTGAGATCAGCAGATGATGCAAAACAAGATCCACTAATGATGAGATGAAGAATGTTCTCTCAAGACAGAGCACTTGGCAACAAAGGGTGGATGAAATTAAATGTTAAATACAGAGTAATAGTCATGGGGACAAAAAAGTCTTGTTATAATTATACAGTTTTAAATAAGTTATAACAGCTACAGAAGGAAATATCTGAGTTCTTCAAGAGATACTGTATGCAAATGTCAGATTAATATTCAGCAATGGCAAACACAAAACTCCAAAATATTTGGACAAGGAAAAGGTGAATAAAACAGAAAGCTAGATGCAATTGTAAGCATGATACAATTTACAGATCCAAAGTTATACATTTGATCCAAATTTTGAAACCTGTTCATTGTTCTGGCTGTGCTTATTAAAACAATATTAGAGAACTAGAAAAGATAGTAATGATTGGCAATAAGTATGACCAGAGATAAGGTATGGCAACCAGAAAAGATGAAACTTAATAGATAAGGCATACTTAACTTGGATGAGAAACATCTATTTAAGATATAAAATAACAGAGGTTATAAAATCATTAGTGGCATGGAAAAAATTAATAAGGAGGGACTCTTTCTCTCACAGCATAAGAACTGGGCTATCTGAAATGCCATTTGTGGATAGTAGGTTTGAAATCAGAAGGAGGGAGTAGTTTTTTTTTTACTTTTAGTTGCCATGGAACAGTAGCTAATATCTCAGCAGCGACTCCTGCTCTACAGAGATTTGAAAAAGTCCACACAGACAAAAGGACATTAGATAAACAGATAAACTCTACCTCAGTCAAGTACAAACAAATGTGGTTGTCAACTTTTTATGAAAGATAGACACTAGCTCAGGCAGCTCTGTTGTGACAGGGGACTGAAATGCAAAGGCCTGAGGAAATGGGGTGTTGTGTTCATTTAAGAAAGGAGTCTATAGGTTCATTCCATTGTACCTCTCTCTGAGTCAAATCTCAGTCAAGACTTGCAAGTATCATAAGAAAAGGTGGAGAATTTATTCACCAAAATGTTAACCATTACTACTGGATGGAATGCATCCCAGCTAGGTTTTGTGATTTTTTAAGTAGATAGATCTAGTCTAAGGTAGCTTCAATAGCCAACAAACAGAACAACATTCCTTCCACCCACGACAGGCAGAATTAGGTCCTGCCACAGGATTTCTCTCACTCTGAAGTACAAGCCAGATGAGTGACTTACCAGCTTCTAAGGGTACCTGCCTCTTTGCATGGGAGCCCCACTAGAGACAGGGAGCATTGAAGACATAACAGCACCACAGTTCTATTGTTGTCTTTGCTACAGAGTTAACTTGAGTTAAAGTGGTATCTCTATGCACCTTTTATGCAGATGTTTTTGTTCAAGACAGCATGAGAAGAGTTAATGGAATGTAGATAACAATTTAGCTCTTCAGTGAAACAGCTCCTACAACCTAAGTCTCTTTTCCCATTGTGTATCTCTGCATAGCATTTCCTGAAGAGAAAATGTATTCTGCACAAAACAAAGTGCTAGTCACTGTGAGATACAGCCTTAATGACTAATTAAGATAAATGTGTGCACAATCAGTGCAGGAGATTGTGAAGTTCTGTGCAGTCCAGAAGACATTTTAGATAGAGTCGTTCAGGATTATGTCCAAGGTAAGTCCTGGGAGTTACTTATATTTTTACAGATTTTTTAGCAATTCAGGTAAAGGATTAGTAAGTTACTGCTGAGACTCCTAGCTAATTAAGTATGTGGTTATTATAGCAGAAGTAAGAGTAGAATGGTATATGAAATGGCTTACCTCTGACACAGAGAGGTCACCTGATTTTGTTAATGACATAGTAAAGCAATAAACCTTATTACATGTGAATTTGTTATAGTCTGTGTAGAATGGGAAATAGAAGTGTAATATCATCAAATACTGTGAAAAGACATTTATAAGGTTGTGATACGCTGACACCAAGCATTTTAATATAAGGCTAAGGTCTTATAATAATATATTTGATAACTATAGTGAGACTTTCAATGGAAAAAATATTTAACTACAATATTTAACTTTAAAAATTATAACTCCCAAATGTATTGTTGCATATATTACCACTATAAATTAAAATTAATGCATAAATTAGATAGTTACAAGAGAAAAAGGGCATTTTTTGACAAACGGAGTAGTAGTAGTTTGATCTCCTTTCACATATTCTTACAGAGTGAAAGATATTGTGAATATGAAAAAGAAACCAGCCATTAAGAGGTTTAGCCTCTTAACTTTTGCTTTACTTCTGCCATACGAGCATAATATATCCCATACTAGTTTACTGGGATCTTCAGAAGGATGAACATGAAAAAGAAAAAGAAAGTCTGTGATTCTGAGCAGCCTTTTTCTAGAAACTAACATTCACAGTAAAGGCTGAACTGTGTTATTTCAAGCCTTAGTATACATACCTTGCCAAACAAGGGACCAGCCAACTTATGTAAAGAATAACCTGCCTCTGAGCAGAAGTTATTAGTTTGGGCACAGTTCCACATTAGCATGTCCAAGCAGCTTTTGGAGTGAATGTATCTTCCATTTTGCACCTTACAAAATGAGGTAAGCTGTTCCACAACTGTCTCCACCTGACTACATAGACATGCCTTCATGGTATAGCTTGGACCAAGGCCCTTCCCCAGCTTGCTGTCACAAGTTGGCTGTCAGCTACTCTTACTTCCCAGTTGATGTGAAGCAGTCACAGCAAGATGAGTTCAGTATCTATATTTACATGAAAGTCATTAGATGGTCATTAGATGAGCACTCGAGAACACACAGTGTAGTTTCTGAATTTGTAGGTTCCTTAAAAAGTGTTGTTTGAAGATAAAAAGCTTTCTCTGCTTTCTTACTGCCTTAAAATAAGGATTGCAGTTAAAAATGAAGACAGAAAAAGGACAGAAGTTCCTGTCAGATCCATGGACTGATCAATCTCCAGTGCAACACAAACTGTGCTTAGATAAAATTCAGGAACTCTTCTCTGAAAAACACATCTTTGTCTGAAGAGCACCTATGGTTCAGAAGAGAAGAACCATCCAGCCGGAACTCTGCTCTGGTGAGTGGTTATGTTGTGCTCAGTAAGTATTGTGGTTCTGGAAGGCATCAAAGGGAATGTGCACCTTCCCAAACCCCCTTCAGATGCTTCAGTCTGTTCGGCTCCTCCCCTGTCCTTCTTCTTAAATCCCAAAGCATTTTGGCTTTGACATCTAGCATGAATGTGACAATTTCACCATAATGGGGACATTGTACAATTATGGGATTACATGCTACAGAGGAATTTGATGCAAGTCCAAAGCAGAGAAGGCCACAAGAACAAGGGAAACATTAGAAAGAAAAATAAAGATAGGGTTCAGCAGCCAAAGAAAATAAAAAAGAGTACACCCTTCAAAGAAATAGGAAAAGAGAAGAGGGGAGGAGGAGAAAGAAACAATAAATAGTTTAAATATGACATTGATTACAAAGTTGCTTCATTGTTCATGTTTGGCAAGGTAAGAGAAAGGGGAAAATAGCTTTTTGGAATGCCACATGAACCTTAATATTGATGACCTCATAAAAGTAAATCTGGGTGTCTTGAGGGAGAAGAGTGCAAACACTTCTTTCTCACTTAAAGCTGAAGTTCATGTGGAGGAGAGTCACAAGGGTCTTTAGTCTCTGTTCCATGAGTATTCAATAGACCAAATATTTTTGGCAATGTGCCTGCTCGGATGAGTGTGTCAGCACTGCTTGCTGGGTTATGTAAGGGGGGATACTGCAGCACAGGGAGTGAAGCAGGAAGCCTGAAATGTTCCAAGAGACCAACTGGGATTTCCTCTGCTCCTATTGTCACAGTATAGCCACTACTTTTAATTTAACCAGAAAAAATGAATTTACTTGTATTATGCTAAACTTAGTCTGTTACTAAAAAAAAAATGGATTCAGGCAATGCTAGTGGGATTTTAAATGTGTTAGATTTTAAACACATTTATTTCCTGTCTTGTGGGGAGAAACCTGGAAGACCAAGCACCACAGCCATGTCTGCCTCATGCAGTACTGTGATGCTTGGTAGTGGAGGAAAATACTTGGCTGTGGTGCAAAGGTGGTAGAAAGCCAAGTGAAGCTGGCAACTCTGCTTGCATAAACCAGAAATTAATTTAACCAACACTCTTAAAGGAATGCATCATAAAAAACTGGAGAGGGCAGTGTGATGTAATTAGCTGTTACAGCAGAAGAATGGGAACCAGGATGCCTTAATTTCCAGTGTTGTCCAAGTTATAGGCTGGGAACATAGCCTTGCCAGGTACTAAATGTCTGCTCACTTAGGTTCTTGTCTATGTAGCATATTGCTGCGTAGCCTTTCCATATTCACCTGTTTTAGCCAAACACTTGGACTACAAATACAGTTCAAAATGCTCTTGTCTTGCAAGCTATAGGTTTTGCTATGTCATTGTTTCTAGGTGAAAAGTATTATGCATGCAGACAAAAGGTTAAAAAAGTAATTATTTGAGAACTTGGTTCCAAGAAGATACCTTGTTATATTGCCTTTTTTGAGTGGCAGTATATGCTGCAGTAGCATAAATCCCATGACCCATCTCTGCAGGGTATATTTGCACAAGACAAATATACAAAACAATATCAACTTTACTGTAGTTGAGTTTCTGAGGAAAGGATCCATTAACAAAGACATTGAAGTGTAAACAGTCATGCAGTAGTCACATATGAAGTTAGAACTCAGACTAGCTGCACCCTGACCCAGTGTACTTTTCCTTTGACCAAAGGGTAAATTTGAGTAAAACAGAAAAAAAAAAGTTTAAACACGTCCATGGTTACTTGATTTTCAGAGTTGAATACATGACCTAGAATATATGTGACTGCAGAGATGCGGAGGATTTTGGGAGAACATGATGAGTACTGATACATTCTGAAAAGTTAGGAAGTGGCTAACAAATACTGCTATGCACTTTTCCAGAGATTTATAATTTGTTCAGTGATTTTCATGGCACATTCCATCATGATCTCTGGCTCCAGTCCTGATATCCCCTTTAAGTCCCTTGTTTAGTCTTTCCTTCTTCCATCTCTCCTCCCTGACATCTAAATCTTACTGTCCCCCATTATAAATTCTTGACCCAGTTTTCCTCTTTCCACGAGCCTACAGTTCCTTTTCTACCAGGTTTTCTTAGCAGTTTCCTTATTCATTGGCTTCACACCCATTTGTACCCAACATTTCTATCAGACAGCTTTGTCTTCTACCTGTAACAAAAAAAAATAAAAAAGGGGAGGATAAAAGCACAGGGGAAACAATCTTTTGGTCCTGATTGGGAAAATCCAAAAGCTGTAAGGGTAGTTAGGAAAATCTGAGAATATTGTCTCACCCTTTGGAATTTCAGGTACAAAGTACAAGAGAGTCCCTTCTGAGCACCGATGAGATTTTTCAAAGACTTAGACCCTGGTCAAGCTTGGTAGGCTTTTCACTCAACTTAAGAATGGATATATTCATTGCACAGAAATTGTCCCCTTACAAATTTTGGATCACTTTTCCAAAGTGTGAGGTACTGCAGCTGTTCAGAGAAGAGGTTGTGAATAGACACAAATCCATAGTAATGGTAAAACACGAAACTGTTAGAGCATTGCTAAGTTATAGCAAGACAATATATGGTATTATCACTGAAAGTGTCAGGCAAACTTACTCATAGCTGATACTATCAGCACCACCTCTTACTACAGTTCACACATAGTAAGCCCATACTTTTTCTATCACAGTTAGATTTTATGTTTCTGAAACACACTGTAGGGTGATATTTTTCTTGAATGCTTATGGTCAAAAAAATCTTGCTATTGATCCTTGTATTTTGCATATCAATTTATCGTTTTAAAATTAGTGCTGTGTAAACAACAGAGAAGTTAATACACTCTGGGAAATTCTAACCCATTCATGTGCCAAAGTTCCTCAAACTGCTCAATGCAGGAGGTTCAGCTACATCTTTAAAATCATTGACACGTATCAATTACCTTCTGTGAAGCAGCCCACAAATCTGTAAAACCTTGTGAATCAAGTACTTAGCCCCTGGAGCACTGAGCTTCAATACATCAATTTTGTCCGGATTCTGTGTTAGGTCTCTTAAAAATCCAGTCTTTTGTCATTATAATTTATATCCTTGTATATTCAGTTTGCAGACACAGTTTCTGTTGATGTCTTAAAACTTTGGCATGACTCTGAATAAAACATGTAGAATTATGCACCGCATACCAGATGTGGACTAACTAAATGGTGCTTGTGTCCCTAGAAATTGACATCCAAAAGTGTACCTGTGTATAATCATGAAATACATATTTAATCAACCATTAAGTCATTTAGCAATGGGACTTATTTAATCAATCGTTTTCCAGATCAGGGAAACATAGTTTTTATATAGTAAATTAGTTTGTATGAGATAATCAGTATTTTTCAGATTTCACGAGGTTCTTATTTTAAATGCCATAAAGCTTTTCAATTTTTTCTTCCATCTGGAAGAACACAAAGTGCTAGACAAACTATAGCGTTAAGCAGTAGAACATTTCTATGATGAAATTTGACAAAGAGTGACAAATGGAAAGCCTGTGTGCCATTTAAAGACAGATTTAAAATACCACAACAACCCCCCCCCCCCAGCACTTCATCCCAGGATCAGGTTGAAAGTATTGGGATGGTTATCTCCCTCAATGTGAACCTTTGACTCACCTTGTACCATTCTAACATTTTAATTGAAGAATTAAGTTTGATTACCAAAAGAACTGGGTAGCACTGAGGAATCCAGGTTCCCTACAAGCTCTGCTTTTGTCCCTCTGTTATGACTTTATTTATGGCAGATGCTGCTAGGCAAACTCAGTTCTCGGTAGTTTTGCAATGTGTGCAATCACCCTGCAGAAAACAGCATTATTATTCTTTCTATTTCATAATTATTCTTGGTTTAATGCAGCTTTACAAAATACAAACTGAAATACATTCATTGCCACATAGGCTCTCAAAGTCAAATGGATCTAACTGTGATGAAAGCAGTCTGTCTCTTTCTGGAGCTATCATCCATCTGTCATCTGCTTTGAGAAAGGTTTTCAGGGAGGAAAGAATGGTGGTGTGGACAACACACTGGAGCGGGTCCTAACACAACAGTATAGCAGGTCTATCAAATTTCTGGTGGCACCTGGAAGTTTTGCTAAAGACAACCTTGTGCATATCTCTGCTTCTGAACCAAGAGCCTGGGAAGGTGAGCTCCCACTGGACAGCGTTGATGCCAGCCTCTTTGTTTCCTGACCGTGTCTCCTGAGCTTTCCATTCCTCTGGATCACAGTGCAACTTAAAAATGGCAGGAGGAAAAAGAACATCATGGGGGAAAAGAAACCCAAAACGCAAAGAACATGTATCTAATGAGCATGGGGAACAGAGAGATGGAGTTTCAGGACCTGAGAGAAGATAGTGTTGGTAATCAAAGACTAAGAGCTCAGGTGATTTTTGATGAGGGCAGAGACAAAGGTAAGAAACAGAGGGAAGGAAACAAATTTGCTGATGCACATCAGGAAAGTGGTTTCATTCTTGTAATTATGGAAAACGGTGAGGGAAGGGTTTTTAGTTTTATTTGCTTTTGCCTAAAATAGACTGAATAACATCATCCTGTGCTGGAAAAGGGGAATGTGTTTGACCATGGACAAAAGTTGTTATCTGTAGCATCCAGCAGATCTGGTGCTGGACACCATCACAGGAGTCTGCTGGATATGATGCCACTGCCTTTCAAACACGAAAACGTTTGCTTTTCAAAATTGTCTTTATGAGCCACTGATAAGCCCAGTCAAAGAGATTTGACAGGCACTTCGCAAAGTGTCACAGCCGCTCGTGCTTGGCAACAGCACACCCGGGTTGTGACACAGCTGCACAAAGCTTGCAGCTCTGTCCCTGTGGCCTCTGTAGGGGCAGATGATTATCGCCTACTAATCCTCCCCCAACAGCTGACTCTCGATTCTTTGTTATGTATCATGCAATCGCATGACTGCACTCGCTACATCTATTGTCTGTACCCTGGTTATTTCTGTAATCCTCGGTCTCTATACATTGTAACTTGCCTTTTTTTGCTCATGGCTTCCATTGTCATGACACTAGAGGGTGACAAAGATTCAAATGAGAATGGCATTTAGACCAGGAAACGTGAAATTCATAGGAATTTTTAAAAACTGACGAGTCTTCCAGTGGAACAGGCATGAAGATTCAACGCTGCTAATGCCATCTTAATAGGAACTGGTGGTGCCACTTAATGGAAGCTTGTTTGATTCGGACCAACCCTGAACCAGATTGTTTAAGATTAAGAAGGTGGAACAAGATTTTCTGAGATTTTTCCAGAACAGAGTTGAAAAAATGGAGTGTTTTTCTTTTTTTTTTTCCACAGTCCAATGGAATGGTCCAAAACAAAGCAAATTTGAAGTAGTGATGGGAAATCTGTGTTTGTAGAAGGTGCAAATAAAAAGAAGAGAAAAATACATAATCAAATTTAGGCACTAAAATTAGCACACTGTTGCTAATTTGAACGCAGTTTTCAGTTACAGAATTATATAGAAAAAGAAAATTTTCTGTATTCAAAAATGTTTACAAATGTGAGTACATGGGCTAGGAAGTGAAAATGGTTTGGTTGCTGCCTTTACAAAACCAAGGAAACCAACTTCCTTTTCTAAAACAGTCTCATGCTTTGCTACTGCAGTTTTATAGGCATAAATTTATTTTCACATGAAAACAAGGTTTTCATATCTATTAGTCACTTGTAAACACATACATGGCAAGAGACTCAGGATCAAATCAACCATGTTTTTACTTTCAAATGCTGTAGCAATAATTTTAAACCTTGCATCACTTAATGTATGGACTATTATGTATGTCAAATATTTAAGTTATTTAAAAATAATAAGAAATGCTCTGTTAATTTCCTTAACTTTATTTGCCAATTCAAAGTAATTATTTGAGTGAAATTTGCATGGTATTACCAGCTTTCAGGGCCTTATCATGAAATTTGGTAGAAACTGCAATGTACTGGCACTCAGTCTGCAAGACGGTGCAAAAGGAGAGGAAAAAAAGGATCCTAAATTTCTGGCATCTGAAGTGCAATGAAAGGAGCCTCCCTTTGTTATTTGAAAATTGGGGGGGGCAGGTAATTTTATTGTTATTTTAATTTTTTTTTGCAGTCTTTTGATGTTTGGGCTCATATTCATCACTCTCAGGGCTTGCTGTTGGCAATACAGCATGTAAATGGCACCAGTCTGTGCTAGCAGGATCGCTGACTGCAGTGAGGATTTTACCCCTGCCTTTAAAATGAGTTAAAAAACATGAAAACCATTTTGATGGAAGAAATAAGTGATTTGGTTAAAGACTTTGGCTGCTTTAAGCACTTGGCCAAAAGCAGTGATGTTTAGTGGTCAGAATAAGACACACACTGTAATATTTGCTGTTGCCAGAACTAAGCTAGACCTTCACCTAACAGACCCAAAATGCCTTGGGTCTCCCCTGTCCCTCAGCGTAAGTGCCATCCTGGACGTTGTAGCATTTTTAGGCAGATAGGCTGGGATGCCATTTGTGTGACTTCTGTGCACAAGACAGAGTAAAGGTTGAAAATAAGGTGCATTTCCCCTGATGGGACGAGGAAAGCCTCACATGAACTGTAGTGTGCATGTGCATCTGGATAGCCCCTGCAGGAGAAGGGATGATCACCTCCTTTGGGGCCCCATGTGATTTTCGGGTGAAGCAAAGAGGGCTGGACCTTGGTGTAGGACATGGGACAGGGAAAGAGACCCTTTGCATGCTTTCATAGTCCACCTTTTGCTTCAGTTTTCTCTCTAAAATAGTATTCCTGTCATAAAAACTTTTGTAACATGTTTTGAGATCTCTATGGTCCAACAGAAATACTGCTAAAAGCTGGAGAGGAAGAAATTGCTTTTGTAGACATGTAGGCTGAGCAACAAAGCTAGAAATCATCCCATCTAACTGCAAGTGCTTAGCCAACATGGATGTGTTGGGGCTGCCGCTGCCTTTGGTCTCAGGATAAGCAGTGACTGGAGAGCTACTGGAGTCTTTGGGCTTGAACCGGCCCTTCTGACCAAGTCTGTCCTTTGTCTTAGTGCCATGTTTTCCACTGAGACACCAGAAAGCATTCCCAAGAAAATATGTATGTAAGAATTGCTTTATGCAATCTTTTCAGTGTGGTACAGCCCTGACTGATCCTCAGTGCTAAAATATGAGCGGGGAGCCACCCAGCACTTAGCTGTCAAAGAGGAAGAGAGGGAAAAGGTTTCATGCAGCGGAAGGACTCAGCCCCAGGGAAAGCAGGCCATAGCAATTAGAGAACCACACAGATGATTCTCACAGCCACTGGTGGTTTTGGTGAAGAAAAGAGGAATAACACTAATGTGGTCAAGATGCTGTCCAGAGAGAACAATCTGCATTGGTATCTCAAAGTCTGTCCAACAGAATACAAATGAAAGTCACTGAAAAGGGAAGTAACTCAAAGCACAGGGTAGCTGGAGAGCATCTGATTTTGCTATGAAATCTGTGTCTCTGACTTGTATACATAACACTAAAAAGAACTGTAGGTGAGAGATACAAAAAACCCATGGTTGAAATAATGTTGAGTATAATGGAAAGGCATTTGTGTTTGTTTTGCTTGCAACTTCTTTGTTACATTAGTTGTTTATTTTATTAAGCCAGGCTATGGGTAGGTATGTAGGCAATCATGAGGTATAGGTATCTGAGGTATCTGTTATGAGTTAAGCAGCCCTGTGAGCTGGGAAGTGATGCCTGTGAGGCTGCATGCCTGCTGTGGATGGAAAGGAGGGCAGAGCTGTGTCCTCACTCACAGATGGCAGAGGAATCCCAACAGGGGCTGGCTGTGGTCCAAATCACCACCCTATGTAGGAGATACTGGGCCAACTCTGCTGCTATCATCAATGTTACAAAGCAGTAGACCACCACATTTTTCAATGTGTGCTGTGGAAATCGGTTTGTACTCACTCAAATGGTCCCTGGAAAAGGGCTTTGGTGTGTTTCACACAAGCCTCCAGTGGAAGGCATGAACACAACTTCTTGCCAGTTTGTTTTATTCAACAAGCTCATTTTCTTTTGCGATTTAAAGGAAAATGACTACATCCTCTTAGGTGGTTTCTGTCTGTGGCTATTCCATTTTTCAGTAGGAAGACAGAAGGCTTTCCCTCCCACCCCAGTCTGCAGACATTTGCATTTTGCTTTCTTTCTCCTAATTCTTCAGTACTTTCCTGCCAAAAAGTAACTGCCAGCATATATTTTTCTGCAGTCATTGTTTGTGACAGATTAAAATTAATTACCTGCATCTTGACATATAGAAATCTAGACTTTTCTCCACCTTCCCCTAAGTGACATTATACTTTGGCATGGGTTGCAAATTTTTTACAGCATCAGTAATGTCAGCACTTTAAAAATTTACCCAATCACATACTTTGCATAGAAACTATGCAAACATAGCATATTCTTCTGGGAACATATAAAATGTAGTTCTAAAGGTATTTAATAAAGATATCAAGAATATATAATACAAAAAAATCAGTAAGGACCTTGTAAACTCTGAGTACATCTGATTTTTAGAATCTTATAGTAGGAATATTACACACAGTGTTTTGGATTTCTACAATTATTTTAAGACACCATCTATTTTTTAAAGTATCTGAATAAGCATTTTGTTAACCTGCACATAATGTCATGGTGATAAATTTCTTAAATTCATCACTGTCATCCAGTCTGTGCCACTAGATTGAAAACTTAGATATTAAGCTTGTAAGTCAAAGATAAAGTCACTGAGAAATTGTTTCATAACTATCTAGTGAATTGATGGTCAAAGTCATGATTCTTTGCTGACATTTACCATTTGTCACCATTGTAACCTTTGTGAACTGGATCTTCTGAGATCCATACCTAGTCTTTATGTTACTTCAGAAGCATAAAGAATCGCTGCAGTCAAAACACATTGGAAGTCTGTAATAGCCCTGGCTTTGGTGAAAAAGCCTTCAGCAAAGTCGAGGGCGGGGGTGGTGGTGGTGAAGGAGGAACAAAGGAGTTGCAAGTCTATTTTCTCTTTTTCTTTCTGCATAAACATTAAGTGCAGGTTGGTAAGAGTGGAGGGCATTCTCTCACAAAGTTGTCTGATGATGCTTTTCATGATTCTTAAGTCCATTATACTATTAGATCTAGGGGTAATGTCCCTAACTTATTACTGATCCTTCTCTTAAGTAAAGCCAAAGGAGTAGATTCGAATAGGATAGAAGAAGCCATTGTGGAGATCTCATGCATTGACAGAAACATTTGGGAAAGTTTCAGAAAATGGATGACAAGTTAATGTACAAAATTCCATGAGCCAAATCCTCATCTGGTTAATATAACTTTTTTTCCTATGAAACTGAAACCTCTAGATTCATTAACACCAGATGAAGATCTGGTCCTTGTTTGAATTTTTCCAGGCAGACAGCTATTACTTTTGCCCTCAAATACTAGCCCTATTACTTCAATAAAACAAAGCAGCCAAAAATTCAAAAATTAGGGAGGGGAATATAGAGGAAATTTTTCAAGCCAATAGTGAAAATTTGCTTCAGTTTAGTCTGGAGGAATAACTTGTGCTTCTCCATAATGGTCACATTAAGATGGTGAATTAATTCAATCATAAGTGTATTTGATGGCAGTTGATATGACTGACTGCTGTCAATGCATAGGTTTTGTTTAATGTCTCAGGTTTCCAAAGGTATATAAAGTCCGTTGTTATAAATATACAGAGCAGTTGATACTAATAAGAAAATACAATTTCTTGTTTGCCCTTGTCTGAAAGCAATAAAAAAATCTGCTGTTTTAAAAAAAATTAATTCCATTGAATTTTGAGAAATTTAGTTAACCTCTGAAAGGTCCCTTTTCACAAAAAAATAAACAACATGAGGAAAAGTCAATTTTATTTCTTCCCTGATGATACTCTGCTGAGGCTCTCTGAGCAAAACTAAAAAGTTACTGTGTCAACTGTACAAGCTGCAAGGCACCATTCCCCAGAAAAAGACCTTCTTAGCATGGGACATTTCTAATGCCTATATGCCAACATCTTGCTTTTTGTAATGCATACCTTGTATCTTTTGAAATGGATCTGTTGTGGTTGTTCTTAATGCAAATCTAAACCCTTGTATTACCTCTAGTTCATATAAGCTTGACACTCTTGCCCAGACTACTTCCTTTTTCTGGGGGTCTATGTGAGAAATAATGTCTACACTGAGTCTTATCATTGAGTGACACTCACTGTACTTTCTGTTTTATGTGCTGACACATATTCATCAGTATGTACATTTGTTTAGATTAAGATACAGATTTATTAGTGGAAAACAAACTTCTTTAAAATAATGGTTCCTTCAGAAAGTCTAAGTAATCTGAGGTATCTGGACTGAATAGAAAAAAGCAATAGCTCAGAGGCAGAATAGAAGCTTTGAGCCCTGGATTATTGAAATGTATAAAAATGTGAGAAACTCTAAGTACCTCATGGATCTTCATTGTAACATGTAGAACCAAGTCAGAATTTTTTCTCTCAGCTTCAGTGGTACCAAGTAAACAACATGACAGACAGAATCCTTGTATTTTGTAGCCTTGGAATTACCCAAGGAATTCAATTCCCAGCAAAAATTCAACTGTTGAACATCTTCAGACACATTGAGTCATGTTTTCATCTCAAGCCCTCACTATATCCAACTTTGTCACATACCACCTTTTCATAATTATTTTCCAATAATTAAATAAAAGGACTTTGTCTGGAATTCTGAATGTGTCAGCAGAAGGCCTTAGAGCACAGCAGCTGCTTGAAGGGGTTTCCTGAAAGGATTTGTTCAAAGAAAATCACAGCCAAACAAAACATTACTAAGACTGAATTTGTACCAGCTACAAAATAGGATGTTTAAGAAACCACACATACATATCAGGCCCTTAAGAGCTGATCATGGACAAGATAAAAGACATGCAAAAGCAGCCAGCTTGTGTGAAACAGTCCTACCCTTCCTTCCTGCCTGCTTTCCCAGGGTAATATTACACAGGTTGCCCGTGTTGCGGAGCAATAGGAGTCACAATGATTAGTAATGGTGACTCCTCCAGGCAGAACCACTGTTTTGATCACGTCTCATCCAAACATCCATTTCCTCCTTCAAATAGTAGCAGAAGTAGAAGCTCTGGATGGCTTCATGGACTCTCTGATGCTTAATTATTTGTCTTTTTTTGTGCATTTGGAAAAGAATTAATATGCAAAAGTTATTTTATTTCTGTTGTTTGGGGTTTGGATTTTTTTGTTATTGTTTGGCCTGATTTCTGTGCCCAAAAGTCTGCTGCCTGGCAGTCAGATATCTAAGCATGGGTTCTTCATAGCCTTAAAGTATTAACAGCTCAGAAATAAAATGAAAAAAACAACCAAACACGCAAAAAATGAAGACCCAACTCTTCAAATTTACAGGATTTGGTGAAGTATTCTGCATGTGAACTATGATATCACTTTTGTTTTCTCTTGCTATAGTTGTTGCCATCACTGTGCTCAACAAAGATGTTTTCACCAAGAACCAGCCCTGTTTCTAAATCAGTAAATACCAGTTAAGGTATGTTGACAGAATAGTGATGAATGAGGTTTAGTCAGACAGTTCCTTTGGCTTTGTGAGCTCTTGCTATTGCCAGGGAATTGTAATTAAAAAAAAAAAAGACTGAAATTAAAAGTACGTGCCAGGCCCTTTTGGAGTGTTATGTATAGAATTTGGAATTGCTAGCAGGTTCCTTACAAATAATATTAGTGTATTATTCACAGAGTTTCTCACTGTTGTCACAGATCTCTCTACAACTCATGCAAAAGTGCCTCCAGCTCAAGTACATCATTAATGGCACCATAAAATCTTATTCTCTAATATCAGAAAATGATTTATTACAGCAGATATACAGATTCATCCAGAAAACAAAAAAATCTTGTATTGAATGTGTTAGATGAAGTAATGTAGCAAAATCATCCCTGATACTGTTCAGGTGTTTATCTGAGAACCTTAATGAAAGTTACATGAAAACACCTTTTGGTGCATTGCTGTATTATATATTTGTCTGGGTACAATAAATACAAAGGAAAGAATATTAAGAAGGTGCAAACTTCACAAAACTGCTATACATTTAGAGAAAGCTACATTTTGTCTTTAAAAGACTTCAACTGATAATCAAATATATTGATTTGTTATTGTCATTTATTATTAGTTAGTTATTAGTAATTGGCCAGTTACATTTCTGATTTCATCCTTATGGAAAAATACTGTAATATGCCCATTATATTCTATGTTTTTCCCCAAAATACTGAATAATTAGTCACTGCCAACAGTTTCAATGTGGAAACAGATGTATTTTTCCATGTCCCTATGGTATATTTCAGTCACCATAAAGGAAAATCACTACATAAGATAAGCAGTCCTACACAGGAGTTCCACAAAGCAATAAAACTTCACTTTTCCTGTTTTCATCCAAAAGTATCTGAAGAAAAAAAAATCTTGATTTTTAAGTTTATCTCTGTTTCCTTCAAAAAAGAAAGTTTAGGTCTCTGAATATCATGTGCAATAGCCTGCGCTGAAGTCTAAAATAGTTCAGACACAGTTACAAAAATGTCATGTACTTACTGTCTAAAAATATGAACTAGCAGCCAGATATTTGTGATATTCCCTTTTCCAAAATTCACTGAAGTAAGTGGAAATGTTTGCACTGATTACATGGGTTTTGGAACAGATTGTGTTCAAGTTGGTTAAAGTTCTGCCTAAGGAAAGATTACAGGAATATGATTCTATTTTGAGAATTCAAGAAAATACCTATTTTAAGAGATTTCCATTTAACATTTTTTTTGCAGGTCAACTGAGTACTTAAACAAAACTAAAAAAAATGTAGAGATAAGGAAAGAGTAATCTGCTTACCGGATGGCATACTTTTCTGTTCTCTCTTCTAATTATTTTATTTTCCTAAATGACACTTTTCTTCATAAATATTTAACTTCTATAAAGCATTCAAATGTCAAGGAAGAACTGATGGAATTGTTTGACTAATATTTCAATATTACTAATATTTTGCAAATGATTAATTTAATTAAAATTATTCAGTAGGGTTTAATTAAGTGTAAGTAAATTCTTGCATTTGCATAGCAAGATTTAATTGACTTCTTTGACTAATAAATACTTCCCTTTTCTCACATACAGTAGATTAGAAAACTGCTGGAGGTAATGTTCTGAAATATGGAGAATTGTCTGAGGTTCATGGCATCAATTATGGGCTAATTATAGAGACCTGTTTAATTTCGGTTGACTCCAACTAGTATTGCAATGTCTGTGTTTGCAATTATATCAATAAATACATTAATGTAAAGCAACAAATATAACACATTAAATTTATGGCAGGCCATTTCTAATGAAATAAGATACAAATGAAATAACAATTTCATGTCTTATGATTAATAAGACATTATATAAAGTTTTTCATTAGAAAATTATACATTTTTAATGTGTCATGTAAATAGCAAGGTTACCATACAGAAATTCCACATATGGAGAGCAATCTGTCATGATGATCTTTTTCACTAATGAGTGCATATGGTTTTTTCTCATATTTTCTCTGAACACTTGTACCTAACCCACAGTATTCCAGAGCAATTAGATATTGTGGCAACAAGCCCAAGCCCACACCCACAGAAAAAGTAGAACTTTGCTTATGCACAGAAATCAAAACTTCACTATCATATATAATTATTTATTGATTTTTTTTTATTTCCCCTGAAAGGAAAAGGAACAAAAACTTTAAACTATTTTGAAGAACAAAGACTGATTTGCCATGCAAAATGTAGTTGGCTGTGATAACAGAGCGCTGGACTAGATAGTTCTGTTTTCATGTTTAGGAAAAATCTGATTTAGTGTATAGAAAACATCTTAGGGACTCTCTAAGAGTCAGCTGAAAATGAATTGAGTAAAGTTAACTACATTTTTATTCATTATCTATACATAGGCAGGAACTAGTATGTTTGGCATATGTTAAGACTTGTATTTAATTTCTTCCCATGAATCTCAATAAAGTACATCTTTATAATTCCTTATGCATGAGTTAGCAAGTCATGAAACCCCTAAACAGGAAGTGATTGTCTTTTTTACTTGGATGCTAATGTAAACAGTATGGTGTGAACAGAGACCAAGTTTTGGCACTATTGCTTTGGCTGCTGCATGGTTGTGGTATTTCTTTGACATTTGGTAATGCCACAAGCACACAGGGTACCAAGGTCTGACCCTGAAGGGCCTCTCAGACTATGCGCTCTCAGACTATGTGTACGGGTTCCTGTGGGAACCTCATGAAAAAGAAGGACCTTAAAAATATCTTACATGCCATGGATATGAAACCGTAGAGATCAGCTCTGTGACACAGAGCCTACCTCCTGATGAGTCTGGATAGGCAAGAAGAAAATCTCTCTGGGCTTACCTGCACCTAGGGCTCCCATCAACCAGACTGATTCTACTCTTCCTTGTAACACAGGGGGAGTTTTTGAAGCCCTGTTGCATTTCAGTCTCCTTCTTACCAAGGAATCTGCAGGTGAGTAAAACCCAGAAAGGAACACCTTTCTTTCAGCCAGGAGGTTTGTGGCTAGACCACCTGGCACTGATCCATCAGCTGCCTGTGCTTTGGTAGTAGAGATGTGTAAGACACTTCCTACCAAAGGTCTGGAATGGAAGAGAAGAAGTGAAAGAGTAGGTTAGCAATCTTGCTGAAATGCTAACTGGAACTGAGATATCTGGGTCACGGATGGGAATTGCTGCCTCAGTGGACATACTTCTGTGTAGCACCTAGAAAAAATCACTCAGCACTCAAGCAAAATAAAATGCTCAAACCATTTGCATCATACAGAAAGACGATCTTGATGAAATGTACTGACACCATCAGGGAAAAGAAATAATAATTTGCAATGTTGCAGTTTATTTCTTGTTGCTTTTATGTAGTTACAATATTTTTATAATGTTAACAACTTTGCATGCAATTTTATTACCCTTCATTCTGTCTCATGTATTTACATAGCAATATACGGCACAGCCAAAACCAAACACCCAAAAGCACCAGACAAAACAATGCATTTTTAAAAGCCATTGCAGATCTTATCTGCTTGCCAACAGTGAAAGCACACAGCAGTTCTGGTGTGCACAAGACTCTGTTCTCTTTCCTCTAGATTTTTCAGTATAAATTTTCAGGCAATATGTTGCTAATTGCTCTAAGTGGTTAGGAAGAAACTGACCTTTTGCTGTGTCCATTCATCTACCCTTATCTTCTACTGGTGTTTGAGGAACTCTTTTGCCTTTCTCCTCTCTCTCCATTCAGTCTTCCTCTTTCTCTCGATGTCCTGCTCCTGTCTCCTTGTGCCACTGGTGTGTGGCCTGTCCCATGCAGTGGGACATCTCAATCTTCTCCTGCCGTGGCTGGGGTTCCTCTCCTGGTAAGCTTTATGTAGGTGCCCACCTAAACATTTTTGCCTGCCAGCTGAGAAGCAAATGGAGACATCTAGAAGGCTGCTGATATCAGGATATGGTGAGAATTGGCTGTGTTGAGGATGACAACAAGGCAGACACAGTCCAGTGCCGAGAGTCTAGTCACACAGTGAGAGCCACTGTCACATGAATTAGCCTCTGCTGACTAGCTCTGCATTATCCCAAACTGTCTATGATAACTGATCTGGTTTGTGTAAAGCTACCTTGAGTATCTCAACTGAACTCTCCAATCTGCTGGACAGATGTTCACAGAATTCAGCAGAGCTGGGCTTGGACCAGGTTGTTTACCAGCCCGATCCTTTGAGTATCTGTGTCCAAGGCTACTACAGGGAGAGCTAAAATCAGAGTACTGCTTATGAAATTAGTTCTTTCCAAGTATTTTTTATCTTAACGAAAGAATAAAAAATAAAGACAAACTTTATCTTGTTCCCATTTCCTTTTGTAGGTGACCATATACATAACTAAGGCATCCTTTCTCTAAAGTCTGAGCTCTTCTTTAGGTTGCAATGCTACTAATAGGAGAAGGAGCACAGATTCCTCATTCATGCCACAAGCACATGGACTAGAATTCAACTGCAAGAAAATGGGCTGTTTTTCAAGATCATTACTGAAAATTTTTCTAAGCTGTGCCAGTACTGTTCTGAAATTACAGCAGGACAACATGATGAAGTACTTCACTACTAACACAGGCAAACTTAACTGTAATAATAGTCCATGCATTTTCAGAGACTAAAAAAATAATAGATTTGGTTGTTATGTCTAATTTGAAGTTATATCTAGAAAGTGAATTGAATGTGTCACTGGATCCAGAAAGCATTAGACTACCATTTCTTTTTTCTCACAAACTTCTGTCTGAAAGTTTGTTTCCAGGGATCCAGGATTTACTGCTTGTGTGATAGATGGTTTTATCAGTACTTGGGGAAAAGTGAAAGTGGAAAAAGTTATGAGGCTTGTGTCTGTAGTATTTTATGGATTGACATAAAGTTTATTATTGTTTAGCAATGTTAATGGGTTGACATCAAGAGAGATTTATTGGAACTGTTCTAATATCAAGATGCATCTGCAAACACCAAAACAGATTTAAGACCTGAAGGTTATTCAGGCTCATTTCAATGTCACGTACGAGTTTGGCAGTCCTCTTTGATTTGATTTATCTGCTCTCTTGCTGAGTCCTTAGCCTCTAAGACTGGCTCCTTACTGATCCTCACATCATTATGGATTTAATTTGCTGTAAATTGGAGAACTATTTATATAATCTTTTAATAAAACATTATTTTATAATTAAATTATTGTTTATATATATGAATTATAACAGTAGTTATTAATAACTATTTCCTTTAAATGACTTAATTTTTTTTTAATTACCTTTTTTAGAGTTTCTTTAACTGCACCAACTAAGACTAAACAAAATAATGGAAATACAAATAAATATCATCAGACAAAGCAACATATAACTTATGCTATTGTTTTCTCTTCCTCTAATTATAAAACAGACTTCACATACCTTTCCTGTGTTTATCTAGACTTTTTTCCCATAAAACAAGACTATAAGGACTTGCAGATCTCATGCAAGAATTCTTTTTGATCAAAAATGTCACAAACAAGAAGTGATTATTTTGTTAGCTGCATGAAGACCTATGAAATCAATGGCCATTTCTGAAAATTGTTGTCTGTCAGAGATAATATTTATCTATCATAGTTCTGTTATTTTCTACCTTTCACCATTTTCCCAGAATCTGATTTTCACTTCCACTTGAAACATTTTTGAAAGTTGTCTTCCTATTGTTGCACATTATCTTTTATAGAACTGCCACTACAAAGAAAACTACTGATTTTCAGCTTTCTGCTCTAAGCATTTGGCAGCACCTTCACACTAGTTTCACCGTATCAATATAAAGTCCAGTTTCTACTCCCTTGTACACAGCAACAATGGGAAGTAAAACAGTTTTAAAAGCCTAAATACATGTTTGAAATGGCAAGAATGGATGGGAAAGCAGGTAGTGTGGGAATACATATCTGACATATTTAATCTCTCATCTATTGACCCAAGAGGGAACATTTCCATTTAATGACTTGTTTCTTGTGCTGATGACCTAACTGAATTTATTGTCCATAAATCGTTCCTTAAAAGTCACCTCCACCCTGATGTACATCCTGACCTTTGCAAGGCAGCTGGGTTGGGTTCTCTTACCTAATTTAGTCGTCTAAAGGCATTTGAGCACTAAATATAGGCTAGTTACCTAGGCACCTACTGCAGTCAATGGACACAACCACATGCAGAAAATGATTCATCGCATCCTAAAATATGTTGAATGAATGTCCCATTTCATGGATCTGTCACTCTCCATGGACTACAGCAACAGCTGAGGTGCCTAAGACCAAATGCCTTGCTTTTACACACCTAAAGTTGGGTGACCTAAATCGCACTTATGGCGTTTGCCTTCAATTACCTGTCATGATTGAAATACACTTATTGTTTCTTTGCTATTTTATCTTGACTGTGGTAACAATAATATTTTTTATTATAAATATGTCCTGGTTTGGTTTTTTTTCCTCCTACACATAAATTTGAAGCTCTTTGGAGTAGGAACATGGAGAAGTCTACAGGGTTTACCCACCCCTTCAGAAAAAAAAATCCAACAACCTCAAACAAAACCAATAGGGAATAATTCTGGTGCCAACAAAGAATCATTTAACACATATCCTTTAAGCAATCTGTAACAGCTAATTTACTCAGTAGAATTTATGACATTACGTTCATGAAAAAAACCCCACAAATAATTTAAAAACTGATGCTGGCAATCTCCTGTGGTCTTCCTTGGTCAGTGCCTTTATCTGCACTTTTTCCTTTTTATTTCTCCTCTGTCATATCAGGACTTTAATATTTAAGTGGAATAACCGATACATTTAAAATACAGTGCATGAATCTTCCCTGCGAAGTCTCACAAACAAAATTACAAGGTCTGGTGAAATCTTACACTTCTTAGTTATTAGATCTTTCAAATGAATCATGCTTTTTGGGAATCAGATGTTGTGAGAATTTAAACATACATAGCTGTAAATGTAGAAAAATAATATAGAAGAATAGAAGTTTGCTGTTTAATGAATTTGAGTACACAAATTCTGCAACCTGTCCCATATATAAAATGTAAGAATAACACAAATGTAGCATAACACAGATGGCAATGATCATAGCCTGTGCTAAGCCATTATATGACAAACACAATTTATAATTAATAGTGACCCATCTTTTGTAGAAGGAGGTCCTGGTTTTGGATGATTTCCAAGTAATTCTTTGTGTCCCTAGGCACAGACTCACTGCAGAGTGTCACAAAGAATTTTTGCTTCACAAGCAGGAAGGATAAAACAATGTAAAAACAATTTTAAAGCACTTGATACAATTAAGCTTAGGACAGATCCATTTTGTGAAATTCACAAAGGAAAAAGCATGTATTGAAATATTTTCCTGCAGTTTCTTCGATTGTTGACTTCATTCCTGTGTTTTCTTTTTATCTGCTCTGATGTGTGAAACATAAACAAATATATGAATGACCAAATATAAACAGTGTAACCAAATTAAAAGAATTGTCAGCAATTACAATTGGATTTCTCCTAATTTGCAAATTTAGTACCAGCTCAGAAGAAAATAGATACAAATCCTATTTGTAATATTTTTTGCAAAAGTCCTTTGTAGAGCAAAGATTCAGATGGAAATGAGGAACACAGCCTGACTTTAAATCAATTTTGAGGCCTTCTCCTGCAAATAATTGGGGAGTACTGGAAAAGCTCAGCCCTTTGATAGTACCTGGTGTCTAATTCAACAATCACGTTGTAATTTAAGCATGTGAGAGCTCTAATTTCTTAGAGTATATGCCATAAAGAATAGGTTGGCCAAACCTGCCCTAGATTATTGCCCTAGATATATCTCTCTGGAGCCAATGCTTTTATACATGTCCCTGCTGGAAGTTGTATGCCTGTGCTCCACCTTTATAGACCAGACAGATACATGTTCCAAGGATGTAACTACTCTCAGTATCTATGCAATGGTACCGTGTCAGTTAATCTGCTGAGGTGATGACATCAAACTAGTAGGGAATCTTTCATCTCTTCCTTATGTTGACTGCTACAAACAGGAACAACTTAGTAGTCTACAAGCATCCCACGGGTGGCAAACTGCACTGCAGAGCTTGGTGGGGAAGTGCACCCAGGTTTTGCCACCCACTGCTGGAATCAGTGCAGGTATGGCCATCATGTGCAGCTCTCGGTCTGTTCCTTTAGAAAAAGTCCCAGTCTAACCCCAAACTTTCCAAATATTTAATATTTAAAAGCAAAGGAAAGAAACCTTACAATCCCCTATAAATGAAAAAGTAAAACAATAAAAAGCCCCCCCCCCCAATACATTTAGGAGGACATGCAACACATGATGGCATTTCATATCTTTAATTGTATTTTCATTGTAGAACAGAAAGTGACTTGGATTTTGTGTGGGGGTTTTTTGTTTGGTTGGTTTGGGTTGGGGTTTTTGTTGGTTTGTTTGTTTTTGGTTTTTTTTTGAGCTTGACTCTGACTGGTAAATTTCTTTCTGCTACAAAATGTTCTGTGATGTTCCCTATTGTACTAACTACTCTTACATTGTTTTTCTGAATCTGTTTTAAAATCCATTAAAAATAAGGATACTCCTTCTTCACTGTTACATTCATTAAACCCAAGAGACTTATTCTGTGTAGGAAATACTAGTTTCAAAGAAATGCAAAGTTCTGAGGTTTTATTTTATATTTTGTTTGTCTTCCATCTGATATAATTCTGATATCTTCTGGAAAATAGTGTCAGGAGACCTTGATGATGTAGTTTGTATTTCCATTTATTCATTCTTGCCAGATAAATTATTGCCAGAACTTCTCCATCTTTATTTAACTCAGTTAAATTTCTCCTTTGGGTCACTGTCCAGTAGTTTGTCCAGTTCACTGAACTGCTGGCAGACTGAAGGATCCAGTGTCCGGAAGAATACTCTAGCAGGGAGGATGATGAAATCATAACATTTGAGAAGTACACTTTTTTTTTTTAATTGAGAAACAGGTTTATGAAAAACAGTTGCTGTGGATTCATTTCCCTCAGAATGCAAAGAACAAAACAAATCCGTTTTCTAAAATAATTTGTTAGGGTCTGACTAGTTGCTTTTA